>NC_080541.1:225585450-225916700 GCF_028640845.1 Ahaetulla prasina | reverse complement strand
GGCCATTTCTGCACGAAAGTCGCAAAAGGCGGGGCGGGTGGGGCTGCTGCGCCAGCTGCGCTCTCCCCCCCTCCCTTTCACAGAAGCTCCAGGATCTTCCACTCCCAAGGCAGAAAAAGCTGGGCCAGTCCTTGGCTTCATCTATAGGCCATTTCTGCACGAAAGTCGCAAAAGGCGGGGCGGGTGGGGCTGCTGCCCCAGCTGCCCTCTCCCTCCCTCCCTCACTCCCCCCCCCTCTCCACCTCTGCCTGTCTCCTCCAGCCAGCTGCAATGAATGTGAGTTTTCTGGTATCGGTGGGCGGCTCCTTTTCCGAAGGCTTCTCCTGGTTCCAGCTGCCTCCGAGCATGCTCTCTGCCTGGGCATTTTGAGAAGGCGCCAGCTCACCAGTGCTGCGTATACACACCCCACAGCATTTTCTTACCAGCCAGTGGGTGCATTTGTGCACGTTTGCACATTGCCTTCCCTTCTCACTGACCATGCTTAGCAATCGGTTCCTGGTAATCTTTCTGGGGTGTTCCCTCTCTCTCTCTCTCTCCATCTCCCACCCACCCCTCCATTTCTCTCTTTCTCTCTCTCTCTCTCTTTTTTTTTAGAAGAGGACAAATGATGGAAGGTGATTTGCGCTTTCCATTTCTAAAACTCTCAGAAACAGAAACGTAGAAAACCCGACGGCAGAAAGAGACCTAGCGGTAGATTCGAGTCTGCCCATCTGAATTTTTTTTTTAATTATGTTTTACATTTCCACCACCCCCCGGCCTCAGATGAAGGAAAATGCGTTTGTCCCAAGCATGTTTTTAAAGGAGACTTTTTTTTCAACACGGCACAGCTCTTTAAAAAAATAACCCACACACACACCAAAATCTTTGCTTAGGTTTGCCCAAACGGTACGATTGTACTAGCCACACACCACCCTTTCAGATTATTTTTTTAAAAAATGATAAAATAAAACTAAAGATGGAAGGCGTAACCCAAGACATGTTTAGGATCGCAGAGCAGGCGCCGGCATAGAAATCCCTTAAGAAGAGGACCCCACATGTCTCTTTGCCCCCCGCCTTCGCCCCACCCCACCCCATCTCCATCCAGGCCTTCTTCCCTGGGAAAGGAGACAGGGTGCAGCTCTGCGGTGGTATCACAGCCCCTGCGGGGGGGGGAAAGATTGTTGGGGCACGAGTGTTGGCTCTCGTTCAGCGCCATGGAGGGACCACTCCCTCCAAAACAAGCTTGCAAGCTCCCCACCTCCAATACGGCTAACCCAAACGTCTTTTTGTAAATAAAAATAAGAATAAAAATCACACTGGGGACCATGTCCAATTGGTACAGAAATCTCTCCTCATCGTGCAATGGTTGCAGGCAAAAAAAAAAATATCTACCTTATCCTCAGACCATCCACGCAACCTGGAAACCCCCAAAAAGCAAAATAAGAATAAGAATAATTAAAAGAAATAGAGTTTTGTGGGGAGGGGGGGAAGAAAAACCCCTCTATCCCCCCCCCATCTCCCACCTACTCACAACCTCAGGCTTGGAAAGGAGAAGGGCGAATTGCCTCAAATCTTGCACAATAAAATAAAATAATAAAATAAAATAAAATAAAATAAAATAGTGCCCTGGAAGCAAGACGGTTGCAGAGAAAGCCAAAAAAAGAAGAAGGAGGAGGAAGAGGAGGAGGAGGAAAGAAAAAAGGGAAGCCATCCCTGGTTTTACGGTACCTGAAACGGTGCTGGCCATGGTGAGGATGGTGAGATGGGCGGTGGAAGGACGGCTGCAGAACGCAGAGGAGGAGGAGAAGGAGCAGGTTGCCTTGTGCTGCTGGAGTACTGCAATGCTGTGGAAGGAAGGGGAGCTGTGACTCAGCTGGAGGGGGGCTGTGGCTCTCCGAAGAGGGAGGAGAAAGAGGGGACGCGTGTGCAAAGGGGAGGGAGGGAGGGAGGGAAGGAGGCTACAAGGAAAAGAAAAGAAGAAAAGACAGCCACATCGGAAGACCCAACTGGCTAACAAGACTTGGCTTTGGAGAGCCAAAGCTTTCCAGTTTCTTAGGGGTGGGTTGGGAGTGGGGGGGGGAAAGATGTAGAGACACATGGGGCCTGGAGAAGAGACACACCCAAATATTGGAGATTTCCCCAATGCAGCCCTTCTCTGGTTCGGCACAGATAAGAAAGGGACCAGCTACCCATGGGTTGTTCTTGAAGGCTAAAACATATGACGAATGGTTGCAGGGACTGGGTATGTCTAGTTTAATAAAAAGAAGGACTAGGGGAGACATGAGAGCAGTCTTCCAATATCTCAGGGGCTGCCCCAAAGAAGAGGGAGTCAAGCTCTTCTCCAAGGCACCTGAGGGTAGAACAAGAAGCAATGGGTGGAAACTAAGCAAGGAGAGAAGCAACTTAGAACTAAGGAGAAATTTCCTGACAGAACAATTAATCAGTGGAATGACTTGCCTCGAGAAATTGTAAGTGCTCCAACATTGGAGGTTTTTAAGAAGAGATTGGAAAGCCATTTGTCTAAAATGGTATAACGGTTTCCTTCTTGAGCAAGGGATTGGACTAGAAGACCTTCGAGGTCCCTTCCAACTCTTGTTATTCTCTGTATGACTATAACTTGTTGCTGGCAATCCTTATGATTTATATTGATATATTGACCATCAATTGTGTTGTAAATGTCGTACCTTGATGAAGGTATCTTTTCTTTTATGTACACTGAGAGCATATGCACCAAGACAAATTCCTTGTGTGTCCAATCACACTTGGCCAATAAAAAATTCTATTCTATTCTATTCTATTCATCTTACTGGGGAGTTGGAAACCGCATAAGAGGAAAAAGAGGAATGATTTCACGGAAGGCCTCGGGAGGTGGATGGAGGATTGGGTTAACGTGGCCGGAAAATGTGATCTGCTGGATTCCTCATGGCTGAGCTTTGCATTGAAAAGCTCTGAATGGAGGCCCAGCGATTTAGCTCACGTTTTTTAGGTTTGGCAGCTGGACTTCTAGATTGAGCAATTTGTTGTTCAGTTGCTAAATCGGGTGAAATCCAAATTTTTTTTACTACCGGCTTGGTGGGCGTGGCGTGGCTTGGTGGACGTGGGGAAGGATACTGCAAAATCTCCATTTCCACCCCACTCCGGGGGGGAAGAATACTGCAAAATCTCCTTGCCCACCCCACTCCAAGGGAAGGATACTGCAAAATCCCCATTTCCTCCCCACTCCTGGGGGAATGATATTGCAAAATCTCCATTCCCATCCCACTCCAAGGGAAGGATACTGCAAAATCCCCATTTCCTCCCCACTCCTGGGGGAAGGATATTGCAAAATCTCCATTCCCACCCCACTCCAAGGGAAGGATACTGCAAAATCCCCATTTCCTCCCCACTCCTGGGGGAATGATATTGCAAAATCTCCATTCCCACCCCACTCCAAGGGAAGGACACTGCAAAATCCCCATTTCCTCCCCACTCCTGGGGGAAGGATATTTCAAAATCTCCATTCCCACCCCACTCTGGGGCCAGCCAGAGGTGGAATTTGCCAGTTCTCCGAACTAGTCAAAATGTCCACTACCGGTTTCACCGAACTGCTTAAAAATTTCTGCTACTGGTTCTCCAGAACCTGTCAGAACCTGCTGGATTTCACCCCTGGGCTAAATCGTGTCCGACTCTTTGCGACCCCCCCCCCCATGGACCACAGCAGGCCAGGCCCCTCTGTTCTCCCCCTTCCCCTGGAGCTTGTCCAAATCCATTTTCGTTGTGTCAGTGAGACTATCTGAACCAGGGGTCTCCAACCTTGGCAACTTTAAGCCTGGCGAACTTCAACTCCCAGCTTTGCTGGCTGGGGAATTCTGCGAGTTGAAGTCCGCCAGGCTTAAAGTTGCTAAGGTTGGAGACCCCTATTCTAAAGGACAGG
This sequence comes from Ahaetulla prasina, assembly GCF_028640845.1. Classification (NCBI taxonomy): domain Eukaryota; kingdom Metazoa; phylum Chordata; class Lepidosauria; order Squamata; family Colubridae; genus Ahaetulla; species Ahaetulla prasina. The sequence goes on along the minus strand of NC_080541.1, from coordinate 225,912,808 downwards.
CAGGATTGCTTTTGAATCTTTAACTGGGAGGCGCCAAGAGTGGGCTGAAAGATGGGCAGCTATTAAAAAAAAAATCTGAATAAATTAAAATGGCCGTTTAGACCAGGGGTCTCCAACCTTGGTCCCTTTATGACTTGTGGACTTCAACTCCCAGAGTCCCTCAGCCAGCAAAGCTGGCTGAGGAACTCTGGGAGTTGAAGTCCACAAGTCTTAAAGGGACCAAGGTTGGAGACCCCTGATTTAGACAACATTCAATTTCCTTCCTTTTTTCCCCCTCTCTCTCTACCTCTCCTCTTGCTCGTTTGAGCCTTTAAAAAATAAAGTGTCTTTTCTTAAGGGCTCCTATAAAACTGTGTGTTTTCATTTCTGTTTTATTGATCTGCGGTTTTGCTGAGACCTTCCGATTTTTCTTCTCGCCGTCTTCTAAATCTGTATTTTTAACTTTTTAAGAATTCAGATCGTTTTTGCAAATCATCCTGACCAACGTAGGACGGGCGGTCCTTGACCTGCAGCGGTTCGTTTTAGTGACTATTCAAAGTTACATCCTCACTGAAAAATATGACTGATGACCGTTTTTCAGATTTACGACCGTTGCAGCATCCCCATGGTCACATGATCAAAATTCAAACAACTTGGCAACTGACTCGTATTTATGACGGTCGCAGTGTCCCGGGGTCATGTGATCCCCTTTTGCAACCTTCTGACAAGCAAAGTTAATGGGGAAACCAGACTCGTGTGACTAACTTTAATGACTGTGGCAAAAAAGGGTCATAAAATGGCACAAAATTCACTTAACAAATGCCTAATTTAGCATCATAAATCCTGGGCTTTATAATTGTTGTCATAAATCGAGAACTACGTGCACCTTCATTGAAAAAAAAAACCAACAGTTGCTAGGCCTGTTATCATTTTGGGGCTGCTCGGATTCATATAAGGTCTTGGCAGCGATTCAAGCACTTTCGATGTGCGTTCTCCGTGACCTTGACAACAACCCTGTGAGGAAGGCCCTCCGCTGTTGCAGATGGCCTTTGGGGTAGCATTTGAACCTGCCTAACATCATTTGGGTCCTTTCCCCCCCCCCCCCCCGCCCCACAGATATGATCTGAACTGGGAGACCTTCTCACAACGTGGCTCATGCCAGGGGTGGGCTTCAAAAATTTTAGCAAGGGGTTCTCTGCAAAGCTGGCTGAGGAACTCTGGGAGTTGAAGTCCACAAGTCTTAAAGTTGCCAAGGTTGGAGACCCCTGAGCTAGGGAACTAAATGCCACTTCTGCAAAAGCCCCAAAGCTGTCCGATACCCCCTTGCCCAGCAGTGTCAAATGGGAGAGGTGGAAATGAGCGTTTCCCCCCCACCCTCCTTTATCGGGACCTCAGCTGGGCAAAGGGTAGCTTTTATCGATAAGCCTTTCCCCCTGATCCTCCCTCCGAGGGGGAAAAAGGCCTTCAGAGAGGCTTAAATCCAATCGATGCAAAAAGAAAGAAAAAAACACCACCAAAAAGTCTGTGTTTGCAGCTTTTTGAGCTGAAAGATTTTTTTAAAGAAAGGAAGGGGGAAAAAAAGCATGGTAAGGAACATTTGTTTAAAAGCGAATCGCCATTCTGAGATCAACTCATAATTCACTGGCCTCGGTTCAAGGGGGAAAAAAAAATCTGCTTATTCAGCAAGACCGATGGCTTGACCTTAAGTTTCCTGCTGACTTTTCTGGCCTAATTAAGCTACTGAAGTTCGCAGATGACACAACAGTGATTGGTCTCATTCGAGACAATGACGAATCCGCATATAGGCGAGACGTCGAACAACTAGCCTTGTGGTGCAACCGAAACAATCTGGAACTGAACACACTCAAAACCGTAGAAATGGTGGTAGACTTTAGGAGAAACCCTTCCATATTTCCACCTCTAACAATACTAGACAACACAGTACCAACAGTAGAAACCTTCAAATTTCTGGGTTCTATCATATCGCAAGATCTCAAATGGACAGCTAACATCAAAAACATCATCAAAAAAGGACAACAAAGAATGTTCTTTCTGCTCCAATCAGAAAGCTCAAACTGCCCAAGGAGCTGCTGATTCAGTTCTACAGAGGAATTATTGAATCTGTCATTTGCACCTCTATAACTGTCTGGTTCCGTTCTGCAACCCAACAAGAAAGACACAGACTTCAGAAGATAATTAGAACTGCAGAAAAAATAATTGCTACCAACCTGCCTTCCATTGAGGACCTGTATACTGCACGAATCAAGAAGAGGGCCGTGAAAATATTTGCAGATCCCTCACATCCAGGACATAAACTGTTTCAACTCCTACCCTCAAAATGACGCTACAGAGCACTGCACAACAGAACAACTAGACACAAGAACAGTTTTTTCCCAATGGCCATCACTCTGCTAAACAAATAATTCCCTCAACACTGTCAAACTATTTACTAAATCTGCACTACTATTAATCTTCTCATCGTTCCCATCACCCATCTCTTTCCACTTATGACTGTATGACTGTAACTTTGTTGCTGGTAATCCTTATGATTTATATTGATATACTGACTATCATTTATGTTGTAAATGTTGTACCTTGATGAAGGTATCTTTTCTTTTATGTACACTGAGAGCATCTGCATCAAGACAAATTCCTTGTGTGTCCAATCATACTTGCCCAATAAAAATTCTATTCTATTCTATTCTATTCTATTCTATTCTATTCTATTCTATTCTATCCTATTCTATTCTATTCTATTCTAATTAAATGGCAGTTCCCGCTTAATGGCAGTTGAGGGACAGGCAGAACTGGCCTTTCTAGTGCTGAAATCTCCAACCTCAGGAGACCCAATTATCTCATTTGGCAGTCTGGCAAGGTCCCTCTTATCCTAGCCTTGCTGTTTTGCCTTTTTTTTTTTTTTGGCTCATCGGTACCTCACTGACCTGGGCTGACCTTGCAAAGAAAAATGGGGGACTGCTTGGATGGGGCACCACCACGGAATCCCAAGGCTGTGTGTTCGACTGAGCAGCTGAAAAAGCCATCTCGGAAAGACGTGGCAAAATCCTTCAAGCGAAAGCCACCGCGGTTTCAGGAAGGAAGTTGGACTTAGGGAACTGGATCTCGATATCAGTTTGTTTCATCATCTTGATCTCTCTTTGGAGAATTCAATGCTCCCATTTGGCCCTTTGCAGAGGTGGGTTTCAGCAGGTTCTGACCAGTTCTGGAGAACCGGTAGCAGAAATTTTGAGTAGTTCGGAGAACCAGTAGTAAAAATTCTGACTGGCCCCGTCCCCATCTATTCTCTGCCTCCCGAGTCCCAGCTGATCAGGAGGAAATGGGGATTTTGTAGTAACCTTCCCCTGGAGTGGGGTGGGAATGGAGATTTTAAAGTATCCTTCCCATGCCACGCCCACCAAGCCACGCCCACCAAGCCACACCCACGGAACTGGTAGTAAAAAAAATTGAAACCCACCACTGGCCCTTTGACAATTCTCCAGTCTATTCCCCACCATCCAGTCAGAGCTGAAGAAGCTTCTTGGAGGAGAAGTGAAAAATCTTTTTCTTCAAAGAAAAACCATAAAGCCTCTTGAAAAAAGCACCATTGGGATCCCCATTCTATTCTTTAAAGAAACATACAAACAAGCAAAAAAAAATATGTCCGGATTTAAGAGTACAATTCTAAAGATTTTAATTAATTTTACCAAGTAAACAAGCCCAAAAATGTGCTGGAGTTTTCGTTGGGGACAATATGCTGAGTGTGTAAACCGCTTAGAGAGGGACGGAAAGCACCATGAAGTGGTATAAAAGTCTAAGTGCTGTTAACATCTTAGGACAGGGGTCTGCAAACTTGGCTCTTTTAAGACTTGTGGACTTCAACTCCCAGAGTTCCTCAGCCAGCAAAGCTGGGAGTTGAAGTCCACAAGTCTTAAAAGAGCCAAGTTTGCAGACCCCTGTCTTAGGATAACAAAAGCAGTGCCGAGGCAGGAAATGTTGTGTCTCGTCCGATCTCACCACAGCCGGGGCCTTCTTATCTGCTTCCGAACACGGAGGAATGTCCTAGTATGCCTCCCGGCCCCAGCCCTGGCTCCATGCCCAGACAGGCTGAAGAGGAGGAAGTATCTCCAGCCCCCAGCTCTGGCTCCATGCCCAGGCAAACGGAGCAACTAGACCCCTCCCCCTCCTCCACAGCATGTGAGCCTGAGGGAGGTCAATTACCAACAGCTGCAGACTGGAGTGACCCTCGCGTCAGAAGAATTGATAGGCGGAGGCAACAGAAGGAAGGGAGGGGCAGGCCTGGATAAGTGCTGAGTCATGGAGCCACACCCCATGGCCTATATAAAGGACCTGCTTTCTGGCATTCTCTGAGTCAGGCAAAGTCTAAACATATCTTGCTGAAGTCACTTTCTGGTCTCCTGCCTGCCCTGAGGACTTTGCTAGGACTTTGGCAGAGCTGCGGAGGCACGCCTGATTCGGATTTCCCTGACCCGGCCGTCAGCGGAGGAGTGGGACACGACAGGAAAAAACAAAGTCACAGTCTAGAATAGCCAATTATCTCGTTCAACAGCAGTAACTGTGAGATGGATCTAGGAGTTCCAGTGGACAATCACTTAAGGATGAGCCAGCCGTGTGCGGCAGCAACCCAAAAATCCAATACCATCCTAGGCTGCATCAACAGTGGGATAGGATCAGGATCACAAAAAAGTGACAGTCAATACTCTATACTGCACTGCTGAGGCCATTCTTGGAATACTGTTCTATTGTTCTGGTCACCACGATACAAAAATGATGCCGAGAATTTAGAAAGAATGAGAAAGGGAAGTGCAATAATGATGATTAGGGGACTGGAGGACAAGTGGACGACGAATCGTTGCAGGAACTGGGAAAGTCTAGTACAGTGATGGTTAACCTTTTCGGCACTGAGTGTTAAAACTAGAATGCGTGCATGAGCGCCGGAGCACCAGAACCTGGAAGAGAGCAGTTGGACGGTGTGCATGCCCACAAAGAGGGCTCTAGTATGTTACTATAGGTTCGCCATCATGGGTCTACTACAATGAAGAGAAGGCCTAGGGGTGATATAGAATAGAATAGAATTTTTTATTGGCCAAGTGTGATTGAACACACAAGGAATTTGTCTTGGTGCACATGCTCTCAGTGTACATAAAAGAAAAGATATCTTCATCAAGGTACAACATTTACAACACAAAGGATGGTCAATATATCAATATAAATCATAAGGATTACCAGCAACAAAGTTACAGTCATAAGTGGAAAGAGATTGGTGATGGGAACGATGAAAAGATTAATAGTACTGCAGATTTAGTAAATAGTTTGACAGGGTTGAGGGAATTATTTGTTTAGCAGAGTGATGGCCTTCGGGAAAAAACTGTTCTTGTGTCTAGTTGTTCTGGTGTGCAGAGCTCTATAGCGTTGTTTTGAGGGTAGGAGTTGAAACAGTTTATGTCCAGGATTTGAGGGATCTGTTAATATTTTCACGGCCCTCTTCTTGATTCGTGCAGTATATAGGTCCTCAATGGAAGGCAGGTTGGTAGCAATTATTTTTTCTGCTTTTTTATGATAGCAGTCTTCATATCACCCCTCTGAGGGGCTGTCACAGAGAGGAGGGGATCAATCTATTCTCCAAAGCACTTGAAGGCAGGACAAGAAACAGCGGACGGAAATTAATCAAGGAGAGAAGCAACCTAGAACTAAGGAGGAATTTCCTGATGGCAAGCAGAATTAACCAGTGGAACGGCTTGCCTCCAGAAGTGGAGGGTGCTCCAACACTGGAGGATTTTAAGAGGAGATTGGACAGCCATTTGTCTGAAATAGGGTCTCTTGCTTAAGCAGGGGGTTGGACTAGAAGACCTCCAAGGTCCCTTCCAACTCTGTTATTCTGCTTTAAACTTGCAAAAAGCATCGTGATGGTTTGGAAGGTTCTTGAAAAATCTGCATGTTTTTTAAAAATGGTGCTGTCACACGGGAGCGTCTATATTCATAAATTGTAGCGATTGATAAAACTGAATGGGAAAACAAGTAAATGTTAAATAGAATAGAATAGAATAGAATTTTATTGGCCAAGTGTGATTGGACACACAAGGAATTTGTCTTGGTGCATAGGCTCTGAGTGTACATAAAAGAAAAGATACCTTCATCAAGGTACAACATTTACAACACAATTGATGGTCAATATATCAATATAAATCATAAGGATTGCCAGCAACAAAGTTACAGTCATACAGTCATAAGTGGAAAGAGATTGGTGATGGGAACTATGAGAAGATTAATAGTAGTGCAGATTTAGTAAATAGTTTGACAGTGTTGATGGAATTATTTGTTTAGCAGAGTGATGGCCTTCGGGAAAAAACTGTTCTTGTGTCTAGTTGTTCTGGTGTGCAGTGCTCTATAGTGTCGTTTTGAGGGTAGGAGTTGAAACAGTTTATGTCCAGGATGCGAGTGATCTGCAAATATTTTCACGGCCCTCTTCTTGATTCGTGCAGTATACAGGTCCTCAATGGAAGGCAGGTTGAGGACCTGTATACTGCACGAATCAAGAAGAGGGTTCAAAAAAACAGTTCCGTATGGCCCCTTTACTGTTTGTGGGGCCTATTTGCGAAGGTTGAACGAAACATATCTTACATTTTTAGAGTTCGTTCAGAAAACGGAACAGTAAGCTAAAACCCACCGGCTAGATCCAGATCATGTGCTAGCTAAATTGAAATGAGTGGCTGGTGGTGAATGAATGCAGCCCCAGAAGTTTGCCTTGCAAAAAAAAAAATTGGAGGGGGAAGGTGGACAGGAGGGGAGGGCGCCACAGGGATGATATTTTGCAAAGTTGAACTTTACAAACGTAACTGATTTGTCCCAAAGGTGCTTTTTTCAGGAGGCAACTGGACTTTCTTGTTTTTTTTCTTTTGAAGGCATTTCATTTCTCATCCAAGAAGCTTCTTCAGCTCCGACTGAACAGTGGGGAATGGAAGGATTGATACTCCTTGCAGACAGCTGGTCATTTTAGAGAGACATTTTAGAGAGACACTGAGGCCACTTGGAGGTTTATTTGTGTCTTCAGGGTCGTAAAAACACAGACTTCAGAGGATAATTAGAACTGCAGAAAAAATAATTGCTACCAACCTGCCTTCCATGGAGGACCTGTATACTGCACGAATCAAGAAGAGGGCCGTGAAAATATTTGTAGATCCCTCGCATCCTGGACATAAACTGTTTCAACTCCTACCCTCAAAACGATGCTATAGAGCACTGCACACCAGAACAACTACACACAAGAACAGTTTTTTCCCGAAGGCCATCACTCTGCTAAACAAATCATTCCCTCAACACTGTCAAACTATTTACTGAATCTGCACTACTATTAATCGTCTCATAGTTCCCATCACCAATCTCTTTCCACTTATGACTGTATGACTATAACTTGTTGCTGGCAATCCTTATGATTTATATTGATATATTGACCATCAATTGTGTTGTAAATGTTGTACCTTGATGAACGTATCTTTTCTTTTATGTACACTGAGAGCATATGCACCAAGACAAATTCCTTGTGTGTCCAATCACACTTGGCCAATAAAAAATTCTATTCTATTCTATTCTATTCTATTCTATTCTGTATGTCGTGGACTATCTCTGGATCAGGGGTCTCCAACCTTGGTCCCTTTAAGACTTGTGGACTTCAACTCCCAGAGTCCCTCAGCCAGCAAAGCTGGCTGAGGAACTCTGGGAGTTGAAGTCCACAAGTCTTAAAGGGACCATGGTTGGAGACCCCTGCTCTGGATGGATCCCAGCATTTCTGTTGGGACGCCCTCCATCCAGCCTTTGAGGACTACAACTCCCATCACTTCAAGCTGGAAAGAGCAGAGACCCCAGTCGGGCCCTTTGATTCCTGACCGCTCTCTTGCTCAGACTGAGGCGAGCCACAGCGCCTGGGACTACAAACTCCGCCAACCTGGCCTAGCTAAATTCCTGACTAGCAACCATGATGGGGTTTGTAGTCCCAACGCTTGGGCGGGCGAGAAGCGCTTGTAGGCCCATCTGGGAGAGAAGATGGCTTCACCATGGAAACGGGGGCGGGGAGAGAGAGAGAGAGAGAGAGAGAGAGAGAGAGAGAGAGTGTTGCCCCGGCAACGAGAATGCCTCGCGAGAGCTTGCCGTCGTGTCTCTCTCTCTCTCTCTCTCTCTCCCCCCCAGCTTCCAAGGCGTGCGCGCGCGCGTGCGCGCGCTACCCAACCAATGAGACGCCGAGGGCGCGGCCACGTGACCCAACGCGCGGGGTCTGCGAACCGGGGCGCTTCAAGAAGAGGTGCGTGAGGGCAGCTGGCGGAATCCGCGCGGGCTGAGGCTCCTCCTGGGCAAGGCCTGGGCCCTTTCTTTCCCCGCTCACCGGAGTAGAGCGGCGGGACGGGAGGCCAATATCTCCGGGTCCCCTCCTGCCGGAAAGGGGAACCCGCCGAGGCCCCTCAGAATGCGGGGTAGATGAGGGTGGGGGAGGGGAGAGGGTTGAGGCCTGGGTTCCCCCCCCCCCCCAGGCCGCTGAGGGCCTGGTGCGGGGGGGGGGGAGAGACTTGACCCTGATGACTCTTTGAGCCTCTTTGGGGGGAGAGGGGGTGACCCCCACTATTAATAATCTGAAGGGAAAGCGAATAGGCCTTCCTGGCTTAGAATAGAATAGAATAGAATAGAATAGAATAGAATTTTTATTGGCCAAGTGTGATTGGACACACAAGGAATTTGTCTTGGTGCATATGCTCTCAGTGTACATAAAAGAAAAGATACCTCCATCAAGGTACAACATTTACAACACAATTGATGGTCAATATATCAATATAAATCATAAGGATTGCCAGCAACAAGTTATAGTCCTACAGTCATAAATGGAAAGAGATTGGTGATGGGAAGGATGAGAAGATTAATAGTAGTGCAGATTCAGTAAATAGTTTGACAGTGTTGAGGGAATTATTTGTTTAGCAGAGTGATGGCCTTCGGGGAAAAAACTATTCTTGTGTCTAGTTGTTCTGGTGTGCAGTGCTCTATAGCGTCGTTTTGAGGGTAGGAGTTGAAACAGTTTATGTCCAGGATGCGAGTGATCTGTAAATATTTTCACGGCCCTCTTCTTGATTCGTGCAGTATACAGGTCCTCAATGGAAGGCAGGTTGGTAGCAATTATTTTTTCTGCAGTTCTAATTATCCTCTGAAGTCTGTGTTTTAGAAGAGAATGCGCCCAACAGTGGAGATTTCTAAGAAGAGATTAGGCAGCCATTTGTCTGAAACGGTAGAGTGTTTCCTGCCTGAGCAGGGGGTTGAACTAGAAGACCTCCAAGGGTCCCTTCCAGCTCTGTTATTCTATCTTTTCCATTCCATTCCCCTTCTCTATGATGGGCATCATCCTATCCCATCCTATTCTATTTAATATTTGTAGCCCAGGGTTGAAAGGAGAGGTCCTTGGTGCTCTCTGAGCTTGGTTGTTTCCCTGTAGATGTTTCATGACCCAGCTAGGTAATGTCATCAGTGTTAGAAGGGAATGGAGGAAAGGAGAAGAGGAGGAAGACAGAAGACAGCTCTGTTATTCTATCTATTCCATTCCCCATCCCTTGCCTATCCTATTCTATCCTTCCCTATCTGTGTCCTATTCTAATTAATATTTGTAGCTCAGAGTTGAAAGGAGAGGTCTTTGGTGCTCTCTGAGCTTGCTTGTTTTCTTGCAGATGTTTTATTACCCAAACTAGGTAACATCGGTGAGTAGAATAAAGCAATAACTTTATTGTCCCTTTGAATGTACGCTAATTGGCATACATTAAAAAGAAATTTCGTTGCATACAGCTCTCAAAGTGTCACCACCTCCAATATATATTACATAAACATGACAAAATAAGTAAATACAAAATTATGCATATACCCGCATATATTATATGACCCAGTGAAGCAACACAGTCTAGTTCGAATGTATACATGCACATGGTGAGAAAAACAAATCTGGCAAGTTTACTAGGCGGATGGCATAGGGAACAAAGCTGTTACAGAATCTGGTAGTAATACTTCGAAACCTCCTCCCAGAGGGGAGCAACAGAAACAGACCATAAAGTGGGTGTGGGCGGTGGTGGTCTCTGACAATGCTTTGAGCTCTAAGCACAGCACTTATAAGCAATATCCTGAATATCAGGAAACGATTGTCCTATAATCTCTGCTGTCATTACCACTCTCTGTAGGGACTTTCTATCTGAGGCACTGCTGCCACCAAACCAGTGATTCAGTTTGTTAAAATACTCTCAGTCGTGCCTCTGTAAAAAGTGGCCAGGACAGAAGAAAAAAGATGTGCTCTCCTAAGCCGACGCAGGAAATGCTGATGCTGGTTTGGATGCTTCACTAATGATGATGTATGGAGAGACCAGTTCAGATTGTTAGTTATTTGCACCCCCAGATACTTAATACTGTTGACCACCTCTGCAGCTGTATCCTTGATACTGAATGGAGTATGACTATGCCGGCTAGAAGGGAGTGGGGTTTGCAAAGTGGAGGAGGAGAATTGGGGTCCTTGGTGCTCTCTGAGTGGTTTTCTTGGTGACATTTCATTAACTAGGGTAGCATCTTCAGTGTTACCTAGTTGGGTAATGAAGCATCTCCAAGAGAACCACCAAGCTCAGAGAGCATCAAGGACCCCCACAGTTCCACTTTGAGCTATAAATATTCTATCTGTAATGGCAGTGAATGAGCCCATTTCACAAGGGGAAAATCACAGTGGAGACTTATTAATGAACATTTTATATCCACACATTTTTTTAAAGGCCCAATGGGGTCAATAACGTGTCCTGAATATCTAGTGAGGGCATTCATAGAGGACAAAAGAAGTGAATAAGTAAAACTAATACCCTGCAAATATTCTTGATTTTAGGTTTTGTGAACCTGAGATGCCAGATGAAATATGCCCAAAATAAAATTAAATGGCATTACTATTGACTTTCCATTTCCACCCTACAAATGTCAGGAGACATATATGTCCAAAGTGCTTGAGTGCTTGCAAAAGGTAAGCATTTGATGAAATCCTAAGTGAAGCATAATTCAGCCTCTATGTGTGTCAAATGAAATAAACTTTGAAACATACAACATACATCATTACATGGACTGCCTTTGAAGCTTCAAGGGATCAGAATGTCTGTTTTAGCAACGTTGCATTTATACGATGATAGCTGTATGGATTTGCTTAAGTCCAATTCAAAATGTAGCCTATTGCCATCTGGAGCCTTACAGCCTCCGGGTACCAGAACAGGATACTAGCAAGATCACTTAGTAGACCAGGGGCAGAGAGGTACAGTTGAGTGTCAATAAAGGAGAATATTTGAAATGAGACATCCTTGGTGCTCTCTGAACTGGCTTGTTTTCTTGCAGACATTTTATTATCCAAACTAGGTAACATCATCAGTGCTAGCAAGGAGTGGGATTTGCTTTCAGTTTATATTTTTGTGTCTTGCCCTGTCATTGTTGGTGGGGGTGATCTTGGAGGTTCTTTGGTTGAGCTGTTTGCTTCTTTAGCAGTTTCTTGATTGAGGTATTGTTTACTTCTTGATTGTTGATCTGAAGTTAATATTGGGGTTAATCTATGCTCATTTGGGTGTTGGTTGCTAGCAGAGAATGATCTTTTTGCTCCCTTTTTACTAGCCGATTGTCTCTTGTATAATCCATAGATATTGTTTATAATTATGTGTTTGTTGATGGCTAATTTGTACAGAGTTCCAGGCTTCTAGAAATTCTCTAGAGTTTTTGGACTATGGAATGGGAATTGGGGCACCCTAGGAGGATGATTGAGGTGTTAGGTTTTTAGCCTTTGTTTTGTGGTTTGTAGTTTTATTATGGTGAGCTGCCCAGAGTCAGGTATTATGGGGAGCAGCACGTATCTAATAAATAGATCTTGTTATCAGAAAATAAAGATGACTTTGCATTATTCATCATGGACATAAAACTGCAAAAGAAAGATCCAAGTTAGTGCTAAATATTAACAAGGACAAGGTTATTTCAGTCAGAGTGCTTAGAGTGACTTTGTAATATTTCATAACGGGTCTGACATAGCTGGTTGCAAAAATGACTGTTTTGTGATTTAATTGATTAATCCAGAATTAACCATCTTGAAAATAATCTTAGAGGACTTAGTTTTGAGCAGTGATATATAGAATTGCTTTGAAAGTATTGCAGCTATAATAAATATGATCTTCTACACTCAGAAATAGAATTGGCTTAGTGAACTGTATCGACATGCACATTTTTGGATTCTGCACATATTTTTACTTTATGTAGAACAGATGCCTTTGGAACATATGAAGCCTGCTTAGCGCTTCGTGAAAAGAAGCTTTGTTTCAGTCCCTTCTCTTATCAGTGCCAACCCTGTTTACATGAGACCTGGAAGTAGAGAAGTGGGTAGGTGGGTTCTCTTTTCTCGATGAAGGGAAAGAAACACTTAAGGAGCCCTTATGTTCATGCAATCTGTTCCTAAATTTTTAATAAGTCAGAGAATACATTCCGTGCCGGCTTAATACTGCAAGGTAATTTTATGGAAAGACTTTGCTCATGGACTGTTTTGTAAATGTTATCATTGCCCTACTCAGGAGACCTAGCATCTTTTTGAAATCAAGGGTTCTGTCTGTCTTTCTCTTCATCCATCTATCCATCCATCCACTCACCCACGCACCCATGTCTGTCTGTCCGTCCATCCGTCTATCCATCTATCCGTTCACCCATCTCTCTCACAGAGGGGCTATGCAATTTAATCACAACATTAAAACCAAATAATTTAAGTGTCAGCTTTGAAAGCCATACTAGGCTGAAGGCTTCCACGCTGCCACTTTCTCCTGTGTGGGAAAGTAGGAGAAGGGGGGGGGGTTGGTACAAGGGGCCATTAGACATAATAACATTCTTCCTGCTGGTCAAGGTCAGGCCAAGACAGCATCTGGAGAAGGAGTGGTCGGAGTGATGCCTCATAGTTGGTGATTGGAGCACGTGATTGGCAGAGGAGCCAAGGGAGGGTGGTCTGAGGGAAAACCCGGATCTCCAGATTCGGAGTTTATCCAGCTGTGCCAGTTTACCTATGCTAGTAAAAGAACTTTGAAAGATGTTTGTCTCGGAGTCTTTTCTCCAGGAGGGGGTTTTCTGGAAAGTTGACATTAAGATTAAAATTTAAAAACATAAAACAGCAACATAACGTTGCAAGAGGTGGAGAGATCCAAGATGGGAAGATTAAGAATTGTTAATGTAGAGGAGGAGTTCTCACGGGGCCAAGCAGCCCCATGACCGTGGGCCGCTGTGTCCCTCCCGTAAGGCTACACATCCAGGCTTTGACCCCTTTGTGGAAGGCCAGGGGGCTGGAGGCTTTCCTCGTCACTGGGGGCAAGATGTTCTACTAAGCAGGGGCAGCCGCAGAAAAGATTTGCAGAGCGACAGTTTGGCTTTGCTGTTGTAATAAGTGGTCTTACCATTGGTAGGAGGGTACATGCAGCAACATAAAAGCTTGTGTAACTTAAAATACCATTTATTGATCGGTTCGCTTCTTATGGTTATTGACTGAAAAATGGGTTTCTTATTATTTCTTCCTTTCAGGCAAACAGTTAAATGTAGGTTGTATCCCACGATTGTGTAAGCAGAATACAAACTAATTTTCCTGCTGTGTTTCTCCAGGGATTAGGAGCAATCTCTTGAACAGTACAAAGCCATTAATTTCTGCCAAGGATGGGCATTTTTTTAAAAAAACAACAACAACTAGGGGTCACATTTCTTTTTGAAAACCATCTCCATGGCTGCGTGGCCAGTAACGTCATAATGTCACTGGAATATAGGCAGGTGTGATGAACACATTATTTCAGGATTTTCTGAGAATAAAGGTTAAGGGGCAGAGAGATACCATTGTCTTAACTGTGCCCTCCAAAATCCAGGTTGGTGTCAGTGCCCTCTGGGAAACTTTAGGAGCCGTAAAATGGTCACTAAAAGATTGCATGAAGACTATTCAGGGAATCCTTGACTTACAACAATTCACTTAGCGACCGTTCGGAGTTACAGTGGCACTGAAAAAAGTGAGATGACCTGTCTTTGCACTTTCGATCATTTCAGCAATCCCCAGAGTCAGGTGATCAAAAATTTTTGCATTTGGCTAGTGGCATGTGTTTATAGTGGTGGCAACATCCCCGAGATCATGTGACTGCCATTTGCAACTTTCCCAGCTGGTTTCCAACAGGCAAAGTCAAGGGGGAAAGCTGGATCCATTTAACAACCGTGTGATTTTAACAGCCATTTCACCAAGAACCATGAGATTCGCTTAATAACTGTGGTGACCCCCTTAACAGTCTTCTCAAAAAGAAATTCATAAAATTGGGCATGTCTCGCTTAACAACTGCCTTGCATAACAATGGAAATTCTGGTCCTAATTGTCTAAGGAGATTCTCTGTCCTCCAGGTCATGGTTGGCCCAAAGGTGTTTTTTTCAGGAGGCAACTGGACTTTTCTTGTTTTTTACTTTTGAAGATGTCTGGCTTCTCATCCAAGAAGCTTCTTCAGCTCTGACTGGATGGTGGGGAATGGAAGGATTTATATTCCTTGAAGACAGCTGGTCATTCGCATCCTTTTAGAGAGTTGTTGAAGACACCTGGAAGTTCTCTGTCTACATTCTGAACAGAGAGGACCATTGGTTTGAAAGAGGTGTCAAAGAGGCCATCTATGTCAAAATTTTACAGCTCTCCCTCCACAGCGGGTGGAGGGATACGACATCATCTATCTCCTGTCCTTTCAGCAGTTCCAAGAAGGCTCCATACCCATTTGCACCACTCAGGTGTCCTTGAGGGGACAGATGAACCTCCAAGTGGCCTCAACAGCTCCCATTCTCCACCATCCAGCCAGAGCTGAAGAAGCTTCTTGGATGAGAAGCAAAACAACTTCCAAAAGGAAAAGCAAGAAAGTCCAGTCGCCTCCTGAAAAAAAGCACCTTTGGGTCTGGTTCTAATTATGGTCGTAAGTCGAGGACTACCTGTAGATTGACAGATTGTAGAGGACTACCTTTGAAGTAGATAAGGCCAAGATTATCCGACTTTGTCTAGGATTACAGTCTATGATAGATGCCAAATAGCCTTTTGTGAAGTGCATAGAATGACTTTGTGAAAATGTTTATCCTCCCGTGGTACTTCAGTAAATATTTATTTTTCCAGTTTCTCCCCACACCCCACCCCCACTTTTATTTCTCATTTCAGCAAGTGAATGGGATTTTAGAGAGCCCAACAGGCACTGGGAAGACGTTATGCCTCCTGTGCTCAACTTTGGCATGGCGAGCGCACTTCAAGGATGCCGTTTCCGCGCAGAAGATTGCTCAGCGATTAAAAGGGGCGGAACTCTTTCCTGACCAACCCTTGTCGTCTTGGGGCAATGTTGTCACAGGGACCGAGGTTCCAGGTATTTCCTGTTCATTTGGAAACCCTTGTTACATTTTGGCCATAGGGCAGACGTGAGGATAAGAACAGAAAGGAATAACAGAGTTGGAAGGGACCTTGTAGGTCAGTGGTTCTCAACCTGTGGGTCGCGACCCCGTTGGGGGTCGAATGACGATTTGCCAGGGGTCGCCTAAGACCATCGGAAATATGGGAAGTATACTTGCGAGTCAAAGAATCGCGCTCCAATGGTTGATTTTACAAGCCAGCTGCAGGCTCTTCAAATCGCTAGCCGAATTCGGCTTCAGGCGCAATGAATTTAAAAAGAGAGAAATCTTTGCTCTGATGTCTCCCTCTCAAGCCAGCTGCAATCACTCCCAATCGCTAGCCTAATCTGGCTTCAGGCGTGATAAACTTAACAGGGGAGGAGTCTCCGCTTTAATGCCTCCCTCCTCAGGGCAATCGCAAGCAGTTCAGATCACTAGCCAATACGGCTTCAGGCACGATAAACTTAATAGGGGAGGAGTCTCCGCTTTAATGCCTCCGTCCTCAAGGCAATCGCAAGCAGTTCAGATTGCGCGATAAATTCAAAACGAAAATAATTTTACGGTTGGGGGTCGCCACATCGTGGGGAATTGTATTAAAGGGGTCGCAGCACTATAAAGGTTGAGAACCACTGTTGTAGGTCATCTAGTTCAACTCTCTGCCCAAGCAGGAGACCCTACATCAGAAGGCAGTCCCGTCTCTTCTTGAAAGCTTCCAATGATGAAGCTCCCACAGCTTCTGAAGGCAAGCTAATAATAGGTTTATTAGAGTTCTCAATTTACAGCCATTTGTTTCACTATACAAAAGCACTGAAAAAAGTGACTTATAACCAGTCCCCATGCTTAACAATCTTCGCAGCATCCCCAGGGTCACATGGTCAAAATTTGGGGGCTTGGTTATCGGCATGTATTTATGACAATCGCAGCATCCCGGTGTCATGTGATCACCATTTGTGAACCTTCCCAGATGGCTTCCATAAGCAAAGTGAAAGGGGGGGAAGTCAGATTCTCTTAATGGCAGTCATTGTCTCCATGGTTACCTGATTGCCATTTGCGACTTTCCCGGCCAGCTTCTGACAAGCAAAGTCAACGTGGGGAAACTGGATTCATTTAACCACCTCATTCATGATTCACTGAACATCTGCATTGGTTCGCTTAAGAACCGTGGTAAAAATGGTAAAAAAAAAAAACCACCAAAAACTCCCTTAACTGCCACTTTGCTTAGCAACTGGAATCCTGGTCCCAGTTGTGGTCGCAAGTTGAGGACTACCTATAATGCTGGTACCCTCTGCTCTTGAAGCTCTTCCGAATTTTGAAAGTTTAGGGAACATGGAAGTTGAAGGAAGGTGAACCAATAAAAATATTAATAAAGATAAAGGTAAAGATTCCCCTCGCACATATGTGCTAGTCGTTCCCGACTCTAGGGGGTGGTGCTCATCTCTGTTTCAAAGCCGAAGAGCCAGCGCTGTCCGAAGACGCCTCCGTGGTCATGTGGCCGGCATGACTCAATGCCTAAGGCGCACGGGACGCTGTTACCTTCCCACCAAAGGTGGTCCCTATTTTTTCTACTTGCATTTTTTATGTGCTTTGGAACTGCTAGGTTGGCAGAAGCTGGGACAAGTAACGGGAGCTCACCCCATTACACGGCACTAGGGATTTGAACCGCTGAACTGCTGACCTTTCGATCGACAAGCTCAGCGCCTTAGCCCCGAGCCACCGCGCCCCCAAAAAATATTATTACATGCCTTGAAATCCTTTTCATAACAAAAGCAGAAACTGGTTATGAGAAAAGCTCGAGAATCCTGCCTTATGTGTTGTTTTCTGGGGAGGAGAACTTGAAGCAATGCAAAACCGTGCATCAATCCTCACTGCCAATTGCAGATACTTATCCACCAGTGCTTCAAAATAAATCTCCTTTTTGAAAATAATAAAAAAAAAATATTCAAGCTTCTCTGTTAGGTGGGCAGTTGGGCTGTAAATTCCCAGACTTATCTCCACAGGCTATATGGTTACCATAGCACCAGCGAACAAAAGCAGACTGACGATATATTTAGTTACTAAACAAAAACTAAACCATTTTTCCCCCTGTTTTCTTCTTCTTTCTCCCTCCTGCACACATGGCTCCTTTCTCACTTTCTCGGCTTGACAGCTTATTACAGCGACGTCCCTAAAATAATTTATGCCTCCAGAACGCATTCTCAGCTTGCTCAGGTCATCAGTGAATTGAAGAATACTGTTTACAGGTACAGTAAAGAAAGGATTTCGACTTCAAGTGTGAAAAGCGCCCGGGGGTTTATAGCTGTCTCACCTTATTTATTTCAGAAGCATCTTGTTTATTGTAGTGGTCTGCCCTGCAGCCACAGTAAAGGAGCACTCCCGAATAAAAAGCAGTGCCCCCTCCTGGATCAGACCAAAGGATGATGTTTGCCCGACATTCTGATCCGCAGAGGCAAATCAGATTCTCTCTTGGAAGCCAACAAGCAGAACCTAAATGCAATATTACTTTATCTCAACCGCTGCTTGGAGGCTATTGCAAACGATAATGGGGGATTGTAAATAGCTTAGACGACTGTCAGCCATTGGTGATTTGTCCAGCTGAGCCTATTTCATCTCTTTTTAAAAAGCAGTCCCAAGTTGGCATCCATCGCTCCCACTCTTGCAGTGCATTTAATGGCAGTTTAATGATGTTGGTTGAAGAAGTGTTTTATTTTTATCTGTTGGGATTTATATCATTCAGCTGTGCTTAAGGGTAACAGAATAAAGGTCGGAGGTCTTGGAGGCTTGATTGACAGAGTTGGAAGGGACCTTGTGGGTCATCTAGTCCAACCCCCCCCCAAGTAGGAGACCCTGCACCATTTCTGACAGATGGCAGTCCAGTGTCTTCTTGAAAGCCTCCAGTCGTGACGCTCCCACAACTTTTGAAGACAACTTCTGTTCCATTGACTGACTGTTCTCATTGTTAGAAAAGTTCTCCTTATTACCAGGTTGAATCTTCTAGTCCAACCCCCTGCTTAGGCAGCAGACCCTATACCAAGAGCGGTGGTGGCGCAGTGGTTAGAGTGCAGTACTCCAGGCTACTTCTGCTGACTGCTGATTGCCAGCAGTTTGGCAGTTCAAATCTCACCAGGCTCCAGGTTGACTCAGCCATCCATCCTTCCGAGGTCGGTAAAATGAGGACCCAAATTGTTTGGGGGCAATATACTGATTCTGTAAACCGCTTAGAGAGGGCTGGAAAGCACTGTGAAGTGGTATATAAATCTAAGTGTTATTGCTATTCCTATTTCAGACAAATAATTGTGCAATCTCTCCAGTGCTGGAGTTTTCACAGTTTCTGTTCCACTGATTAATTGTTCTCCCTGTCAGGAACTTTCTCCTTAGTTCTAGGTTAGATCTTTCCTTGATTAATTTCCATCAATTGCTTCTTGTCCTGCCTTTAGGTACTTTGGAGAATAGATTGACTCCCTCTTCTTTGTGGCAGCCCCTGAGATATTGGAACCCTGCTATCATGTCTCCCCTAGTCCCTTTCATTTAACTGGAGTTTAGTATTTTCAC
The DNA here is from genome assembly GCF_028640845.1 of Ahaetulla prasina. Classification (NCBI taxonomy): domain Eukaryota; kingdom Metazoa; phylum Chordata; class Lepidosauria; order Squamata; family Colubridae; genus Ahaetulla; species Ahaetulla prasina. Next base: position 225,893,833 of record NC_080541.1, on the reverse strand, counting down.
AGAGGGTAAAGAGCATCTCCCTAGCAGCCATGTTGTATAGTTAGATGCTCATTTATCTTGCTTATCCTGCCCGCGTTTTACTTTCCTGGGATTTTTTTTTAAGCTAAAATATAAAATGTGCCACTGTTTTGCCTTTTCTTGATCTGTATTTTGACATTACATGGAAATGGCCTGGATCGTTTGCTGTTGTTGTTAAAACAGACCCAAAGTTTGTGTGTTGGGATCCAGAGACCAGCTTTGCATCCATCCTGAAGTTAAGAAGCAGGAAAACAATCATATGCAGGTAAAATGATATGTGCAAAATGATGCTGGCCCAAGATTATTCTGATATTCTTATGATTGAGCTGAGGTGGGCGCATTGGTTAGAGGGCAGTCCTGCAAGCTACTTCAGCTGCAGTTTAGCAGTTCAAATCTCCCCAGGCTCAAGGTTGAATCAGCCTTCCATCCTTCCGAGGTGGGTAAAATGAGGACCCAAATTGTTGGGGGTAAGAGGCTGACTCTGTAAAACCGTTTAGAGAGGTCTGTAAAGCACTGTAAAGCGGTATATAAGTCTTAAGAGCTATAGTGCTAGTACTATTGACAGGAAATGCAGCCTCCCTATTACAAAAATTAATGTTATGTGTTTCTCTGAGTCCAGTTCAAAGCACTATCTTGCCCCATCACTTCTGCAGGAACCCTGTCTTCCAATACTGCATATCACTATCTTTTATAGTGGGCTATGATGGCACAGTGGTTAAAATGCAGTATTGTGGACTAATTCTGCCAACTGCCAGCAATTTGATTCTCACCAGCTCAAGGTTGACTCAGCCTTCTATCCTTCTGAGGTCGGTAAAATGAGGACCCAGATTGTTGTGGGCCATAGGCTGACTCCGTAAACCGCTCAGAGAGGGCTGGAAAGCACTATGAAGTGGTATATGAGTTTAAGTGCTATTGCTATTGCTATCTCCTTAAGAGGGCTTTTTATGAGTAGTGTCTAATGGTGGTCTAATGCTGAAGATATTTGCCTCCCACTCAGAAGGTTGAGAGTTCAGTCCTGGGTAGTGGAAGATGTTTCTTTCCTAAGGTGCAAAGAAAAAAATATCTGCTGTGAACTGTGCGTAGGCATCAGGAAGGGCAGCCGGCCAGTAAATGTTCAGCTCCATCTAGTCATGCCGACTCTACCTTGAATTAAGGGATTACAGGGTTGTAAAAAGAGAATAGGGGGCTTCCTTTCAAAGCAGGGGTGTCCAATCTTGACTGGGCACTTCAACTCCCAGAATTCCCCAGACAGCCATGTGAAGGGTAACATATTACCTATCTCAGGCTAAGCAGACAAATCTACTCTACATGGAGTTGATGATCATGTGGCTAGCATGAATTTAAACAAGGGGCGCGAATGAACCTATTTTAGCTCCATTATGTGATGCACTGAACTGGATTTTAACTGATTTGCAGATCCACTTGTGTCGTATGAAAGTGTCAAGTCGCTCGTGTCATTTCTATAACAACGTGGAAGGTAAGGAACGTAGATATTGGCTGAGGTTAAATAAGGCTTTTGTTGATGGGGGTCGCATTTATGTTACGGGTCTGCTGCGTTTGCCAGGCAGTCTGTGCTGTGATTGGTTGCTGTGGGTGTGGAGGGGGAGGTTCCCTTTTTCCCCGCCTTTTTCTTCTGTGTGCTTTATGTATATCTCATTATGCTCCTATTTCCCTGACTATCTTGTTTGCTGTATAGGTAGGTAGGTAGGTAGGTAGGTAGGTAGGTAGGTAGGTAGGTAGGTAGGTAGGTAGGTAGGTAGGTAGGTAGATAGATAGATAGATAGATAGATAGATAGATAGATAGATAGATAGATAGATAGATAGAGATGATGGATGCATGCATGGATGATGGATGGATAGATACGGATAGATAGACAGACAGACAGACAGATAGATGTTAAATATATTTAGTTAGTTAGTGTCAGCATCTCTGACTTCATTTGGACATCTGCTGTGCAATTCCCTGACACCACTATAGTCAGGGGTTGATAGACTCATAGCATCATTAGCAAGTTTAATAGAAGCAATCTATTTTATTGTGTATTTGCATGTATTGATTTGGATAGATATTTGCTGATTTAGTTTTCAAATTATTAGGCTGGCAAATAAGACCAGTTAAACAGGTGTCTATTCAGCATAGGAGATTCTCAGTAATGGTTTTTTTTTTAAAATAACTGTGATCAGAATGAGGCCTCGTAGACCATCCATTTAATCTATATAAGGGCCAAAGAAATAAGAATCACCCTATTGGGTGGCATATACATTTAATAAATAAATAAAAGGCAGTTTTCTTATATGGATTATATAGTGAAGGTTTTGAAGCAACAAATTTATTTTAGTTTCACTCTCGCAAATTATGGTATGTTAATAGAATTACAAGGAGTCCGTGACTTACAAAAGTTCATTTAGTGACTGTTCAAAGTTAACAACAGCACTGAAAAAAGTGACATGACTGTTTTTCATACTTACAACCATTCCTGCATCCCGATGGTCAAGTGATCAAAATTCAAATGCTTGGCAACTGACTCATATTTATGACGATTGCAGAGTCCTGGGGTCACGCGATTCCCTTTTGTGACCTTCTGACAAGCAAAGTCAATGGGGAAGCCAGATTCACTTCACAGCTGTGTTACTAACTTAATAAATGCAGTTATTCACTTAACCACTGTGGCAAGAAAGGTTGTAAAATGGGGCAAAACTCAGTTAGCAAATGTCTCAGCAACAGAAATTTTGGGCTCAGTTGTGGTTGTAAGTTGAGGACTACCTACCTGTATAGAGTGTATTTTAAGAGCAGGAACTATAGTGGAAGCTGCAGTCACAGGCTGAGTTTAGAAAAAGGTCAGGGTTATCTCCTCTTGGCTTGCAGCTGAGCACCGGTGCTTGTAATGTGTTGCATCCTTTTCATCTTGGAACAGGTTGTTTTTTTTTTAATTAAAACTGTGGACGGGTGATGAGCTAACGGTGTAGTGTTAATGTATTAATCAAATAAAAGCAGCAGGACTTGATTAAAGTGGATTCAGCGCGGCAGGTAGAATCTCAAGCCCTATTAAACATTGCTGGTTCCTTCAGGTTTCCCCGAGAGGGTGTGTTGTTTCCTTATCGCTGGTCATTTCGTTGACTGACATCTGAGACAGATTTGTTTCAAAATAAATTGTACAAAGAAAAAGGCCTAGCAAAGAAGTTGCATGTTCACAATTCCAGCAAACGGGTTTCGTTTAAAACTGGTGCTGGTTATGCATAGAAAGCTGTTATTTTTATTTATTTATTTGTATCCCACCTTTTATTATTTTTGCAAATAACTCAAGGTGGCAAACATATACGACACTCCTTCCTCCTTCTATTTTCCCCACAACAACAACCCTGTGAGATGGGCTGGGCTGAGAGAGAGAGTGATTGGCCCAAAGTCACCCAACTGGCTTTGATGCCTAAGATGGGACTAGAACTCACTGTCTCCTGATGTTTGGTCCAAAGTCACCCAGCTGGCTTTCATGCCTAAGGCGGGACTCGAACTCATAGCCTCTCACTTTCTAGCCAAATGCCTTAACCACAGCTACAGCGGTATCAGAATAACATCATGTCCATCCCTCTCCCCCTCCCCCTCCCCCTTTTGGAGCCTTGAGTCAGGGAGAGGATGCTTCTAGCAAGAGGTACAGGTAGCCCTCAACTTATGACCATAATTGAGCCCAATGTCTGCGTTGCTAAGTGAGAATTTTGTTAAACGAGTTTTGCTTGCCACTTTTCTTGCCACTATCATTAAGTGAACCAGTTGTTAAATTAGTAACACGGTTGTGAAGTGAATCTGATTTCCCCATTGATTTTGCCTGTCAGAAGGAGATCACCTGACCCCCATGACACTGGATAAATGCAAGTCAGTTGTCAAGCATCCAAATGTAAATCACATGACCACGGGGAGGCTCCAATGGTCGCAGGTGTGAAAAATGGTCACAAGTCACTTTTTTCAGTGCCGCTGTAACTTTGAATGGCCATTAAGTGAACTGTTGTAAGTTGAGGACTACCTATATTATCAAGCCCCACCTTGCTTTCCCTTCTTTCTTTTGAGGGAAAAAAAAATTGAGCCCTACAAGTAGACCTAGTCTATGAAACCAATGCCACGTAGCTCAGGGGTCATGAGATGGGCGGTTTAGCAATAGGAAATAAATTAGATTTAGACTATCCAGCTTCTTTAGGCTAAATACTAAACCAGGAATGTTCTATTATCTAGTCTTAACATAAAAGTTCCAGTGTCTTGTTAAGCCTCAGCTGTGCCACAAAAGGCCTGATGCTGATTGATGAAACAGTGGCACAGCGATGGTTGCAATCGTTTTTTCTTCTAATACACAACATATAAATATATTTTTTCCTTTTCCATGTAGAAAAAAGCACCGAGAAAGACCTGATCGATCCCATCTTGGACATTGAAGACCTTGTTAAAAATGGAAACAAACACAGGTCACTTCTTCTTAAACTCTGTCTTACTTCCTTGGTGACATAGCTCAGCAACAACAGGGCTTCGTATTAAGCTGGAATGGCGAAAAGGAAACCAGATTTACCAGACTAATTTACAGAACCCAAGACGATGCTTTCTTTTGCTGAGATTGTACAGAAAGCATGTTTAAATCATTTGTTGATCCTGTGAATGGCCGGGGTAGCTGTGTTTGCCCCTGAAAACAAAAACTTGATAGCACAAGCATTCAAGTTATTTTATATGCCTTATTGTGATCATCCATAAAGCATTATGGGTCAGGGGTCTCCAACCTTGGCAACTTAAAGACTTGTGGACTGCAACTCCCAGAATTCTGGGAGCTGAAGTCCACAAGTCTTAAAGTTGCCAAGGTTGGAGATCCCTGTTATAGGTGACCTTGTGAGAAATTCCTCAGGAATCTATTGTCTCCTCATTCTCATTTAACATCTATATGAAGCTGGGGCAAGGTCATCTCTTGGCATAAATTGTGTTTCATTGCAATGCTGATGACACCTAACAATAGCAACAACACTTAAGACTTATATACCACCCCATAGTGCTGTACTGTAGTCTCTGGGTGGTTTACAACAACGGCATATTGCCCTTAACAACCTGGGTCCTCATTTTACTGACATCGAAAGGTTGGAAGGCTGGGTCAATCTTGAGCCAAACAGGATCGAACACCAGACTGTGGGCAGAGTTTGCCTGCAATACTGCATTTTAACCACTGCACTGCCAGGGTGCGTAGTAATACATCTCTACTCCGGATCAACTAAGTAATGCTATCGGGTTCTTTCTTAGTGTCGTGAAGCTGTGGGAGTGTAAATGGGGCGAACAGAATTTCTACAAACAGAATTTACCGTATTTTTTGGAGTATAAGACGATCCGGAGTATAAGGTGCACCTTAGTTTTTAAGGGAGGAAAATAGGAGGAAAGAAATTCTGCCTCTGCCTACCAGGTATTTATCTGGCTAGCGTCCTTAGTCTGGTCAGCTTCAGCACATTAGTTCCCTGGTGAGCGCGCAGGGATTGTCATTTTGTTCTGGGTTGCCATTTTGGGCTCTGCGCCTTGTGTTTTCAGCCTCCAAATCGGGTGAAATGCTCCTGGTTCGGACTGGATCTCCCGATTCGGTAATGATGGCGGCAGGTGGTTCGGAGAACCGGTAGCAAAAATCCCTGCGCCCCCACCCCCCCAGCTGAGCCGCGCAATCATCAGATTTATTTATTTTTTTACTTTTAAAAGCATTTTTTCTTCGGCCGAAAAAATGCTTTTAAAAGTTAAAAAAAAGCCTCTGATGATCGCGCGGCTCAGCTGGGATCATCAGAACCCTTTAAAAACATTTTTTCTACAACCTCTTCAGCCGAGGTTGTATTTAAGCATTTGCTGTATTTTAAAAATGCTTTTAAAAGGTTCTGGCGATCAGGCAACTCAGCTGGGATCGTTAGAACCCTTTAAAGGCACCGGTTGAGGTTGTAGAAAAAATGCTTTTAAAAGTAAAAAAAAAAAGTTGACCACGCCCACCCAATCACATTAACCCCCCCAAGCCACGCCCACAGAACCGGTAGTAACAAATTTTACATTTCACCCCTGCTCCAAATGCTCCGTTTGAGAGGCGTTCAAGGCTGCGGGAATCGCCAAAGCACATAGCTGATGATCGCTGCCCGAAAATGCGACGCACAGAAGCCAAAAATGGGGTGTGTGGAGGCCTAAAACGCGATGTTCAAAGGCAGAAAATGCGATGCGCGGAGGTAGCGATCAGCCGTGAAGTGCTTTGGGGATCCCCGCAGCCTTGAACAGCTCTCAAACGGAGCGCTTGGAGGCTGAAAACATGAAGCACGGAGCCCAAAAATGCAAGCCGTTGTCTATGGCGATCTCTGTAGCCAGGAAGAGGATGCACGGAGGCCGAAGGGTAGGGGCTGGTGGATGGGCGGGGGGGCTACATTCGGAGTATAAGAGGCACCCAAATTTTCAGCCTTTTTTTGGGGGGGGAAGTGCGTCTTACACTCAGAAAAATACGGTATATATATATATTTCATATTTCTTAATTGCCCATCTCAGAGAGGGGCTGTGGGTAGTCTACAATATAATCAAATTAACATTAAAATGAGGATTTAAGATTAAAACGTTTTAAAATCATAAAAAAAATATTTATTTTTATTTTGTACTTCTTAAGTATGGAATCTGTATCTTTGGCTCAACCGCTGCAAGACTCGGTGGCTGTGGGTTTTAAGGCCTTCAAGATTGGGAGATCTTTTTTCCCCCAATCTTCAGCGTTTGCCCGGTCAGACTTGAGGTGCAGCGTGAAGCTTCTCCCGGCCTCACGACTTCTGCTTGAAATTCAGATGACAACCCTGGATAGGAGAACCTTTGCAGGCGTTCACGTTGGGCACCTATTCCTGGACCAGGCAGCCTTGTTCACATCGCAGTGATTCATGGCCTGAGTCATCTTGTTTATTTTACTGCCATGGACTCCTGCATCGGATTCCCTTGAGGAGCTGCAGCTGATTCAGAATGTAGTGGTGTGGGCAGTTTGGGCCATTTCTCATTACTTCTGTACAACAATACTGCTCCCAATAGGATTCTGGTTGCTACTTAGAAAGCCTTACATGGCATAATCTCTGGGGATTTGTGGCTCCCATTTTCTTCGCTCGCCTCACCAAATTTAGCAAGAAAGGCATCCTCTGAGTCCATTAATCCAGAGGTCTCCAACCTTAGTAACTTTAAGGCTTGTGGACTTCATGTAGATCAAAGTATTTATTGGGCTCCACATTTCCAGCAGTCTGCTGCAAATTTTCCTATATTGCAATATTTTTTCAACCTTGGTCACTTTAAGGTGTGTGGACTTCAACTCCCAGAATTCCTCAGCCACTTGAGTTCTGGGAGTTGAAGTCCACACATCTTAAAAGTTGCTAAAGTTGAGAAAAGTTGTCCTATTATATATCCAGCAATTTTCTCAGTCCTTTTGTTCTTCCCCCCAGTACTTTCCAACTGGTTTTGTGTTCCAGAAACTTTCCACAGACTCAAGGTTTCATTATCCAGTTTAGTTATCCTTGGTTGTGGGCTAAAATGGAACTCACAAATTACAAAGAACAGCATTATGTCAATATTAAACAACGCTGGGATAGCCCTGCAGTTAGAAAATGGCAGTTATTTTGACTTAGTAGCCTCTAGTGAATTTATGGCCAAGCCACAAGTTGGATATCTTGGCTTGTAGCATTTTGTCATCCATTAAAAAGATGGCAGGCAGTTCTTGATAAACACGGCAAAAGCTTTATTGAAAACAATGTAACTCAGAAGGCACTGTAATTTTTTAAAAAATTTCTCTTTAAACAGAGTTTGCCCTTATTATCTTTCTCGGAGTCTGAAACAACAAGCCGACATCATTTTTATGCCTTATAACTATCTGCTGGACTCAAAGGTATATGTTGTATATATATTTATTTAAAAAGATTCAAACCCGTTTTGTATATTTTGGGAAATGCTCTTTGGCGTTTACAAACTCTGTGTCCCAGATAACTGGATGTAGATTTTCAGTTGAACTTGGTTACTAGGGAGCATCTGGGTTTGTCTTCACTTGATACAGAATCTAGATCAATTCAGCAGTTTATGGTCACAGTGGAAATTATGGAGCTGGCCCAGAATCATCAAGTGCCTGGCACATGGATGGTTGTCCTTATGATCTAAGGGTCCATCCATATTTGTGTCAGAAGCACTTAGAAAACCAATGATCAAGTGAGCCTGTTTCATCGCTGCGGAGAAGTTGGGCGTATTAAATTAGTTTTCCCCACGCAGCTAATGAATCTGATAAGTTTCAGAGGGAGCAGGAATTTTGGTGGACTTCAACTCTCAGAGTCCCTCAGCCAGCAAAGCTTTGAAGTCCACAGGTCTTAAAGGGACCAAGGTTGGAGACCCCTGCACTACAGTAACTTTACCAGATTTTGTGTTAGATACCATAAAATAAAATAAAATCCTATATTTTAGCATGGCACTCATGCATATGGAATCATGGAGGGATTTGGATGAAATGTCAAAAGTCCTCTTTTTCTTTTGGGTCATACGTTCTGAAGTAAGAGACTGACGGGTCATTTTAATCTGTTAGCACATCGGTCCCCAACCTTTTTTTCACAGACTAGATGGGCAGTGTGGGGGGGGATGGTTTCACATGCTGTCAAGCTCCTGAGCATGCGCAGAGGAAGCTTTGCTTGCTTGCGCGGCTCAGTTCCTAACTCGCATCCTGGACATAAACTGTTTCAACTCCTACCCTCAAAACGCTATAGAGCACTGCACACCAGAACAACTAGACACAAGAACAGTTTTTCCCTGAAGGCCATCACTCTGCTAAACAAATAATTCCCTCAACACTGTCAAACTAGTTACTAAATCTGCACTACTATTAATCTTCTCATCGTTCCCATCACCAATCTCTTTCCACTTATGACTGTATGACTGTAACTTTGTTGCTGGTAATCCTTATGATTTATATTGATATATTTGACCATCATTTGTGTTGTAAGTGTTTTACCTTGATGAACGTATCTTTTCTTTTATGTACACTGAGAGCATCTGCACCAAGACAAATTCCTTGTGTGTCCAATCACACTTGGCCAATAAAATTCTATTCTATTCTATTCTATTCTATTCTATTCTAACAGGCCGCAAACCGGTACCGATCCACAGCCCTGGAGTTGGGGTGTTAGTGTTTAAGTTTACTTAGATCTGTAATGCTGCAGAACATTGTTTTCCAAGGCTGGCTGGGGAATTCTGGGAGTTGAAGTCCATACATCTTAAAAGTTGCCAAGATTGGGTGGGTGGGGGGAACCTGCTGTAGAATCTTTTTTTTTTTATTGAAAAAGTTTTACAAAATTTCCCCTCCTTTCCCCCCTCCCTCCTCTTTTCACAAACCCCCCTCCCCCCTCCCCCCCCCCCGACTTCCCGGAACAAACACAAAGTATAGTTAAAAATAAAACAAACATATCTTAAAATTTTTTCCCTCCCAACAATTCTCATCAGTTCCTAACTTCCCCCAAATCAATCAGAAATAATACATCCTAATCATTCAAAGGCAGTCTGATAACTCTTAGTCTGATATCTGGTTTGAATATAGTCAATCCATTTTTTCCATTCCTTTAAGTATCTTTCTTGCGTATTATCTTTCAAAAAGGCTGAGATTTTCGCCATCTCAGCCAAATTAGCAACAAAATATCCATTCTTCTATTGTGGGTACTTCTTTTTTCTTCCAATGCTATCCTATCAGTAATCTTGCTGCTGTTATTAGATTTAAAATCAATTTAGTCTCAATTACTGTACAGTCCGTAATAATTCCCAGCAGAAAAAATTGCGGCAGGAACTTTTATCTTCTTTTTCAGAACATTTGGTAAAATCCACCAAATTTTCTGTAGAATCTTGACAGGTATCAGAGAAGGTGATTTCTTGGCCTCCCATTGGAGATTCAGGGAATCATTCTGTGGTAGGGCTTACTGAGTATCAAAACTATAGATCGTCCTTGGCTTACTATCACAATTGTGACCAGAATTTCCATTGCTAAGCGAGGCAGTTGTTAAGCGAGTGCTATCCAATTTTATGGCCTTTTTTTGCAACGGTTGTTAAGTGAATCATGCAGTTGTTAAGTGAACCCGGCTTCTTACCGTTGCCTTTGTTTGTTAGAAGTTGGCTGGCAAGGCTGGAAATGGCCATCAAAGGACCTCCAGGAGGCTGCAGTCATTGTAAACCCAGATGGCTTGAATTTTGTTCATGTGACCATGGGGATGCTGCTATCGCCGTAAATGCGAGGACTGATAATTTTTCAGTGCATTTGTAACTCTGAACGTTCACTAAATGAATGGTTGTAAGTGGAGGACTTCCTGTACTGAAAGGATGAATTCATTTTTTAGTTTTTTTATTTTATTTTATTTTTTATTTGAATTTATATCCCGCCCTTCTCCGAAGACTCAGGGCAGCTTACTCTATGTTAAGCAATAGCCTTCATCCATTTGTATATTATATACAAAGTCAACTTTTATTGCCCCCAACAATCTGGGTCCTCATTTTACCTACCTTATAAAGGATGGAAGGCTGAGTCAATTGATTAGCGCTGTAGTTGATTAGCGCTGTATCAAAAAGGATTCTTTCTAGTACAGGCAGTCCTCGACTTACAACCATTTGTTTAGTGATTGTTTGAAGTTACAGTGGCACTGAAAAAAGTGACATGACCGTATTCCATACTTAACCACCACTGCAGCATCCTCTTGGTCACATGATCAAAATTCAGATGCTTGGCAACTGTCTCATATTTATGACGGTCGCAGTGTCCCGGGATCACATAAACATCCTTTGTGACCTTCTGACAAGCGACGTCAATGGGGAAGCCAAGTTCACATAACAACAGGGTTACTAACTTAACAACTGCACCAATTCACTTAACAATCGTGGCATGAAATGTTGTAAAATGGGGCAAAACTCACGTCACAACTGTCTTGCTTAGTGGCAGAAATTTTGGGCTCAGTTGTAGTCGTAAGACGAGTGCTACCTGTATCGCCACTAATTGAGACCAAGTATTGTGTTTTGCTCTTTCATAGAGTCGAAGAGCTCATAACCTGGATTTGAAAGGGACTGTAGTAATACTTGATGAAGCTCACAACGTGGTAAGTAAAAAATACAATTGACTTGTTCCTACTTTGTGCTCTTCGAAAAACATTTAGGTCTCCTTTTGCAGAAAAGTCTTATTAATCAGCATATCTATATAATTCAAAGGACCTTCAACAAGCAAGAGACAATCATTAGACAAATTCTTCAACAATAAATGATGTAAAGGATGAATCACCCAAAATTTGTGCAATAACAATAAACTGTGTAAAAGCAGCTCTTTGGCAGAAGGAGCCTATTTTTTCCCCCTAAATTTAATTTGGGGATATTTTACAATCTCGCCAGCTGCCCCCTCAGAATTCTTACATTGAGATTATTTCCTCTATTACTAGACCTTAGGTGTAGAATGGGACATATTATTATATTTTTATCTCATTTCTTCAGGAAACCTGTTGTTAAAATGTTAGTTAATAGTAAATGAGCAAGGACAGTCGGATTTAAGCTATTTCTGAGGGAGTCAAGCTATTCTCCAAAGCACCTGAAGGCAGGACAAGAAGCAATGGGTGGAAAATAATCAAGGAGAGAAGCAACTTAGAACTAAGGAGAAATTTCCTGACAGTTAATCAGTGGAACAACTTGCCTCCAGAAGTTGTGAATGCTCCAACACTGGAAATTTTAAAGAAGATGTTGGATAACCATTTGTCTGAAGTGGTGCAGGGTTTCCTGCCTGGGCAGGGGGTTGGACTAGAAGACCTCCAAGGTCCCTTCCAACTCTGTTATTCTGTTCTGTTTTTCTGAATATAGTCCTTTACAGAACTGTGTCTTCATTTTATGACAAGGCTTACTAGAAGCTCCCTATTTATTAGATTTCCTGGTTGCCAACTGCACGCAGACTCATGGCAGTTTATGACAAAATTAAAAACCTCCGGGGCATAGCATAAATATATAAATAATAAAGTAGGCATAATAAGTTTAGAACCACATCAACACCGTAAAATTGAAACATCTATGGTTCAGAACAAGCAAAAGCCAACCCAGTGGGATCAAAACATAATTAAATTATAATCAGCAACACAATACCCGTCGCAGACAGCGGCATAAAAGAGAACCACAAATTAGCCAGTAAAAGCAGGACAGCACCTATCACCAAAGACACTGCAGAACAATTCAGTGACAATATTATTGTTCCAGTTATGGGCAGTGGGCAAGATCTTCTTATAGAAAACGTCCCCACTGAGCTGGCCGCAAGGACTCAGGGTTGCAGCTAAAATTGTTGGAATTGCCACAAAACGGACGAGCCTTCCTTTTTGAAATGACTTGCTGCATGTCTCTGAGGATCCATCATTTTGGGGATGGCTATCCTGTCGGGCGCACACTGAGTGGAAGGCCACACTGAGTGGATAAGAGAACTACAGGCAGGCCCCCCCATCCCCCCGGCCTTATGATGGCAATGACCCCAAAATTTTAGTTGCTAAGCAACAGAGTAGTTAAATGAGTTTAGCCCCATTTTACGGCCTTTCTGGCCATCATCGTAAAATGAATCGATGCAGTTGTAAAGTTAGTCACACGGTTGTTCAGTGAATCTGGCTTCCCCGTTGACTTTGCTCGTCAGAAGGTCGCTAAAGAGGATCATGTGACCTCAGGACACTGCAACCGTCATAAATATGAGCCAGTTGCCAAGGTTCCAAAGTTTGATCGCCTGACCTTGGGGATGCTGCAGCGGTTATAAGTGTGAAAAAAACTGTCGTCAGTCACTTTTTTCAGTGCCGTTGTAACTTTGAACGGTCACTAAATGAACTGTTGTAAGGCGAGGACTACCTGTACCCTTTGTGGGTTCTGTTGTGACTTTGACAGGTCGTAAATCAAGGATTACCTCTATCCTCCTCTGGGAAACATTTCCTTTTTGTATCACCTGCTGAAGATACTACCTTTCCAAATCATTATTAAATGAAAATTGTTTCATAGTTCCCATCACCAATCTCTTTCCACTTATGACTGTATGACTATAACTTGTTGCTGGCAATCCTTATGATTTATATTGATATATTGACCATCAATTGTGTTGTAAATGTTGTACCTTGATGAACGTATCTTTTCTTTTATGTACACTGAGAGCATCTGCACCAAGACAAATTCCTTGTGTGTCCAATCACACTTGGCCAATAAAAAAAATTCTATTCTATTCTAAACAAGCTGATAATAACTCCCTGCTAGAATATTCTGATCTAAGGTTCCCTTTTACATCACCGTTGAGTCTCGCTTGGCTGTTTGCTATGAAATGAAAAAACGCGAAGTTGTAAACGATTAATTTGAAAGGAGAGTGCGTCTTTATGGCAATACCATCATGCCCTGCTGAGAAATAACCTAGTTTGTTATCCAGTGATAATCATAAGAATGCATTTTGAATTAAACATAGAATAGAATTTTATTGGCCAAGTGTGATTGGACACACAAGGAATTTGTCTTGGTGCAGATGCTCTCAGTGTACATAAAAGAAAAGATACGTTCATCAAGGTACAACATTTACAACACAATTGATGATCAATATATCAATATAAATCATAAGGATTGCCAGCAACAAGTTATAGTCATACAGTCATAAGTGGAAAGAGATTGGTGATGGGAACTATGAAACGATTAATAGTAGTGCAGATTCAGTAAATAGTCTGACAGTGTTGAGGGAATTATTTGTTTAGCAGAGTGATGGCCTTCGGGAAAAAACTCCTCTTGTGTCTAGTTGTTCTGGTGTGCAGTGCTCTATAGCTGCTTTGAGGGTAGGAGTTGAAACAGTTTATGTCCAGGATGCGAGGGATCTGTAAATATTTTCACGGCCCTCTTCTTGATTCGTGCAGTATACAGGTCCTCAATGGAAGGCAGGTTGGTAGCAATTATTTTTTCTGCAGTTCTAATGATCCTCTGAAGTCTGTGTTTTTCTTGTTGGGTTGCAGAACCGAACCAGACAGTTATAGAGGTGCAAATGACAGACTCAATAATTCCTCTGTAGAATTGGATCAGCAGCTCCTTGGGCAGTTTGAGCTTACTGAGTTGGCGCAAAAAGAACATTCTTTGTTGTGCTTTTTTAATGATGTTTTTGATGTTAGCTGTCCATTTTAGGTCTTACGATATGATAGAACCCAGAAATTTGAAGGTTTCTATTGATTGCTTCCAAATTTGGGATGGTTGGTATTATTTTGAAAACTGCAGTCCATCTGCAGTGGGTCCCTTTCGTTACATGCAGTTATGTGAGGTCTCCTTGAGAGGCACACAATTGTATTTAAATGCCATGTTGTTCCTCCATTTTCACCTTTACTATCATAAACAGGCCAGGCTGCCTTATGAGTACAGGGAGTCCTCAACGTACGACCACACGTGAGCCCAAAATTTCCATTGCTAAGCGAGACATTTGTGAAGAGAATTTTGCCCCATTTTACGACCTTTCTTGCCACGATTGTTAAGTGAATCAGTGCAGTTGTTAAGTTAGTGACACGGTTGTTAAGTGAATCCGGCTTCCCCGTTGACTTTGCTTGTCAGAAGGTCACAAAAGGGGATCCCGTGACCCCTGGACACGGCAACCGTCATAAATATGAGCCAGTTGCCAAGCTTCTGGATTTTGATCACATGACCGTGGGACTGTTGCAATGGTCATAAGTGTGAAAACAGTCATAATTCAGTTTTTACAGTGCTGTTGTGTTTTCGAACAGTCATTAAATGAACTGTTGTAAGCCGAGGAATACCTATATATGAGGCCTCTGGTGGCTCAACAGACTAATGCAGCCTGTTATTAACAGCAGCTGCTTGCAATTACTGCAGGTTCAAGTCCCACCAGGCCCAAGGTTGATTCAGCCTTCCATCCTTTATAAGGTAGATTATAAAGATTCTTGGGGGCAATAAGTTGACTTTGTATATAATATACAAATGGATGAAGACTATTGCTTGACATAGTGTAAGCCACCCTGAATCTTCGGAGAAGGGCGGGATATAAATGCAAATTATATATATATAATATAATTATATAGATCTTTGGTTATTTGGGTTTTCTCCCGCGTAAAATTGGAAGTGTCTTGGCGACGTTTCGACGAAGTCTCATTCGCCATCTTCAGGCTTCAGCTTCGTGCTTCGTAACCAAAGACCTACATGCAAACACCCGCGAAAACCTCAGAAAACATATATATATATATAGAGAGAGAGAGCGCGAGCGCAGGGGCAGGGGTGGGCTTCTGAGGGTTCGGCAGGGTTCAGGTGATCCTGTAGCCAAGGATCCCAGGGTTTGGTGCACACCCCTGGTTGGTCCTCCCATCCCATCCCGCCCCTCCCAGGAGTCTCCACACGGCTTGTTCCAGGTAAGTGCAGGGACCGCACAGAGGGTCTGGGAGGGCAAAAAAATGAGCCTAAAGTCCCAAAACGGGCCTGTTTCCAGCCTCTGGAGGGCCTCAGGACCCCAGTGGAAGCTGTTTTCACCTTCCCAGAAGTTCAAGGAAAGCCTCTGGAGACTGGGGAAGGTGAAAAACACCCCCCCCCCCGGTGCAAGAGGTCAACTAGTCTAGGGGTCTCCAACCTCGGCAACTTTAAGACTTGTGGACTTCAACTCCCAGAGTTCCTCAGCCAGCTTTGCTGGCTGAGGAACTCTGGGAGTTGAAATCCACAAGTCTTAAAGTTGCCGAGGTTGGAGACCTCTGGACTAGGCCATGCCCACCATGGCCACACCGACCCAGCAACAGGTCAGCGAACCTGTTGCTAAAGGATCTGAAGCCCACCGCTGAGCAGGGATGTCCAACTTTGGCAACTTTAAGACTAATGAACTTCAGCTCCTAGAATTCCCCAGCCGTGGCTTCTGGGAATTGAAGTTCACAAGTCTTAAAGTTGCCAAAGTTGGACACACTTGTTATATAGCAGGGGGTGTCAAACTCACACCCCGCGGGCCGGATGCTCACTCTGGCCACGCCTGGTGTAGGGAAAGGGGAAAAGGTTGTGATACATCACGTGACTCCACTGTGACGACACGAGCTTGACACCCTTGTTATGTAGGATTCAAAGACTGACAGCTTCACTGTGGGAAAGAATTTGATATTAATATTCAACACTTGCTTCAGAACAATCTGCTATCACCCTGTGCTACCACAAAGAGACACCGTACTTAAGTCTTTTAATTTGAAGCAGGATGGAGAATATTAAGGACTCTCTGAAGTTATTTTCCTGAAGTAACACAGCAAAAATATAACATTTCCCGCTTCGGGGGGAAAAAAATTGTGCAACAGCTTACGCCTTGTTCCGAAGCATCTGGCATTGATTTTTTTTTTTAATTTGAATTTATATCCCGCCCTTCTTCGAAGACTCAGGGCGGCTTACACTATGTTAAGCAATAGTCTTCATCCATTTGTATATTATGACTACAGACCAGTTGCTCTAACATCTGTAGTCATGAAAACCTTTGAAAGGCTAGTGCTTTCCTACCTGAAAACCATCACGAATCCGCTCTTAGACCCCTTGCAATTTGCATACCGAGCAAATAGATCAACAGATGATGCTGTTAATATGGCTCTGCACTACATCCTACAACATCTTGAGTCTCCAAAGACCTATGCAAGGGTCCTTTTTGTAGACTTTAGTTCAGCATTCAATACCATCATTCCAGACATTCTTCTAACTAAGCTAAACCAGCTACAGGTACCGGAACAGACTTGTAAGTGGATCACAAGCTTCCTAATAAACAGGAAGCAGCAGGTGAAGCTAAGCAAGATCACATCAAATACCTGTACAATTAGCACAGGGGCCCCCCAAGGCTGTGTGCTCTCCCCACTTCTCTCTGTATACCAATGACTGCATCTCCAATGATCCATTTGTTAAGCTACTGAAGTTCGCAGATGACACAACAGTGATTGGTCTCATTCGAGACAATGACGAATCTGCATATAGACGAGAGGTCGAATGACTAGCCTTGTGGTGCAACCAAAACAATCTGGAACTGAACACACTCAAAACCGTAGAAATGGTGGTAGACTTTAGGAAACCCCCTTCCATACTTCCACCTCTCACAATACTTGACAACACAGTATCAACAGTAGAAACCTTCAAATTTCTGGGTTCTATCATATCGCAAGATCTCAAATGGACAGCTAACATCAAAAACATCATTAAAAAAGGACAACAAAGAATGTTCTTTCTGCGCCAACTCAGTAAGCTCAAACTGCCCAAGGAGCTGCTGATCCAATTCTACAGAGGAATTATTGAGTCTGTCATTTGCACCTCTATAACTGTCTGGTTCGGTTCTGCAACCCAACAAGAAAAACACAGACTTCAGAGGATAATTAGAACTGCAGAAAAAATAATTGCTACCAACTTGCCTTCCATTGAGGACCTGTATACTGCACGAATCAAGAAGAGGGCCGTGAAAATATTTGCAGATCCCTCGCATCCTGTACATAAACTGTTTCAACTCCTACCCTCAAAACGACGCTATAGAGCACTGCACACCAGAACAACTAGACACAAGAACAGTTTTTTCCCGAAGGCCATCACTCTGCTAAACAAATAATTCCCTCAACACTGCCAGACTATTTACTGAATCTGCACTACTATTAATCGTTTCATAGTTCCCATCACCAATCTCTTTCCACTTATGACTGTATGACTATAACTTGTTGCTGGCAATCCTTATGATTTATATTGATATATTGATCATCAATTGTGTTGTAAATGTTGTACCTTGATGAACGTATCTTTTCTTTTATGTACACTGAGAGCATATGCACCAAGACAAATTCCTTGTGTGTCCAATCACACTTGGCCAATAAAATTCTATTCTATTCTATTCTATTATATACAAAGTCAACTTTTTATTGCCCCCAACAATCTGGGTCCTCATTTTACCCACCTTATAAAGGATGGAAGGCTGAGTCAACCTTGGGCCTGGTGGGACTTGAACTTGCAGTAATTGCAAGCAGCTGTGTTAATAACAGACAGACTTAGTCTGCTGAGCCACCAGAGGCCCTTACTTGACAACAGCAATCAACAGATTGACAACAGATTGACAACAGCAATCAGAACGGAGGGCAAGAAGATTTGGATCCTGCTTGAAGCAGCCAAATAAGCATATTTAAAAAAGGATAATTTTGTTTTTATTGACTATGGATGCCGCTGTCTTTGCAGCACAAGAATTGCCCTTGCACAAAGGTAACTCTGCAACTGACGAAATGCAACCGTTTCATTGTTTGTTTGTTTTTTTTCCTTTTCCAGGAGCAATTGTGTGAAGAATTGACCTCCTTTGACCTGACTCCCTATGACTTAGCTTCAGCCGTTGATGCCATCAACATCGTCTTAGAAGACCAAGCCAAAAAAATTGAACAGAATGAATTTAACGCTGAATTCAATATGGAATACAGCAACTCAGGTAGGATTGCCTCTGCGCACAGGAACCTACAAACTGACTGGGCCACCTAAGAGTGATTGTTTTATACCACAGCTAGTCCTCAACATACATGATTTGCCATGATGGTTGTAAAATGTGTCAATCACGTAACCCAATCTGATTTTACAACAATTTTTGTGACGGTAATTGATTGTAAAAACGTGGTTGTAAGTGCAAGCACCACAGTTGTAAGTCTCAATAAAGGAAAACATTTGCAGCTCAGGGTTGAAATGAAGGCTCCTTGGTGCTCTCTGAACTTGCTTGTTTTCTTGCAGACATTTAATTACCCAACTAGGTAACATCATCAGGGCTAGTTGTAAGGGTGAACCATTATAAGTAGTCCTCGACTTGCAACAGTTCGTTTAGTGACCATTCAGAGTTAAAATGGCACCGAAAAAAGTGACTTTTCACATTTGCGAGCGTTGTAGCATCCCCATGGACACATGATCAAAATTCAGACGCTTGGCAATTGACTTATTTTTATGTTGGTCGTAGTATCCTGGGGTCCTGTGATCACCTTTTGCGACCTTCTGACAAGCAAAGTCAATTGGGAAGCCCGATTCACTTAACAACAGTTTGATTCATTTAGCAACTACAATGATTCGCTTAACAACTATGACCAGAAAGGTCATAAAATGGGGCAAACTCGCTTAAACGTCTCACTTAGCAACAGAAATTTTGGGCTCAGTTGTGGTCGTAAGTCGAGGACTGCCTGTGTTTGCTATGGGTGTGGGTTTTGGCAAAAACCAGCAGTAAGTGCTGGTTTTCAACAAAACGGTTCTAAAATGTTACCGGTTGTAAGTCGAGGACTACCTGTATGCATACTTTCCCTTGTGTTGAAAGGATAACTGAGTGGGTGGGACATCCTGAAGACAATTTATGCATCCAAATAGCTACAGAAAGTAGAAGAAAACATTAAACTGATCCCAAACTCTTTAAGACTTTAAAAATCTACAAAATGCTGACCTGGGCCAGAAAAATACAATGACATTTTATTTATTTATTTATTTATTTTATTTTATTAGATTTTTATACCGCCCTTCTCCCGAAGGACTCAGGGCGGTGTACAGCCGAAATAAAATACAGAGTATATACAATTAAAAGAAATTAAAAGAAACTATTAATAAATGGCCGATAATTTAAAAATTTACAAATATTTAAAATCTCTAAAACCCCAATTTAAAATCAACTATTTATGCCAGTCCTGCTTGAGTGAATAAGTATGTTTTTAGCTCACGACGAAAGGTTATAGGTTATAGTCACACAAGCCAATCCCAGCTAGCAATCAACTACGGTAGTTCTATTTTAGGCTAACTGAAGTTTCATCAGTCATCAAAGATAGTAGAAAAAACGCATTGCAAAGCTTGATTTTTTTTCTGTCCCGGATTTGCCCTCGACTTTAAATAAATGATTCTGAGATAACTTAGAAAGAAATCATCTACCCACCTTCTCTTATGTTTATGCACAACCACCGCTATTTTTTGGTGGAGAGTTGGCAAAGGAGGTGATAAAACTGTGCAATTCTGGGCCAGTTTGGGGCACAGGGATTTGAAAGGATTGCTTTTTTTGTCAAAAGGCCTAGTTTCTTCCCCCCCCCCCCCAATCTCAGGGAGTAATCGAACTCTGCATGATTTCATAAACATAAAAGACGGTTGTTAAGTGTGCTGCAGTGGGCACACAGCCTACCTCCGTGCGATTGTGCGCCATGGCTGTTTTGAAACGGAAGTGGCTTGCAAGATTCCCGTCAAAGCTCTTGAACACCTTCTTGTCTTTAATTTTTTCGCCCACCACAGAAGTCTGAAATAAATCTCTTAAAAATAGGTACAAAATATATCACGTGAATATTTCTCTTTCTATGAATATATGGAATGATAGAAAAAGATGGCATCTGTAAGTCTAAATTGAATGAAAACTCCTTTTCTTGAAACAGGGCTGAACATGGAACTTGAAGATATAGCAAAAATAAAACGTAAGTACCTTTTTCCTTGTGAAGTTTAGCCAAAATAATCCTATTCAGGTAGTCCTCGCCTAGCATCCACTCATTCAGCAACTGTTTGAAGATAACGATGATGCTAAACAAGGAGACTAAACAAGGATTGCCCTGGTAGTTATGGCTGTTGCAGTGTTCACATGGTCATGTGATTGTGATTCAGGCACAGTGACAACATCAGAGTATCCTGCACTCATGTGAACATCACTTGCGATCTTTACTTCCAGCTTCTGACAAGTGATCAATAGGGGAAGCCAGCAGGAAGTCGCAAATCCTGATCATGTGACTACAGGAGACTGCAACCACCTAGGATTCACCAAACAACGGCAACTGGAACTGCCAGAAGTCATGTGACATTGTACTTACAATCACATCACTTAGTGATGGAGTTTCTGGCACCAGTTACCGTCAGTAAGTGAGGACAACCTGCTCCAAACTTCACCCAGTGTTCAGTTTGCATTTCTGATCTGTTCACAATTATTAACTGAACCTGGCTTCCCCATGGATGCAATCCAGGGACACTGCAACTGTCATACATGTGAGTCAGATGTCAAATGTGAATCACGTGACCACGGGAATGCTGCCGCTATCATAACTATGAAAAATGGTCATAAGTCAACTTTTTTCAGGGCCGTCGTAACTTCGAACGGTCACTAAGCGAACTGCTGTAAGTCGAGGACTACCTGTACACGCAACAGAGTAGATGCCTTGCCATCTTCCATGAACTGGATTAAGCATCCATCGGTACCCACATTAAATTTTCACTCCCTTTTCCTTTTATCTGCCCTAAAGGGATTCTCCTGCAGCTAGAAAGCGCTATTGATGACGTAGAACTCTCATCAAGTGAAAGTGGATTCACGGAAGATGGAAGGTAGGTTCCAATATTAAAAACAAAAAAACAAATCTCTTCCAACTTGGTGTTAGAGTAACCTTTATTTTTGCACGCTTCTCTGTTCACCCGCTTGTTCCGACCAGAGTCGGGACCGGAAAATTCCTCATTAAGCAAGGCATCCCATGACTGCATCTTTTTTTTTTTTTTGCTGGGGTCATTAAGTGCATCACTACGGTTGTTAAGCAAGACATCCTGTGATTGCAACTTGCAGCCTTCCCTGCCAGCTTCCCTGCAGCTCCACTCGTGCAAGAGAGAAGAAAAGCCTGTGGTGTGCTGTGCATGCAAGTGAAACTGCTGAGCGCACACCCTGGCCCGTCTCTCATGTGGCCTGGTTCCAAATAGGCCATGGCCTGTTAGTGGCCCCGGGGGTTGTGTACCCCTGATCTAGAATTTGATGGTGGAACCCTGCAGTCACATTGAGGGGGAGGATACTTTGTCCCATAGTTGATGCTAAGCCTAAGAGAAATCGGAGAACACAGAGTAAAGAACAACCACAATGCTACATCTTACAAAGAGCTAAGAGCAACATAAAGCAGACGTACACCCCTTCCCGGCTCACATACGCCAGGCTGGAGACCAGATGCAGTTCTGAGCAGCTCCAGGCGGTGGGTCTCAAGTGGCATCCATTCCTTTTTTGGGGAGCTCCTGCTAATGAGCAGATCTTCCATCTTGGTAAAAATGAGTTATTTAAGGCCTTCATTTTGACTCTTAAAAGGGTGTTCCTCTTCCATATAAAAAAAAGCATCGAATAGAATTCTTTGTAGAGTAGAATTCTTTATTGGCCAAGTGTGAATGGACACACAAGGAATTTGTCTTAGGTGTATACGCTCTCATTGTACGTAAGGAGAATAAAATAGATTCATCAAGAATGAAAAGGTGCAACACTTACTAATAAGCTATCAAATCATACTAGGAAACAAAAACAATATCATTGAAAGATACAAGCATCATGGTTATAGTAATAAGTGGGAAGAAATAGATACTAGCAAGGAAGAGAAGAATGTCCCTTCTCTCTCCTTATCTTCCCAGTTTGAGAGCCGTGGAAGGATGCTGCATTTCTTAGATCTCTAATTAAGCAAATTTAATAATTAAAGTCAGAGCCTGTTTTCCTTGGCATTTGGGGAAACAACTGAAATAATGCAAGAAAGATCTATCAATCTATCTTTTGTGCAGACCCTGGTGTGCACATATTTCACCTTTCCTGCGAGAGCTGCATTGGTTGCCGATTTGCTTCCGAGTGCAATTCAAGGTGCTTGGTTGTCACTTTCAAAGCCCTTCATGGCTTGGGACCAGGTGATCTGAGGGACTGTCTCTTGCTGGTCACATCTACCTGACCCACCAGAGAGAGAAGGCAAGCAATGTTGCGGGTCCCATCCCTGAGGTGGGACCCAGAAGGAGGGCCTTCTCCATGGTGGCCCCCTCTTTCTAGAACATCATTCTCCCAGAGATTAGAATGCCCCCCCCCCCGACACTCTTCCAGAAGGTGCTGAAGACCTGGTTCTGCCAGCAGGCCTGGGGAACCCAGAGTGGGATCAGGGAGCCCATTGAATCCCTCGTGTGATCTGCTGTTGCTGGGGTGGGAGGTGGGGGGTGATTTTGTTATATTGTACTATATTAATTTATTTGATTCTTTTTGTTAGTTGTTATTGTTTTAAATGAGGTTTATATTCTGTAAGCCGCCTTGAGTTGCCATGGGCGAATAGGCGGCAATATAAATTCAATAAATAAATAAAATTATTTATCTATCTATCTATCTATCTATCTATCTATCTATCTATCTATCTATCTATCTATCTATCTATCTATCATTTCTCTCTCTGTCTCTCTTTCCTTCTATCATCTACCTATCATCCATATCTATCTATCTATCTATCTATCTATCTATCTATCTATCTATCTATCTATCTATCTATCTATCTATCTATCTATCTATCTATCATCCATTATCTATCTATCTATCTATTTATCTATCTATCTATCTATCTATCATTTCTCTCTCTCTCTTTCCTTCTATCATCTACCTATCATCCATATCTATCTACTATCTATCTATCTATCTATCTATCTATCTATCTATCTATCTATCTATCTATCTATTTTTCTAATTTATAGGCCTTCTTGTGATTTAAGGAGACTCTAGATTGCTTATGATATAATAAAAATAGAGATATAAGAACCATTATCAATTTAAAATGGATTTAAATGGTGGGGTCCTTGGTACTCTCTCAGCTTGGTGTTTTTCTTGTAGATGTTTCATTACCCAATTAAGTAACATTATCAGTGCTAGAAGGGAATGGTTTTGCAGGGAGGAGGAGGAGAAGGGAGGGGGGAGAGGAGGAGGATTGTCCTTGGTGTTCCCTGATCTTCGTTGTTTTCTTACAGACGTTTCATTACCCAAACTAGGTAACGTCTTCAATGCATTGAGGATGTTATTAGGTGGGTAAGGAAACCTCTGCAAGACAACAATTAGGTTCACAGAGCACCAAGGGACCTTGCAGTTGAAACCTGAGCAACAAATATTCTCTTCCATCAGATTAAAATTACAAAATATTAAATGCAGAGTTAAGAGATCCCAGGTTAGCCGCGGAGGCGGTGCCTTCTCTGTCACTGCACCAACCACTCCAGCCTGCAGCTTCTCCTTCAGGGCCCCAAGACAACTGGCAGAGTCAGGTTTTAAGGCTCTTCCTGAAGACCAAGAGGTTGATCTCACCTCCAGCAGAATAGAATAGAATAGAATAGAATAGAATAGAATAGAATAGAATAGAATAGAATAGAATAGAATAGAATAGAATAGAATAGAATAGAATAGAATTTTTATTGGCCAAGTGTGATTGGACACACAAGGAATTTGTCTTGGTGCAGATGCTCTCAGTGTACATAAAAGAAAAGATACCTTCATCAGGGTATAACATTTACAACACAAATGATGGTTATAGGGTACAAATTTAACACTTAATGATACAACTCTTAATGATAATCATAGAATAGAATAGAATTTTTATTGGCCAAGTGTGATTGGACACACAAGGAATTTGTCTTGGTACATATGCTCTCAGTGTACATAAAAGAAAAGATACGTTCATCAAGGTACAACATTTACAACACAATTGATGGTCAGTATATCAATATAAATCATAAGGATTGCCAGCAACAAGTTACAGTCATACAGTCATAAGTGGAAAGAGATTGGTGATGGGAACTATGAGAAGATTAATAGTAATGCAGATTTAGTAAATAGTTTGACAGTGTTGAGGGAATTATTTGTTTAGCAGAGTGATGGCCTTCGGGAAAAAACTGTTCTTGTGTCTAGTTGTTCTGGTGTGCAATGCTCTATAGCGTCATTTTGAGGCAACTGGCAGAGTCAGGTTTTAAGGCTCTTCCTGAAGACCAAGAGGTTGATCTCACCTCCAGCAGGAAGATGTTCCAAAGAGGTGGGGGGGCGGACCTGGTAGAGAAGGGTCTTCTCCTAGACCTCACCAGCCAACATTCCTTGGCTGATGGGGTTTGTAGTAAGCTGGTTCTGCCAGAATCATCGGTAGAACCGTAAATCCATATGCCGTCTTCCCTTTAGCAACTCTGGGGAATGGCTGCTATCTTCCTCCTCCACATGTCACCCTCACAGCAACCTGTGATTTAAATTAGCTTGCAACATTTGTGCGTAAACCCATTGACTTCCCTCTTGTTAAACCAGAAAAATTATTTCAGAACCGTTCCTTTTAAGACGAGTGGCGCCATTGATCTCTGCAGGTAAACCCGGGATCAGCTGTCGCAGAATGAGGCTGACCTTTCTGCTAACTTATACTTTCAATGAGGCATCGAGCTATAAAGTCTACTGTCTCCTTCCTCCCCACCTTCTTTTTGAATCCAATGTCAAGTGTGGGTGGCATAGTGATGATTTATGGCAAGTTTTAAAAAAAAAGATAATCGGATTTTGTAAGCGAAGAATAACAGCATGTTTTTCATCCTACAGGGAAAGGAAGGCTGTTTCCTTTCAGGATGTACTAAAAATACTTTCTTAACAGTGTGTTTCTGCTTGAATCTCTAGCTACATCTTTGACTTGTTCGCAAAGGCTCAAATCACATTCCAAACCCAGAATTCTCTCCTTGAATCACTGGAACAAATTGTGCAGTATTTAGCTGGCCGTAAGTATAGACCTCATTTTTACGAGAAAAAGATTGTCTTGGGGAGTACAGGAAACTGGAATAATAATAATAATGACGGTTGTAGTGTCCCGGCCGGGGTCACATGATCCCCTTTTACGACCTTCTGACAAGCCAAGTCAATGAAGAAGCCAGATTCACTTTAACAACTGTGTCACTAACTTAACCGCGGCAGCGATTTAGTTAACAGCTGTGCCAAGGAAGGTTGTAAAATGGAGCCAAATTCACTTAACACATGCCTCACTTAGCAGCAGAAATTTTGGGCTATGCTGTGGTCGTAAGTCGAGGATTACCTGTATTTTACTGCCCACCCAGCTGAGTTCTGCACCAGCTGAAGTTTCCCAATGCTCTTGAGGGTGGCCCCATGTAGAGCACGTTGCAGCAGTCTAAGCAAGAGGTTGCAAGAGGGCAGGGGTGACCATGAGAAGGGCCTCCCGGTCCAGAAATGGGCAGATGCTGGTAGATTCTCCAGTTTTGGCTCTGTTGGATCAAGGTAGCCTGGCATTTATCCTAAATAGGTATTGTGACCCAGGTTCCTGGACCCGGACTCCTGGACTCGGATGATTCAGAAAGTGAGGGAGAAGACCTGGCAAGCCCTGCTTCTCTTGGGCCCTCTCCCTCCCTGGCACCCACTCAAAGGGAGGAGGAGGGGCCGGCAAGGCCTGATTCTCTGGAGCCTTCTTCTGATTTGGCAATGCCCCAAGAACAGTTTTGGAGTGATGCAAGACTGCGCAGACGTGACCGGCGTGCGCAGCAGAAACAGCGTTGGGATAAAGCCAAGGAATGATGGACATCTGCAGAGACTATAAATAGGAGGCGGGACTTCCTGGTTTTTTGTCTTGGACTTGAATTTGCGCGGGCAAACTGTATCAATGGAGGGAAGAATATATTCGTGAGTAATTCTGGCCTTATCTATAATTTCCTCGTTATCTCCAGAAACTTGGCAGGCCCGTGGGTAGACGTGGCCAGGACATTTATCTATGTAAATAAAGTAGAAGAGGAGGCCTTTGACTGACTCTTTGTTGGGAGTATTGGGGGAGGGAAACAGAACAATAGGAGCTGTGTTATAATGAGTGGTGTGCAGGTAGTCCTCGACTTACGACCACAGTTGAGCCCAAAATTTCTGCTGTTCAATGAGACATTGGTTCCGTGAATTTT
Organism: Ahaetulla prasina; assembly: GCF_028640845.1. Lineage (NCBI taxonomy): Eukaryota > Metazoa > Chordata > Lepidosauria > Squamata > Colubridae > Ahaetulla > Ahaetulla prasina. Next base: position 225,867,165 of record NC_080541.1, on the reverse strand, counting down.
GCCCCATTTTACGATTTTTCTTGCCACAGGTGTTAAGTGAATCACTACAGTTTTTAAGTCAGTAACATGGTTGTTAAGCGAATCTAGCTTCCTCATTGCCTTAGCTTGTTCAGAAGGTCGCAAAAGGGGATCACGTGACTCCAGGACACTGCAACCGTCATAAATACGAACCGGCTGCCAAACGCGTGATTTTTTTTCATCCCCTGACTGGGGGGATGCTGCAACGGTCATAAGTGTGAAAAACGGTCGTAAGTCACTTGTCACTGTAGTTGTAACTTCGAACGGTCACTAAATAAACTGTTTGTAAGTCGAGGATTACCTGTACTGAACTGACTTTGAAACCATCCAGGAATTATGGTTGGTATAAACAAGGCCATAACAATCAATGGAATTGGCTGCTTCAATAACATTATGGTAAGGGATATTAGCTTTTTAAAATGCCCAGATCTGAGTTAAACCAGCCCCCCCCCCCCAACTCCTGTTCTATGGACTGGCACCGGGCCGTGGTATGCCAGAAACTGGGCTGCACAAACTAGGGGAGACCCAACTGTGGGATGCAGGCAGCACACGAAACCACGCCCCCTCCAGTCTGTGGAAAAACCTCCCCATGGAACCAGTCCCTGATGGCTTTTTTTTTTTGTTTTTGTTTACATTTATACCCCGCCCTTCTCCGAAGACTCAGGGCGGCTTACAATGTATAAGGCAATAGTCTCATTCTATTTGTATATTTTTACAAAGTCAACTTATTGCCCCCCCAACAATCTGGGTCCTCATTTTACCTACCTTATAAAGGATGGAAGGCTGAGTCAACCTTGGGCCGGGCTCGAACCTGCAGTAATTGCAGGCTTTGTGTTCTTAATAACAGGCTTTACCAGCCTGAGCTAAACCGGCCCCTAACCGGCTTAGGGCCAGGGTACTTACGGGACCGCCTGCTGTTACCGAATGCCTCCCACCGACCTGTACGCTTGCACAGAGAGGGACTCCTTAGGGTGCCGTCCGCCAAGCAATGTCGGCTGGCGGCCCCCAGGGGGAGGGCCTTCTCTGTGGGGGCTCCCACCCTTTAGAACAAACTTCCACCTGGACTTCAGCAACTGCCGGACCTTCGGATTTTCCGCCGAGAACTGAAGACCTATTTGTTTGTTCGCGCAGGACTGGCATGGGATTTTAATAGGATTTTAATTAGTTTTAATGTTTTAACATTTTAAAATTTGGGTTTTATTCTAAATGTTTTAATTCGGCCATTTGTAAAATAAGTTTTTTAAATTATGGTTTTATGTGTATCCTGTTGTTGTTTTTATCATGGCTGTAAACCACCCTGAGTCCTTCGGGAGAAGGGCGGTATAAAAATTTAATAAATAATAATAATAATAATAATAATAATAATAATAATAATAATAATAATAATAATAATAATAATAATAATAATAATAATAATAATAATAATAAAAAAAGGTTGGGAGCCGCTAAGTTAGACAAAACCTTTAAGTATCTTATGATCCCCCCTTTCATCCTCTTAGCTTCTCTCTCTTCCTGTTGAAATGCTCCCCAAATCAGGTTAAATCTAATTAAAAATCTAGAGGAGTTTTATAATAATAATAATAACAGAGTTGGAAGGGACCTTGGAGGTCTTCTAGTCCAACCCCCTGCTCAGGCAGGAAACTCTACACCATTTCAGACAAATGGTTATCCAACATTTTCTTAAAGATTTCCAGTGTTGGGGCATTCACAACCTCTGCAGGCAAGTTGTTCCACTGATTAATTGTTCTCACCGTCAGGAAATTTCTCCTTAGTTCTAAGTTGCTTCTCTCCTTGATTAATTTCCACCCATTGCTTCTTGTTCTACCCTCAGGTGCTTTGGCATACCTAGAAAGCATACCTAGCCACAATCAGCCCACATCTGCCAGTGGAACAATTAAATGTCTTTTTTTCTTTTTGTATTTATCCATTAATGATGAATCATTTTGAAACCATTTCTATGGAATATGTTAAGTGCTTTTGACAGGTTTCGACCTGCTAAATCCAATTTTCCGTTTCCAAATAATCCACTTAAGCACCCGTCTTAAAACTTTGAGTAAACAAAACTGTTTAAAGACTTTTGATCACACACGTATGCCAGTTAATATTAAAGAATGCTAACCCGGAAACCTTTGAGACACATAAATTAAAATAACTCGATTAATTTGATTCCTACATTGGCCGTAGGGTGATCCCTGTCAAATAGGAATACAGTATCTGAGTCATATCAAATTCACAAGAAATTGTTCCAATGTTCTGGAGCAGTTCCTCTGTTTGTAACCCTTCAACTGTTTGAATTACAAAGTGATGAATGTTTCCATTTTTAAGGATACTTGTGTTTTGGGTCCCCGCCCCCCCTTGCTGGTGACCTGGTGTCTGTTGTGACTTCCCGTATCATTTAACTGCATGGCTGAATGAAATACTGTTGTTACACATGCTCCCCAGTTCACTTTATGATCGCACACTCAACAATCCCACCAGGCCTAAGGTTGACTCAGCCTCCCAGGTAGGTAAAATGAGGACCCAGATTGTTGGGGGCAATAAAGTTGACTTTGTATATAATATACAAATGGATGAAGACTATTGCTTGACATAGTGTAAGCCGCCCTGAGTCTTCGGAGAAGGGCGGGATATAAATGCAAATAAAAAATAAATTAAAAAACCCCTGGTCATTAGCCACACTTGAATCACATTCAACGGAAGACTGAGATACAACCGGTTCTTTGGAACAGGGCTCTTCAACCTTGGCAACTTTAAGCCTGGTGGACTTCAACTCCCAGAATGCTGGCTGGGGGATTCTGGGAGTTGAAGTCCACCAGGCTTAAAGTTGCCAAGGTTGGAGATCCCTGCTTTGGAAGACCTGAAGACCCCGTGAATTTAAAATAAGAGCAAAACTTTACTGGTCAGGTCAATCAGAATAGAGCTGAAAGGGACCTTGGAGGTCTTCTAGTCCAACCCCTGTCTCAAGCAGGAGACCCTATACCAGTGATGGTGAACCTTTTAGGCACTGAGTGCCCAAACCGAAAGGTGCCTGTGCCAGAGTGTCAGAAACCCGACGGTGCGTGTGCCCACTGAGAGGGCTGTGTGCCACCTCTGGCTCATGTGCCAAAGGTTCGCCATCATACCCGATACCATTTCAGACAAGTGGCTGTCCAGTCTTTTTTTTAAAAACCTCCAATGTTGGAGCGCCCACAACCTCTGGAAGCAACTCATTCCACTGATTCATTGTTCTCACTGTCAGGAAGTTTCTCCTTAATTCCAGGTAGCTTCTCTCCTTCATTAGTTTCCATCCGTTGTTTCTTTTTTTTGTTTGTTTGTTTACATTTATACCCCGCCCTTCTCCGAAGACTCAGGGCGGCTTACAATGTATAGGGCAATAGTCTCATTCTATTTGTATATATTTTTACAAAGTCAACTTATTGCCCCCCCAACAATCTGGGTCCTCATTTTACCTACCTTATAAAGGATGGAAGGCTGAGTCAACCTTGAGCCGGGCTCGAACCTGCAGTAATTGCAGGCTACTGTGTTCTTAATAACAGGCCTTACCAGGCAGAGCTAAACCGGCCCTTGTCCTGCCTTCATGTGCTTTGGAAAATAAGTTGATCCCTTTTTCTTTGGGGCAGCTTCTCAAATACTAGAAGACTGCTGTCATGTCACCCCTTGTCCTCCTTTTCTCTAGACTGGCAATACCCAATTCCTGCAACCGTTCTTCATTTAAAATGTGCTTTTGTTCTTTCTCACATGCATACAAACGCTCCTTCACACTTACCAAGGTCCCTCACAACTAGGCTGCTAGGCACTAGGGGACGGTGGTCACCCAGTCTGGATCCAAAGACAACCCAAAGAGTGGGTGGGCTTCTGGACCCCTTTTATCCCCCAAAGACCTTGCTTTGTTGATTGACAAGATTGGCAACTACTCTTACCTCGTTGATTGACAAATCTGGTAGCTGTTAATGGGATTTGGGGAGGAGTTTTCCATGTGATCAGACCCAAGTTCTTTTGTCCGGTTCAGGTGGCATTTACCCCCCTTATTTTCGCGAGTTCTAGTCTTATCTTAGGCGAAAAAAACAGTTGGGTGATTTTGGGACAATCAACAAGAGGCTATGAGTTCTGGTCCCACCTTAAACATAAGAGAGAGCTTGGTGACTCTGGGCCAATCAATAAGAGGCTGTGAGTTCTAGTCCCGTTTCAGCATGAAGGCTGGTTGGCTGATTTTGAGCCAATCACTCTCTCTCTCTCTCAATCCATCCCACCTCACAGGTTTGTTGTGGGGAAAATAGGAGGAAGAAGGAGTCTTGAATATGTTTGCCACCTTGACTTGTTTATACAAATAAGGGCAGGAAATAATAATTATTTCCCAAAGGGATCCTTTCGACAAGATTCCTGGCTTTTTATCCACCCTTCTTGTGTACCTGCTTCATCTCTAGGTATGGCAGCTTCACCCTAGTCTCACCCTGTGCATTGAAATCTTTCCATGTAAAATTTCACAGGCCTCAGAGCAACAGACCCCTCGCATCCTGGACATAAACTGTTTCAACTCCTACCCTCAAAACGATGCTATAGAGCACTGCACACCAGAACAACTAGACACAAGAACAGTTTTTTCCCGAAGGCCATCACTCTGCTAAACAAATAATTCCCTCAACACTGTCAGACTATTTACTGAATCTGCACTACTATTAATCTTCTCATCGTTCCCATCACCAATCTCTTTCCACTTATGACTGTATGACTATAACTTGTTGCTGGCAATCCTTATGATTTATATTGATATATTGACCATCAATTGTGTTGTAAATGTTGTACCTTGATGAAGGTATCTTTTCTTTTATGTACAGCATATGCACCAAGACAAATTCCTTGTGTGTCCAATCACACTTGGCCAATAAAAATTCTATTCTATTCTATTCTATTCAAAGATGATTAGGGGGCTGGAGGCTTCCAAGGCTAGACTGGGTGGTCATTATTGTCAATTTTTGGAGGAGCTGTTCGGACTGAATTGATGTCTTTGGCCCTTAAGACTTCTGATTATCATCCCACCATATACAGGTAGTCCTCGATTTACAGCCACAATTGAGCATGGAATTTATGTTGCTAAGTGAGGAATTTCTTAAGTGAGTTTTGCCCCATTTTACGACTTTTCTTGCCACGTTTGTTAAGTGAACCGCTGCAGTTGTTAAATTAGTCACACGGTTGTTAAGTGAATCTGGCTTCCCCATTGACTTTATGTCAAGGTTCCAGAAAAACCTCCTCTGCATAAAAAAAACTCAGAAGCCATTGTCTTTCAGAGTTCTTTACTCGCATGAGGAAACTGGCACACGATGAGTGAAATTCCAAAACTGAACTTCCGGATTCTTTTCCCAGTTATACAAACCCCAAGAGTCCCACCCCCCTGACCCCTTTGATGGTCACATGGTCCCACGTTCTCCCAGTCCATTCGAATATCTTCTCGCCACTCTTCCTGCAGATGTGAACACCATCCGACCTTGACCGCTTGAAGAATGTTACCATAACCCTCAACCCCCCTTCCTCCCCTCAGGGGAAAAAATGTGGCAGCGTCTGGAACCCTAAAGTCTAGTATGGTTTCCAGGCCTGACACTTTGCTTGTCAGAAGGTCGCCAAAGATGATCATGTGACACCCCCCCCCGGGAAGCTGCAGCCATCATAAATAGGAGTCATTTGTCAACCATCTGATGGTAAATCACGTGGCCAAGTGGATGTTGCAATGGTCATAAGTGTGAAAAATGGCCATAAGTCACTTTTTTCAGTGCTGTTGTAACTTTGAATGGTCACTAAATGAACGGTTGTAAGATGAGCACTACCTATATTGTGAACAAGTAGTTGGAATTTTATTTATTTATTTATTTATTTATTTATTTATTTATTTATTTATTCATATTTTTATACCGCCCTTCTCCGAAGACTCAGGGCGGTGTACAGCCAATAAAACAACAAGAATCCCCCAAAATTTAAAATACACTATCAAATTTAAAAAACTGATTCAATCGCTGTAACATTAAAATATTAGCTAAAATTTATCAAAACTAAAACCTAGGTAAAACCCTATAAAAAACCCACTAAAATCCCCATACTAAAATCAATCAGGCCAGCCCCGCTTGGTGAAAAAAGAAAGTCTTGAGCTCGTGCTTAAAGGTCCGGAGATCAGAGAGGAGACGGAGTCCCACCGGCAGCTCATTCCATAAAGCCGGGGCCCCCACAGAGAATGCCCTTCCCCTGGGGGCCGCCAGCCGACATTGACTAACCGACGGCACCCTAAGAAGACCCTCCCTATGGGCGCGCACTGGACGTATCGGACAATGGGAAGGAACTGGCGGCTGCAGGCGGTCCCGTAAATATCCCGGTCCAATGCCATGGAGCGCTTTAAAGGTGATAACCAACACCTTGAAGTGCACCCAGAAGACCACCGGCAACCAATGCAGCCTACGCAGGAGAGGTGTTACATGGGAGCTACGAGGAGCTCCCTCAATTCCCCGCGCAGCCGCATTCTGCACCAGTTGGAGCCTCCGGGTGCTTCTCAAGGGGAGCCCCATGTAGAGTGCATTGCAGTAATCCAGACGGGAAGTGACGAGGGCATGAGTGACCGTGCATAACACGTCCCGGTCCAGGAAAGGGCGCAATTGGCGAATCAGGCGAACCTGATGAAAAGCTCCCCTGGCGACGGCTGTCAAATGGTCTTCTAAAGACAGCCGTGCGTCCAGGAGAACGCCTAAATTGCGCACTGATTCCCTGGGGGCTAACGATTCAATGATATATTGACCATCAATTGTGTTGTAAATGTTGTACCTTGATGAACGTATCTTTTCTTTTATGTACACTTGGCCAATAAAACAATCACACTTGGCCAATAAAAAATTCTATTCTATTCTATTCGCCCCCCCACAGTCAGCGATGAAATAAGCTGACTGTGCCGGGACGCCGGCAACCACAGCCACTCCGTCTTGGATGGGTTGAGTCGGAGTCTGTTCGTCCCCATCCAGACCTGAACGGCCTCAAGACACTGAGTCATCACATCGACGGCTTCGTTGGGGTGGTTCGGGGTGGAGATGTACAATTGAGTATCGTCAGCATACGGCTGGCAGCTCACCCCGAAACCATGGATGATCTCTCCCAGCGGCTTCATATAGATGTTGAACAAGAGGGGCAAGAGAATCGACCCCTGCGGCACCTCACAAGTGAGTTGCCTAGGGGTCGATCACTGCCCCCCTGTCAACACCGTCTGCGAGCGGTCGGAGAGGTAGGAGGAGAACTACCGTAAAACGGTGCCTCCCACCCCCAAGCCTTCCAACCGCCGCAGCAAGATACCATGGTCGATGGTATCGAACGCTGCTGATAGATCTAACAGGACAAGAACAGAGGAACAACCTCTGTCCCGTGCCCTCCAGAGATCATCAACCAACGCGACCAAAGCCGTCTCTGTGCTGTACCCAGGCCTGAAGCCGGACTGGCACGGGTCTAGATAAACAGTTTCCTCCAGGTACTGGGGGAGTTGCCAAGCCACCACACTCCCTACAACCTTCGCCAGAAAGCGAAGGTTGGAGACTGGACGATAATTAACTAAAATAGCTGGATCCAGGGAAGGCTTCTTAAGGAGGGGCCTCACTACCGCCTCTTTCAAGATGGCTGGGAAGACTCCCTCCCTCAGAGAAGTGCTGATAATTCCCTGGAGCCAGCCCCGTGTAACCTCCTGGGTAGCCAGTACTAACCAGGAGGGACACGGGTCCAATAAACATGTGGTGGCATTCAACCTCCCCAGTATCCTGTCCATGTCATCGGCAGTCACAGGATCAAACTCAGCCCAAACAATGTTCTCAAGACGTGCCCGCGTCATCCCGTCCGGATCTACCCAATCCATGTCCAACCCATCCCGGATCTGAGCGATTTTATCGTGCAGATAACTTCCAAATTCCTCAGCCCGACCTTGCAAGGGGTCCTCCCGAGCCCCCTGAAACAGAAGGGAGCGGGTCGCTCTAAACAAGGCGGCTGGGCGGTTATCTGCCGATGCTATAAGGGCGGCCAAGTATACTTGCTTTGCCGTCCTTATTGCCACTAGATAGGTCTGAATGTGTGACCGTACTAGTGTTCGGTCAGATTCGGAGCGGCTGGCCCTCCAGGCGCTCTCTAGGCGTCTTCTCCGGCGCTTCATCTCTCTCAGCTCCTCAGTAAACCAAGGAGCCGGTCGAGAGCAGTGCTGGGTCAGAGGCCGCATCGGCACGACGCGATCCAAAGCCCCGGCCGCTGCCCTTTCCCAGGCGGCGGCGAGTTCCTTGGCCGAGCCGTGGGCCAGCTCCTCAGGAAATGGCCCAAGCTCCGTCAGGAACCTACTCGAGTCCATCAGGCGCCTGGGACGGAACCAGCGAATTGGCTCCGTCTCCCTGCGGTGAGGGTCTGCGGTCCGAAAGTCCAGGCGAAGGAGAGAATGATCTGTCCACGGCAGTAACAGTACTGCCGGCAGTAAATTTAGGTAACTTTATTTAACACCATCTTGTAAACTTGCTGTATGTTTGGTCGTGAATAACAAAACAAGGGAAACAGTATATTCAATGAATGTTTGTCGTGTGCATTTTTTGGAGGGATATATAGAAATACTATTTTCATACTTGTTTATTCTAGGTTCTGGGATATTCACTAACACCGCGGGACTGCATAAATTTGCAGATGTAATTCAGGTAAACTTTCAGTTCTTGAATTAAATATATAAAATACGTATTTTTATTATTGGTGTTCATCGTGCTTGATGTTTTCCTAACCACCACTAGATGACTCTCTAAGCTATACTTTACACTAAATTAATCAGGACAAAAGAGATGTACTTTTTGATCAAAAGGAATTTGACCAAAATCATTACACTTATGTTTTTCAAAATCAGCAACCTTAAGGTGTCTGCACTTCCAATACATCCTGGCTAAGGATTCTGGGAGTTGAAATCCACACGTCTTAAAGTTGCTTTAGACTCTATGGTGATATCTACTGTAACACATCCATGATTAATTATGTACCATCAAGTTGTTTTCAACCCCAGTTTGCTAATATATAGATGTAAAGGTAAAGGAAAAGGTTCCCCTCGCACATACATGCTAATTGTTGCCGACTCTAGTGGGCGGTGTTCATCTCCGTTTCAAAGCCAAAGAACCAGCGGTGTCCGAAGACGTCTCCGTGGTCATGTGGCCGGCATGACTCAATGCCAAAGGCACATGGAACGCTGTTCCCTTCCCACCAAAGGTGGTCCCTATTTTTTCTACTTGCATTTTTACGTGCTTTCGAAACTGCTAGGTTGGCAGAAGCTGGGACAAGTCACAGGAGCTCACCCCGTTACACGGCAACACTAGGGATTCAAATCGCTGAACTGCCGACCTTTCAATCGACAAGCTCAACGTCCTAGCCCCTGAGCCATATATATATAAATATATTATATATATATATATAGGTGTATATATTAGCAAAAAAACAGAAGAAGCTATTTCATTGCACTCATTAAAGGCCAGGAGACTAAAACAAATGAAGAACGGTTGCAGGAACTGAGTATGGCCAGTCTAGAGAAAAGAACATGATAGCACTAATCCAATATTTGAGGGGCTGCCCCAAAGAAGAGGGGGGTCATTCTATTCTCCAAAGCACCTGAAGGCAAGATAAGAAACAATGGATGTAAACTCATCAAGGAGAGAAGCAACCCGGAATTAAGGAGAAATTTCCCAACAGTGAGAACAATTAATCAGTGGAACGGCTTCTTTCCAAAACTTGTGGGTCCTCCAACACTGGAGGTTTTTAAGAAGAGACTGGACAGCCACTTGCCTGAAATGGTATAGAGCAGGGGTCCCCAACCTTGGCAACTTTAAGCCTGGTGGACTTCAACTCCCAGAATTCCCCAGCCAGCTTTGCTGTCTGGGGTATTCTGGGAGTTGAAGTCCTCCAGGCTTAAAGTTGCCAAGGTTGGGGACCCCTGGTATAGGGCAGTGATGGCGAACCTTTTCGGCACAGTGCCCAAACTGGAAAGTTTGTGCGTGCATGTGCACGCGCAACGGAGCCCTAAAAACCTGAAGACCAGCTGGCGGTCGTGCATGCACGTGCTGGCCACCTGGTCTTGTGGTTTTTGGTCTTTGCACGCTGGAGCCCCAGAAACGCAAAAGAAACAGCTGGTCTTTAGGTTTCTGGGGCTCCGGCATGTACGAAGATCAGCTGGCCAGGGCGCATGCATGCAGCGGAAACCAGAAGAGCAGCTGGCGACGGTGCGCATGCCCACAGTAAGGTGTTCTGTCTCCTTCCCCACTTTGGATTAATGAGCTGGCCTTCAGCCTCACGGCTCTTATTAGTCCTGGCAGAGAAATTGCAGCTGCCTGCCAAAGTTCAAACAAATGACTCACGTGGCAAGACTTTCAGCTCTCTTTGAAACGGTTCAGCTAAACTTTTGCTTCCTGTGGAACTGAGAGCAGTCCCAAAGCTCCTTATATATCCTGTGGGGTGAGGCTCCTGCCCCACCCTTCCCTTTGATGATGCCGCCTCTCTAATCTTCTGAAGTGCGGGTCAAGCCAAGCTTGATTATTATTATTATCAGCTGGGTCTGAAGACGTAGCCTGGGGAAGGGAGGAATCAGGATGACAGCCTCATTACGTCCTCCGACTGGTCTGGTTCTGGCTCCTGGAGCCGAGCCAAAGGAATTGATGCTTCCGAGGTAAGCCTTACCAGCCCTTCCCCCTCACTTTCTGAGTCACTTTCGGACATGGGGTCAGGTTCGGGGGCTGGAGTCACAACAAAAGGGCTCTGCCTGTCACCTCTGACACACGTGCCATAGGTTCGCCATCACGGTATAGAATCTCCTGCTTGAGCAGGGGGTTGGACTAGAAGACCTCCAAGGTCCCTTCCAGCTCTCTTCTGATTGAAATATACTTTTCCTCATTGGCAAAAGTCCAAAGATTTCATTAACTTCATTAGCATAATTAACTGCAAATCCAGTGGCTCCCCAATTCCTATCTTGTAATTGCATTGATAGTACACTGTGTGCTTGACCTGATTCTCAAATTAACCCATTTTCTAGGCTTTGCACAGTTCATTAAAATCCAAACTCATTAAACAGGCAGAAGTACAGCCAGGCCTCATTTAACATCCTCTTGTAAAGCAACCAGTCAGAATTACAACTGCGCTGAATGAAAAGGACTTTGGATGGTCCTCGCAGTGGTGGCCATCGCAGCACACACACGCACACACACACACACACACATACGGTCACGTGGTCACAATTCAGGCGCTTGCCATCCGCTTGGAATTGCAACCTTGCATTGTCCCGCAGTGGCACGATTGCCTTTTGCGATCTTTGGTTTCTGACAAGCAAAGTCAATGGGGAAGCCAGCTGGAGGTCTCAATTTGCGATCCCATCACTGGGATACTGTCACCACACGGGATTTTCCTAACAACGGCAGGTGGGGAAGTGGCACAACCGCGGTCATCAGTCAGTGCAGTCACTCAATATTTTACCCTATGACTGCAGTGGAGGTCCTGGTTCCAATTACAGTTTAGTCCTCGACTTACAACAGTTCATTTAGTGACCATTGGAAGTTACAACATCACTGAAAAAAAGTGACCGTTTTTCACACTTACAGCCATTGCAGTATCCTCACGGTCACATGACCAAAATTCGGCTGCTTGGCAACTGATTCATATTTATGACGGAGGCTAAAACATACGAAGAACGGTTGCAGGAACTCGGTATGTCTAGTTTAATGAAAAGAAGGACCAGGGGAGACATGATAGCAGTCTTCCAATATCTGAGGGGCTGCCCCAAAGAAGAGGGAGTCAAACTATTCTCCAAAGCACCTGAGGGTAGAACAAGAAGCAATGGGTGGAAACTAATCAAGGAGAGAAGCAACCTAGAACTAAGGAGAAATTTCCTGACAGTTAGAACAATTAATCAATGGAACAACTTGCCTACAAAAGTTGTAAATGCTCCAACACTGGAAGTTTTTAAGAAGATGTTGGACAACCATTTGTCTGAAATGGTGTAGGGTTTCCTGCCTGGGCAGGGGTTGGACTAGAAGACCTCCAAGGTCCCTTCCAACTCTGTTATTATTATTATTAACACCTTTTTGCGACCTGATAAAGTCAGTGTGGAAGCCAGATTCACTTAGCAACCGGATTATTAACTTAAGAACTGCAATGATTCACTTAACAACTATGGCAAGAAAAGTTATAAAATGGGGCAAAACTCACTTAACAAATGTCCCGCTTAGCAACATAAATGTTGGGCTCTATTGCGGTCGTAAGTCGAGGACTACCTGTATAATTGCCGAGCAGGGACTATTTCTTCAAAAACCATAACCATAGGGTTAAAACAAATTTAGCAGGTTATGGAAACAGAGCTACTGAATGTGGAAGTGACCTGGTTAACTATCGCCCTTCAGAGAATTTAATAATCTGTTTTTGCATAACATTATTTCCCTTCCGCCATTCTGTTCTTTCAGTCCTCCCACCCAAGGCCTACTTTGATCATCCTCATCATTTTAAAACATTCTAAAATGAAAATAGTAAAAGGAATAGTAAATTTGGAGCGAAGCACTAGGAAATTTCACAGCAGGAACAAAAAAATACCACCTATTACTCAGTTCCAGCAATTTTTTACGCCATCTGTTTATATGGCCGTAAGCAGCTTACAATCTGCAGTACGAAAAGTTCCATGAAAACAATACGAGCCGGTCTCAGAATGCTTATCAAACATAGTACCAAAGGCTAGCAGAAGGATCTTACGCCTCTGGTGGCTCAGCAGACTAAGTCTGTCTGTTATTAACAGCAGCTGCTTGCAATTACTGCAGGTTCAAGTCCCACCAGGCCCAAGGTTGACTCAGCCTTCCATCCTTTATAAGGTAGGTAAAATGAGGACCCAGATTGTTGGGGGCAATAAGTTGACTTTGTATATAATATACAAATGGATGAAGACTATTGCTTGACATAGTGTAAGCCGCCCTGAGTCTTCGGAGAAGGGCGGGATATAAATGCAAAAAACAAAACAAAAAACCCTTGGGTCACAGAGCCCAAAATAATGCTGCTTACTTGACTTATGATCACAATTGAGCCCAACATTTCTGTGGCTAAGCAAGATATTTGTTAAGTGTGTTTTGCCCCATTTTATGACGTTGAGCCACAATGCCACAATGGTTAAGGAAATCACTGTAGTTGTTCATTAGTAACCTGGTTGTTAAGTTGAATCTGGCTTCCCCACTGACTTTGCTTGTCAGAAGGTCGCAAAAGGGGATCACGTGACCCCGGGACACTGCAATGGTCATAAATATGAACCGGTTGCCAAGCATCTGAGTTCTGGTTACATGATCATGGGGATGCTGCAACGGTCGTGTGAAAAACGGTCATAATTCATAATTCATTTTTTCAGTCACTAAATGGTCACTAAATGAACTGTTGTAAATGGAGGACTACCTGTATTGGAGACTGTCTCTTCCTTGGGCTTCTGTGCGCCAGTTGTGTCCTTTCCTGGACAGACAAGTCCAGGAAGTCTTAACCGTGGTCGTAGGTCGAGGGCTACCTGCAGTAATAACACTGGGGAGAAAGATAGGCCGAAATAAAGGACAGAATGAATTGTTAATATCCACCATGGTTGTGACTGGAAGCAGCGAGCAAGATATTTGATTGCATGTAACACATTGTGAGCTTTGCGAGGCCAGTGAGGCAATTCAGGGGAACCACTCGGGTAATGAGGTAGGACTACGAAGACAATAGGGCTCTGAAAGAACAAAGAGGCATATTCCATGAATGGAGTTTCTCTGCAGGGAGTTATTTTCCTTTGCTTTTCCGAAGCAATGCTTGTCTTTTTCCCCCCCCCTATTTCTTCTTAAATGGGCTTTGTCCTTCGTTCCAGGAAGTTTTGTAAACATACATTTCAGAACACAGATTTCGTTGGAAAAAGAAAAAATAATTCTATTGTTTTTCTTTTGGTTCTGTTTGGATAACATTGCAGAGAAGTATTAAAATGGATAAGGCCTGCATGCAGCAACGCCAGGAACAAAACCCAGAATTTTGATGTTTGTTGCTCAGTCTCTGTTAAGGATTTAATCATTTGTAGGCAAACTTCTCTTGCCAAGTATGGACATTTTAAATGGGCTTCGCTGATTGTACAGATAGTCCTTGACTTATCACCACCATTGAGCCCAACATTTCTGTTGTTAGACATCTGATTTCTGCCCCATTTTGCGATCTTCCTTGCCACAGTTGTTAAGTGAATCACTGCAGGTGTTAAGTTAGAAACCCATTTGTTAAGTGAATCTGGCTACCCCATTGGCTTTGTTTGTCACAAGGTCACCAAAGGTGATCACATGACGTTGGGACACAGCAATGGTCATAAGTATGAACCAGTGATTAGAGTGCAGTACTGCAGGCGACTTCTGCTGCCTGCTGGCTGCCTGCAATTTGGCAGTTCAAATCTCACCAGGCTCAAGGTTGACTCAGCCTTCCATCCTTCTGAGGTGAGTCAAAGGAGGACCAAAATTGTTGGGGGCAAGATAATGACTATGTAAAATCATTTAGAGAGGGCTGTAAAGCTATATATAAATCTAAGTGCTATTGCTATTGCTAAGCATCTGAATTTTGATCACATGATTCTAGGGATGCTACAAAGGTAGTAACTGGGGAAAATGATCATAAGTCACTTTTTTCAGTGTCGCTGTAACTTTGAACGGTCACTAAATGAATCGAGGACTACCTGTGTGCTGCTATTCAGGGGGTCATGTTTTCTATTGTTACAGTGATTCAATGCTGTGATTGAATTTGTTAAGAAGCCAAATGAAAAAAATACAGGGTTTGTAATAAAGTGGTCTCAGACAGATCTCGTGGACAGATACACAAAATCAGCTACAGGTAGTCCTCGATGTGTGACCTCAATTGAGCCAAAAATTTCTGTTGCTAAGCGAGACATATGTAAAAGTGAATTTTCCCCCATTTTACAACCTATCTTGCCAGAGTTGTTAAGTGAATAATTGCAGTTGTTAAATTAGTGACACGGTTGTTAAATGAATCCGGCTTTCCCATTGACTTTGCTTGTCAGAAGGTCGCAAAAGGGGATCACGTGACCCCGGGACACTGCAACAGTCATAAATATAAACCAGTTGCCAAGCATCTGAGTTTCGATTACATAATCATGGGAATGCTGCAAAGGTCATGAAAAACAGTCATCGTTCACTAAATGAACTGTTGTAAGTCGAAGACTATCTGTATTGAGAGGTTTCTGAGACATCTGTTAGAAACGCAAGATGGGCCAGTAAATGGTCCCCATTCCCCCAATAGAGGTCAGTGGTAGCTGCGGGTCTCCAACTAATCATGATGAGAAACTGATGTTAATCACCTTCAGATCAGAAATACTTTTAAAAACAGAATGGCTTTTACCAGAAGTCAGAAAACCCATAAAGAAAAACATCCCCGCCAATACAAGAGAATATTTGTATTTGGACTTTGGGGTTCCGAAGGCTCGATGAGATCTCACTCATCATCTTCAGGCTGGAGTTTTTGGCTTTGTTCTTATGTGACAAAGTGTGGATTTTAACTGCTGTTTCTCTATAAATACTGGTGGGGGGGTGTATTTTGAATTGATGGCCTAGTTGTTGCAAGCTGATTGGTTGGCTGTGTTGCTACATATTGATTGGTGAATGGAGCTTTTTTACATTTTTTAAATTTTAAATTTTACAGTTGCTTTAACATCTGTAGTCATGAAAACCTTTGAAAGGCTAGTGCTTTCCTACCTGAAAACCATTACGGATCCGTTGTTAGACCCCTTGCAATTTGCATACTGAGCAAATAGATCAACAGATGATGCTGTTAATATGGCTCTGCACTACATCCTACAACATCTTGAGTCTCCAAAGACCTATGCAAGGATCCTTTTTGTAGACTTTAGTTCAGCATTCAATACCATCATTCCAGACATTCTTCTAACTAAGCTAAACCAGCTACAGGTACTGGAACAGACTTGTAAGTGGATCACAAGCTTCCTAACAAACAGGAAGCAGCAGGTGAAGCTAAGCAAGATCACATCAAATACCTGTACAATTAGCACAGGGGCCCCCCAAGGCTGTGTGCTCTCCCCACTTCTCTTCTCTCTGTATACCAATGACTGCATCTCCAATGATCCATCTGTTAAGCTACTGAAGTTCGCAGATGACACAACAGTGATTGGTCTCATTTGAGACAATGACGAATCCGCATATAGACGAGAGGTCGAACGACTAGCCTTGTGGTGCAACCAAAACAATCTGGAACTGAACACACTCAAAACCGTAGAAATGGTGGTAGACTTTAGGAGAAACCCTTCCATACTTCCACCTCTCACAATACTAGACAACACAGTATCAACAGTAGAAACCTTTAAATTTCTAGGTTCTATCATATCGCAAGATCTCAAATGGACAGCTAACATCAAAAACATCATTAAAAAAGGACAACAAAGAATGTTCTTTCTGCGCCAACTCAGTAAGCTCAAACTGCCCAAGAAGCTGCTGATCCAATTCTACAGAGGAATTATTGAGTCTGTCATTTGCACCTCTATAACTGTCTGGTTCGGTTCTGCAACCCAACAAGAAAAACACAGACTTCAGAGGATAATTAGAACTGCAGAAAAAATAATTGCTACCAACCTGCCTTCCATTGAGGACCTGTATACTGCACGAATCAAGAAGAGGGCCGTGAAAATATTTGCAGATTACTCGCATCCTGGACATAAACTGTTTCAACTCCTACCCTCAAAACGACGCTATAGAGCACTGCACACCAGAACAACTAGACACAAGAACAGTTTTTTCCCGAAGGCCATCACTCTGCTAAACAAATAATTCCATCAACACTGTCAAACTATTTACTGAATCTGCACTACTATTAATCGTTTCATAGTTCCCATCACCAATCTCTTTCCACTTATGACTGTATGACTATAACTTGTTGCTGGCAATCCTTATGATTTATATTGATATATTGACCATCAATTGTGTTGTAAATGTTGTACTTTGATGAACGTATCTTTTCTTTTATGTACACTGAGAGCCTATGCACCAAGACAAATTCCTTGTGTGTCCAATCACACTTGGCCAATAAAATTCTATTCTATTCTATTCTATTCTACAGTTTTTTAAATTCTGGGAATTGAAGTCCTCCAGTTGAAGTCGTCCAGGCTTAAAGTTGGAGACCCCTGAACTAGAGAGCCAGCAAAATCATAAGATCATAGTGAAATCCCTTTTTCTGATAAGGGGAAGGCATTTTCTAATGCTACTTTACTAGAAATGTGGCTGGATTTGTCACCCATTTAATTCTAGTTTTTCCCTCTATTGTAGACTGTTTTTAATTTTGGCTTATCAGAAGGGGCGCCCGGCATCGTAGCAGGCCGTGTGGTCTCAAAATACTATAAGGTAAGTAATACCCTTGTAAGGCAATGATATATTCTTTAGTTGCTTTTTGCTAGAAAATTAGAGTATGATTTTCAAATCTTTGTAAGATTTCAATAGGCTAAATAAGAATTGTTTCAAGTTAAGTGGCACCTAAACTTAAGTTAAATTTAAATAGACACTACATTTTAAGGAAATGGAAAGCACAGGTTTCACAGCTCTTCAGTTTAACTTCTGGGGTTTTTTAAGACTTTTCTTTGTACTCCCTTTATTATTTTTGTAAATAACTGAAGACGGTGAACGTATCTAATACTCCTTCCTCCAACTATTTTCTCCACAACAGCAATCCTTTGAGGTGGGATGGGCTAAGAAGAGAGGACTGACCCAAAATCATTCAGCTGACTTTCATTCCTAAAGCCAAACAGGAAGTCAGTCTCCTAGTAATTGGTCCAAAGTCACCCAGTGGCTTTCATGCCTAAGGTAGGATTAGAACTCAGAGCCTCCTGATGATTGGCTCAGAATCACCCAGCAGCTTTCATGCCTAATGTGGGACTAGAACTCACTGTCTCCTGGTTTCTAGCCTGGTCCCTTAGCTACTAGACCAAACTGGCTGTTGTTAGTTACTCTTTTCTAAAGTGCAATCCATCTGTTTCTTGACAGCCCTTACGCATATACGGTCTCTGTGAAGCTTCCCCCAATGTGATGCCTTCCAGATACTTGATGCTATTCCAGAAGAATTTCCTTAGTTTAACCCAAAAACCAGAACACAAGCACACTGAAGCAGAAAATTGGTTCATTGACAGATCTGGAGGCTAAAGACAGACCCAAAGAGGGAAACCTTTACTACCACTGTTTACAGATTTAAGCAGCCAGAATATGCATGCTATTGGAAACGGCAGTGGTGCCATTAAGTGATATAGGCAACTGCAAGCATTTGCTTGGGTCCAGCACATAACACACTTAATGCCGGTTTCTCAACCTTAGCAGCTAAGATGATTAAAGGCCTGGAGAGTAAAACATGAAGAATGGTTGCAGGATTTGGGTTTGGCTAGTCTAGAGAAAAGAAGGACTAGGGGCAGGGGTGAAATGCTCCCGGTTTAGACTGGATCACCCGATCCGGTAGCGATGGCGGCGGGTGGTTCGGAGAACCAGTAGCAAAAATCCCTGCCCCCCCCCCCCATGCCCAGCTGAGCCACGCGATCATCATAGGTTTTTTTTGTTAACTTTTAAAACCATTTTTTCTTCGGCATAAAAAATGCTTTTAAAAGTAAAAAAAAAAAAACCTCCGATGATCGCACAGCTCAGCTGGGATCGTCTGAACCTTTTAAAAGCATTTTAAAAGGTTCTGGTGATCAGGCAACTCAGATGGGATCCTCAGAACTCTTCAAAAAGCTTTTAAAAGGCTCCTCTGGCGATCCTATCTGAGTTGCCTGATCATCAGAGGCTTTTAAAAGCATTTTTTTACAACCTCTTCAGCTGTATACGTTGTAAAAAATACTTTTAAAAGTAAAAAAAAAGTTGACCACACCCACCCAGTCACATTATCCCACCACCACCACCAAGCCACGCCCACAGAACCGGTAGTAACAAATTTTACATTTCAACCCTGACTACGGGGGACATGATAGCAGCATTCCAGTATTTGAGGGGCTGCCACAAAGAAGAGGGGAGTCAGCTTATTTTCCAAAGCACCGGAAGGCAAGTGAAGAAAGAATGGATGGAAACTTAATCAAAGAGAGAAGCAACCAGGAATTAAGTAATTTCCTGACAGTGAGGACAATCAACCAGTGGAACAGCTTGTCTGGAGAAGTTGTAGGTGCTCCATCGCTGGAGGTTTTTAAGAAGAGCCTGGACAGTCACTTGTCTGAAATAGTACAGGTTTTCCTGCTTGAGCAGGAGGCTGGACTAGAAGACCTCCAAGGTCCTTTCCAGCTCTATTTTGATTGATTGGTTGAACTTCAGGATAATTCTGGGAGTTGAAGTTCACAAATTTTAAAGTTGCCAATGTTGAGAAACACTTGACTTGATGGGGTCATTAAAGCCTTCCGAAAGCCAGCTTGGTCTAGTGTTAAGATTCCAGGCGACTGTGATTTCTTGTCTGGCCTTAGCCATGAAAGCTGGCTGGATGCCTTTGAGCCAGTCCCTCTCACTCAGCTCAATTCAGCTCACAGGATCATTGCTGTGTGGAAAATAGGAGGAACAAGGAATATTAGGTATGTTTGCTGCCTTATTGATAAAAATAATAAGGGTGGGATGCAGTTAAATAAAATAGCTATTAGGTAATGCAACAGAAGCAAAAGAACTGTGGGCTTTTGAAAAACAAAGAGACAGCTTTCCATAAACATGGTTTATTTTTAGGAGTTGTTTCCATTTCCAGAGCTTCGTTCAACACTCATGGTGTTTTCCCAATTGTCAGTATTCTTTGGTATTCTAATGTGTTATTAGTTGATCTGACAGTTTAGTTCCCCTGAACATGTCTGTTTGGGAATTTTAGCTGGATCTCTCAAATTCTCCTTTATGATGACACCCAAATAGTCATTTCTAACTTGGAAGGAGGAGAATTGTAAACTAAAGGATTTGGTTCACATTCATCAGAGTAAATGGACTTTAAAAACTCTTATGGAATGCAAATTGTATTAGATGGTGGTTTGAACTCCTTTTATGGACGTATAGACCCCTTTGAGAGGATGCGGTGGCTCAGTGGCTAAGACCCTGAGTTTGTCGCTCGAAAGGTCGGCAGTTCAGTGCTTCGAATCCCTAGTGCTGCCATGTAACGGGGTGAGCTCCTCTTATTTGTCCCGGCTTCTGCCAATCTAGCAATTCGAAAGCAGGTAAAAAATGCAAGTAGGAAAATAGGGGCCACTTTTGGTGGGAAAGTAACAGCGTTCCGTGCGTCTTTGGCATTGAGTCATGCTGGCCACATGACCACAGAGACGTCTTTGGGCAGCGCTGTCTCTTCGGCTTCGAAATGGAGATGAGCACCGCCCCCTAGAGTCGGAAACGACTAGCACGTATGTGCGAGGGGAACCTTTACCTTTACCTTAGACCCCCTTTGAGACATCATGATGCAGGTTCATCTCCTGTTCTTTGATGTTATCATCTCCTGTTCTTATGATGTTATCAGCAGTGTTCCAATATCTCAGGGGTTGCCACAAAGAAGAGGGAGTCGGGCTGTTCTCCAAAGCACCTGAGGGTAGAACAAGAAGCAATGGGTGGAAACTGATCAAGGAGAGAAGCAACTTAGAACTAAGGAGAAATTTCCTGACAGTTAGAACAATCAATAAGTGGAACGACTTGCCTGCAGAAGTTGTGAATGCTCCAACACTGGAAATTTTTAAGAAAATGTTGGATAACCATCTGACTGAGATGGTGTAGGGTTTCCTGCCTGGGCAGGGGGTTGGACTAGAAGGCCTCCAAGGTCCCTTCCAACTCTGATGTTATGTTATATTATATTATCTTCTGCCTCATTCTCCAGGTCCATATCCATCTTGATGAAAACAATAAAAAATGGAAGCCTCGGACCGATTTGTGGAACTCATTGCCAACTAAAAAACAAGGTAACCTGGAGGTTAAACACGTTACACCTTGGCATAAAATATAGTGGTCGATTTATTTGGCTGTTAACTTAGCATGTTGTTACAATAAATACTATTGGGAGGCTAAATGTCTACGAAGATTTTCAGTCATCCAGGTCGTAGTTGTCTCAAAAGGCAACCGGACGATGTTTCTCCTTGAGGAAGGAAGACGTTTCGCTTCCCATTCAAGAAACTTCCATCAGTTGTAACTGGATGGGGAGGTTACCTTTTCCTTCCATCGCCCCCAAAGTCCTGCTAGAATCGATAAAGCTTCTTGGAGGAGCAGTGAAATGTCTTCTTATTCTTCCTCAAGGAAAAACAATCCAGTCGCCTTTTGAAAAAGCACCTTTGAGACAACTGCAGCTAGTCTTCGACTTACGAACACAGTTGAGCCCAAAATTTCTGTTGATAAGCGGGACAGATATTAAGTGAGGTTTGCCGCATTTGAACCACCTTTTTTTTTTGCCACCGTTGTTAAGTGAATCACTGCAGTTGTTAAGTTAGTAACACGGTTGTTAAGTGAATCTGGCTTCCCTATTGACTTGGCTTGCCAGAAAATCTCAAAAGGGGACCCCAGGGCACTGCAGCCGTCATAAATATGAGTCAGTAGCCAAGCATCTGAGTTTTGATCACATGACTATGGGGATGCTGCAACGGTCATGTGAAAAACGGTCATAACTCACTTTTTTCAGTTCCGTAATTTCGAACGGTCACTAAATGAACTGTTGTAAATGGAGGACTACCTGTATTGGAGACTGTCTCTTCCTTGGGCTTCTGTGTGCCAGTTGTGTCCTTTCCTGGACAGACAAGTCCAGGAAGTCTTAACCGTGGTCATAGGTCGAGGACTACCTGCAGTAATAACACTGGGGAGAAAGATAGGCCGAAATAAAGGACAGAATGAATTGTTAATATCCACCATGGTTGTGACTGGAAGCAGCGAGCAAGATATTTGATTGCATGTAACACATTGTGAGCTTTGCGAGGCCAGTGAGGCAATTCAGGGGAACCACTCGGGTAATGATGTAGGACTACGAAGACAATAGAAAGAACAAAGAGGCATATTCCATGAACGGAGTTTCTCTGCAGGGAGTTATTTTCCTTTGCTTTTCCGAAGCAATGCTTGTCTTTTTTTTTTTCCCTATTTCTTCTTAAATGGGCTTTGTCCTTCGTTCCAGGAAGATTTGTAAACATACAGTTCAGAACACAGATTTCGTTGGAAAAAGAAAAAATAATTCTATTGTTTTTCTTTTGGTTCTGTTTGGATAACATTGCAGAGAAATATTAAAATGGATAAGGTCTGCATGCAGCAATGCCAGGAACAAAACCCAGAATTATTTTAATTTTAATTTTAACAAAACCCAGAAATATTTTACAAGAAGAGTTCTCCATTCCTCTGAAAACAATAAAATACCCTATCCCACCAGACTTGAAATCCTAGGCTTAGAAAACTTGGAACTCCATCGCCTTCGACAAGACCTAAGCTTAACTCACAGAATCATCTATTGTAATGTCCGTCCTGTCAAAGACTACTTCAGCTTTAATTGCAATAATACTAGAGCAACCAATAGATTTAAACTTAAGGTCAACCGCTTTAATCTAGATTGCAGAAAATATGACTTCAGTAACAGAATCATCAGTGCTTGGAATACTTTACCTGACTCTGTGGTCTCTTCCCATAATCCCAAAAGCTTTAACCAAAAACTTTCTACTATTGACCTCACCCCATTCCTAAGAGGACCATAAGGGGCGTGCATAAGCGCACAAACGTGCCTACCGTTCCTGTCCTATTGTTTTTCTTTTCTTCTTCCTATATATGTTTATATGTGTATATACTATATAATCTTTTTGTATGATGTTGTGACAAAATAAAAAAAATATTTTTTTTTGATGTTTGTTGCTCAGTCTCTGTTAAGGATTTAATCATTTGTAGGCAAACTTCTCTTGCCAAGTATGGACATTTTAAATGGGCTTCACTGATTGTACAGATAGTCCTCGACTTATCACCATCATTGAGCCCAACATTTCTGTTGTTAGACATTTTAGTTCTGCCCCATTTTACGACCTTCCTTGCCACAGTTGTTAAGTGAATCAGTGCAGGTGTTAAGTCAGAAACCCAGTTGTTAAGTGAAGCTGGCTACCCCATTGGCTTTGTTTGTCACAAGGTCTCAAAAGGTAATCACCTGACCTTAGGACCCAGCAATGAACCTAGCAGTTCGAAAGCACGTAAAAAATGCAAGTAGAAAAATAGGGACCACCTTTGGTGGGAAGGGAACAGCGTTCTGTGCTCCTTTGGCGTTGAGTCATGCCGGCCACATGACCACGGAGACGTCTTGCTACTCTTCGGCTTTGAAACGGAGATGAGCACGACCCCCTAGAATCAGGAACAACTAGCACAGATGTGCAAGGGGAACCTTTACCTTTACCTTAATTTGATACTCGAAGGTGCTCTAACATTTTGCCTTGGTGTTCATTTGATACAGGGAAGATCTTGAGCTACTGGTGTTTCAGCCCCGGGTACAGCATGCAGGAGTTGGTTCGTCAGGGAGTCCGCACCATCATTCTGACGAGCGGGACCCTTTCCCCACTTTCCTCTTTTGCTATGGAGATGCAGATGTGAGTCCTGTTTTATTTCCTTTTTGACTTAATTAAAAAAAATTAATTAATAGGCCGCTTCAATCAAGGTCAGTCTAAAGGCTGCATAAAAACAGCAGCTGCAGCCGAAGCAATAGCAGAGATATTATGTATTTATTAGAGCCATGGTGGTGCAGTGGATAGAAGGCAGTATTGCAGGCTGACTGTGCCCACTGCCAGGAGTTCGATCCTGACTGGCTTAAGGTTGATTCAACCTTCTGTCCTTCCGAGATCGGTAAAATGAGGACCCAGATAGGGGCAAGATGCTGCTGTTGTAACCAGCCCAGAGAGGGCTTGTAAGGTTTACAATCAGTTTTCACACTTACGACCCTTGCAACATCCCCATGGTCACGTGATCAAAGTCCATGCGGTTGGTAACTGCCATATATTTATGATGGTTGCACTATCCTGGAGTCGTGTGATCACCATCTGTAACCTGCTAGGGAGGGTCCATCTTAACCCTCTTCCTGCCCACCTGACATTCCAAGCTCCTCTGGTTTCTTTGCTCTCTGGGAAACAGCCCCTCCCTTCTTGGAATCCAGGCTACATTCCGCAACATCACGGGAACTAGGAAGCCTGTCTTTTCCATAGGAGCCCTTACCCTGTGGAAACGCTTGGGTTCCCCTTCCTCCCCCAGAAGCGTTAAATGGGGGGGGGGGTGAGAGACTTTAATGAGAGATTGTAGGTTGCGTGTTTTGCTTTGGTGCAAGGTGTTTATGGTTTTATTATATTTATGCATTATCTTTTATTCCTAATATTCTTTTAATTGCTGATTGGGAGCTTCCCAGAGTTCAGTATAAGATGGTCAGATTTCTGCCATTAGAGTGGTATCATCTGCATATGGGAGACATGATAGCAGTGTTCCAATATCTCAGGGGCAGCCACAAAGAAGAGGGAGTCAAGCTATTCTCCAAAGCACTGAGGGTAGAACAAGAAGCAATGGGTGGAAACTGATCAAGGAGAGAAGCAACTTAGAACTAAGAAGTTTCCTGACAGTTAGAACAAATTTCCTGACAGTTAGAACAATCAATAAGTGGAACTTGCCTGCAGAAGTTGTGAATGCACCAACACTGGAAATTTTTAAGAAAATGTTGGATAGCCATTTGTCTGAAATGGTGTAGGGTTTCCTGCCTGGGCAGGGAGTTGGACTAGAAGGCCTCCAAGGTCCCTTCCAACTCTGTTATTATGTTATGTTATATGTGAGGTTGTTGATATTTCTCCCGGCAATCTTAATTCCAATTGATGTTTATGGTTTTATTATATTTGTGCATTATCTTTTATTCCTAATATTCTTTTAATTGCTGATTGGGAGCTTCCCAGAGTTCAGTATAAGATGGTTAGATTGAGTGATTGATATATGCCATAAATATACGTCCCAATAAAATGAGTCTGGGCAGCTTAGAGATCGTAAAAAGATAACTAGAAAAGCAGTTAACATTTTAAAATCATACACAAGATTTTTTTAAAAATCAGGCAACAATATTATTTATTTACTTGATTGTGCCTCCATTGTTTATTTTTATGGTTTTATTCCCTTGTTATTGTTTACAGGGTTTTTTTTTTTCATCCTTTTTTTTCACATGTTATTGTTGTAAGCCACCCAGAATAGCCCCACAGCAAAATGGGCAGCAAATACATTTAACACACAAATAAGTAAATAAATACAAATGCTTTAAATAAGTAAATATAGTGCCAATTTGAATAGAGGCAGTTCGATCTAGTGGTTAAGGCTCCAGACTAGAAAATCAATGAGTTCTGGTGGTCTCGTCTTAGCCATGAAAGCCGGCTGGGTGACTTTGGGCCAATCACCAGAAGATGGTGAGTTCTAGTCCTGCCTTAGGTATGAAAGCTGGCTGGATGATTTTGGGCCAGTCCCTCTCTCTCAGCCCAACCCGCCTCAGTTATTTGTAAAAAAAATAAAAGCAGGATACAAATAAATAAATAAAAACATTAAAAAGCCATACAGCAAAATCCATAGCCAAGGTATTCTCTCATCCATTGATAACATTCTGGATTATTGCAATGCTCTCTACATGGGGCTCCCCTTGAGATGCACTCGGAGGCTTCAGTTGGTCCAGAATGCAGCTGCGCGGGTGATAGAGGGAGTCACGCGTAGCTCCCATGTGACACCTCTCCTGCGCAGGCTGCACTGGCTTCCTGTTGCCTTTCGGGTGCATTTCAAGGTTCTGGTTACCACCTTTAAAGCGCTCCATGGCTTGGGGCCTGGGTACTTACGGGACCGCCTGCTGTTACCTCATGCCTCCCACCGACCGTACGCTTGCACAGAGAGGGACTTCTCAGGGTGCCGTCCGCCAGACAACGTCGGCTGGCGGCCCCCAGAGGAAGATCCTTCTCTGTGGGGGCTCCTACTCTCTGGAATGAACTTCCCCCTAGTTTACGCCAAATTCCTGACCTTCGGACTTTTCGCCGCGAACTGAAAACATATCTGTTTGTTCGTGCGGGGCTTTCTTAAATTGTTTAATTTTAAATTTTAAATTTTTTCTCTGGTTTTAATTGGGGTTTTTAGATTCTTAATTCTTAATTATTTCGGCCATACTGTATAATAAGTTTTTTAATTGTATTTTAACTGTATATTGTTCTTTTTTATCCTGGCTGTACACCGCCCTGAGTCCTTCGGGAGAAGGGCGGTTTATAAATCCAATAAATAATAATAATAATAATAATAATAATAATAATAACAACAACAACAACAACAACAACAACAACAACAACAACAACAACATTCAATACAGCCGCTGGGCTCCTGGTTCCCCACATGATGGCGACCTACCACAAAACAAATACGATTTATATTTAAGTGCCTGTAGAGGTTCTCAGTTATCCAGCTCCGAAAGACGCTTTTTTTCAGGAGGCAACCAAACTTTCTTTTTCTTTTTCCCCCCCTTGAAGATGTTTCGCTTCTTCTCATCCAGGAAACGTCTCATCCAGTTTTCTTGGATGAGAAGAGAAGCGTTTTCAAGGAAAAGCAAAGTCCAGTTGCCTCTTGCAAAAGCACATTTGGGACATATATATTTAAGGTTTAAACCATTCCAAGTAATGTGGTATTTCCGGCCCTGGAAGCTGTGCAGCATTAATTCCCACACCTTAAAGATCTTCCAGGAAAACTTTTTCAAAGCTTCCTGAAGATCTTGAAAATGGGAGATTCCCTGGTCTTCCAGGGCCAGCTGTTGCAAATCGGCCTCCAGACAAGAATGATCTCTATAAAAGAAAACGGTTGTTTGGAAGCAGTTTTTGCCCCCGGTTGAAATAATATTGACAGCAGCGATACTGAAAGATGAAAAACTCAGGGATTTTCCACGGTTATCATTATCTCCCCAATTCCTGTTATAGAACAATGCCTTTATTTTCTTCTGTGGTTGTCAAGAAATCTTATTGCCTGCCCACCGTACTTGCTATGTTTACACTTATGCAACCCAAGCTTGGCTTGACATTCAGTTTTGTTGTGCCCGGAAATGTTTTGTTGTGTCTTGGATGGCTTGACTGTTTTATTGTGCCTGGTGGATTTATAAAAAAGCCGGAAATGTCTGATAACAATAGAAAGAATTTTAAAGATCAACATTCAACTTTAAGCAGAACTTTACTTACTGGGAATAGTGGACCGGGGCTTGGGAACTCCTGTGCTAAGTGAAACATTTGCAAAGTGAGTTTTGCCCTATTTTATGACCTTTCTTTCTACAATTGTTAAAGGAATCACTGCAGTTTTTAAGTTAGTAACCCAGCTGTTGAGTGAAAGTGGCTCGCCCCAATGATTTTGCTTGTCAGAAGGTCACAGAAGCCGATCACGCAAGTTCAGGATATTGCAATATTCATAAATATGAACCAGTTGCTAAGCAGCCGGATTCTGATCACGTGACCCAAGGGATGCTGCAATGGTTTTAAGTTGAAAAACAGAAGTCACTTTTTTTCAGGGCCATTGTCACTTTGAATAGTCACTAAATGAACCAACGTAAGTGCAGGACCACCCCTATATTTGCCTTCAAATTCAAATTGCACAACATATGTACAACGAGATTGGTTGAGCTTCATTCTACGTTTGTTTGTTCATTCATAAAGTTTATAGGCTGCCCATCTCATTAACTCATACATAATGAGAACTTTTAAGTTGTTCTATTTGATGCAAAGGCTCTGATAAATTTATATGAATCTTAACAGATGTTTTGCGGCTAAGTCTTGACTGCAAGTTTTGCTTTGGATTGATCTCAGTTCAACTTTGTTTCTACACCTCATTGCTTTACGAAAATTAATGTCCATTTCAACTCACCATGTACTATCCCAGCCAATTATCTGCATGATATACGTGGAGAAAGTTTTTTTTTCCTCCCCTTCCTGCTTTATTTTTATTACTCTGGATAATAAAGAGTAGAATATTATAGTAGTTATCTGGGTGTCACACCTGGAAGCCATCTTTTACAATTGGAATGAACATTTACATAAGATTACCATCAATGCAAGTGAATTATGTGACTTGGAATAAACGACTTCCTTTAGAGAAGGGAATTCTTGTTTCTCCTTGTGGAAATTGTCAACTCTCCTTCCTCTCAGGAAGCAAGTGTTAAATAAGAGACACGGTTGTTAAGTGAATCCGGCTTTCCCATTGCTGACTTTGCTTGCCAGAAGGTCACAAAAGGGGATCATGTGACCCTGGGACACTGCGACCGTCAATGGTTGTAAGTGTGAAAAATGATCATAGGTCGCTTATTCCAGTGCCGTTGTATGGTCACTAAACAAATGGTTGTAAGTCAAGGACTACCTATAATATTACTGCAGATTGCTAAATTTGTCCCTTAAGTGCCTACAGGTGGCTGCCATCTCATTCTGCCTGGTTTCAGGAATTAGGCAGACAAGTATTACGCCATGAAGGCCATCTCTCTAGTATGTTGATTACATCGTGTTGACTTTCTCCTTTTCTTTAGACCTTTCCCAGTTCATTTGGAAAACCCACATGTGATTGATAAACATCAAATTTGTGTAGGAGTCATCCCCAAAGGACCAGATGGAGGTTTGCTGTCCTCCACTTACGAAAAAAGGTAATTAATTATTTCCTGTTTGGTATCCCCCAGCTTTTTTATTATTATTATTTTGTTCACTTAAGCATTCAATGGTAAATATGCACTGATATAAGTGTCAGGGTTCCAAGGAACACCCCCAACGAAATAAAGCTCTGAGGCTTGAGGTTCCTCAAAGTTCCAATTTATTAGAGATGTCATGTTGGCCCAACTGGGAAAACCCGAAACTGAAAGCTTCCAGGTTTTCCACGCCCAGTTGACAGTTCACAGCCCTTCCCCACACCCACAAGTTCATCACATTGTCCCATCAACTCTTCACGCTCAATTGGATACAATCTTCAGGCAGTCTCCATCAGACGCAGGCAAAAGTCCTTGAATATAGAATGTTGTTATGTCTAACTTTCTATCGCTCCAACAACAACCCCCTCCCAACTTCCCCAGCTAAAATATGTGACAGTTAAGAAGCAAGAAAGAAATTTAGCTTCCAAAACTGACAATAAGTGCTACACACATCATAGTATCCTGGCGACAAATTGGAACCAGTAGAAGGGAAAATTTTAAGATCAGGGTTGAATTGTGGGCTCCTTGGTGCTCTGACCTTCTTGCAGACATTTCATTACCCAACTAGGTAACATCATCAGTGCTAAAAGGGAGTCGGGTTTGCAAAGAGGAGGAGGATTGTGGGATCCTTGGTATTCTCTGAGCTTCTTGCAGGCGTTTTATGACCTAACTAGGTAACATCAACAGTGCTAGAAGGCTGTGGGGTTTGCTCTGCGTTTATATACCATTGGCTTGCCCTTGTCAGTGTTGCTGGGTGTATTCTTGGTGATTCCTTGAATAGCCCGTTGTTGACTGTTCGATTGCTTGTCTGAGTTGGTATTTCTCTGATTGGCATGTTCTTTAAGTTCGACTGTTGGTTTAGTGTTAATATTGCTGTTAATCTCTGCTGATCTGGGTAAGGTGTGATCTATGAGGACTCTGCTGATATTCTTAGGATTTCATAGAGATTAAGAGAGGAATGTTTGTGGAGATTCTCAGCCATCCAGGTCATGGTTGTCCCCAAGGTGCTTTTTCAAGAAGCAACTGAACTTTCTGGTTTTTCTTTGAAGATGTTTCACTTCCCATCCAAGAATCTTCTTCAACTTTGACTGAGCTGAAGTCTGAGCTGAAGAAGCTTCTTGGATGAGAAGCGAAACATCTTCAAAGAAAAACCAGGAAGTGCCCAGTTGCCTCTTGAAAAAGCACCTTTGGGATTAAGAGTGGGAATAATAATAATAATAATAATAATAATAATAATAATAATAATAATAATAATAATAATAATAATAATAATAATAATAATAATAATAATATTTTAATTTGTATACCGCCCTTCTCCCGAAGGACTCAGGGCGGTGAACAGGCAGATAAAATATAAATACACACAATAATTAAAAACATCCCTTAAAAAACTAATTTAAATGCCCAAAATGTTAAAAAACATACTCCCCCATAAAATCACAAAATTTTAAAAACCCATCCAATAAAAATAAAAATCAGGCTAGTCCAGCCATACGAAATAAATAAGTTTTAAGTTCGCGGCGAAAGGTCCTAAGGTCAGGTAGTTGTCGAAGTCCGAGGGGAAGTTCGTTCCACAGGGTCGGAGCCCCCACAGAGAAGGCCCTCCCCCTGGGGGCCGCCAGTTGACACTGTTTGGCTGACGGCACCCTGAGGAGTCCCTCTCTGTGGGAACGTACCGGACGCTGGGAGATAGAGGCCGGCAGTAGACGGTCCCGTAGATAGCCCGGTCCTAAGCCATGGAGCGCTTTAAAGGTGGTAACCAATACCTTGAAGTGCACCCGGAAAACAACAGGCAGCCAGTGCAGTCTGCGCAGGATAGGTGTTATGTGGGAGCTCTGAACCGCTCCCTCAATAACCCGCGCAGCCGCGTTCTGAACTAGCTGAAGTCTCCGGGTGCTCTTCAAGGGGAGCCCCATGTAGAGAGCATTGCAGTAGTCCAGGCGAGAGGTAACGAGAGCATGAGTGACTGTGCATAAGGCATCCCGGTCCAGGAAGGAGTAAACATACCACCACCCACCCTCCCTTGTAGAATTTCAATCCGAAAGGCAAACAAAATAGTGGTAGACTTTGCATCAAAGCCCTGTTGGGGCCTTCAGCCTATTTCATCTGAATAAACAGGAACCAATTCTGGTAGTGAGTTTTTCTTGTTTGTTTAAAATTTCCAACCTTTCCCCCCATTTCAAATTTATTACTGATATCTCAGGATGTCCCAGTTCAAACTGTTGAGAGCCTTATATCATTTTCTCTATGACAGCGGTTCTCAACCTGTGGGTCGCGACTCCGTTGGGGGTTGAATGATGATTTGCCAGGGGTCGCCTAAAACCATCGGAAATATGGGAAGTATACTTAAGAGTCGAAGAATCGCGCTCCAATTGTTGACTCCACAAGCCAGCTGCAGGCTCTTCAAATCGCTAGCCGAATTTGGCTTCAGGCGCGATGAATTAAAAAAGAGAGAAATCTTTGCTCTGATGTCTCTCTCTCAAGCCAGCTGCAGTCACTCCCAATCGCTAGCCTAATCTGGCTTCAGGCGCGATAAACTTAATAGGGGAGGAGTCTCTGCTTTAATGCCTCCGTTCTCAAGGCAATCGCAAGCAGTTCAGATCGCTAGCCAAGACGGCTTCAGGCGCGATAAATTCAAAAAAACAGTTTGCCGCTTTCCCCCCCCTTCTGCGGCTGCTGAGGCGCGTGAAATCGCTGCCTAAAAAAAATTAATTTTACGGTTGGGGTCGCTACATCGTGGGGAATTGTATTAAAAGGATCGCAGCACTATAAAGGTTGAGAACCACTGCTCTATGAGATTCTCTCCTCCAATAGAAGAGAATATTTGTAGCTCAGTATCCTAATTATGTTACCTAGTTGGCTCATGAATTGTCTGCAAGAAAACCACTAAACTCAGAGAAGACCCCACATACCTCCTCCTCTTCTCCACACACCCTGCTCCTTTCTAGCATTGATGATGTTACCTAGTTGGGTCATGAAACATCTGCAAGAAAACCACCAAGCTCAGAGAGCACCAAGAACCCTTCACTTCCCCCTTCCCTTTAACCACTGTGCTATCTGTTCTAATTGCAAAATATGTGCTTATTCATATTCAGTGACATATTATTTCTAACTAAAAAAAAATCAAAACCCATTTAGGTCAGTTGGCCAAAGATCACAGATAACCTTAGGGGGATTGCTAAGTTGAAAAGTCACTATTGCAAATTTCTCATTGTTCTTGAATAATACCATGAACATTCTCTATTTGTCATATCTCTATTTATTATTCTAGCACGGTGTTCCTCTTTTACTGAGAAAGCAGACAATGGATGATTTCCTATGTGTAGAGATAAAACTATTACAGGAATCTGAACAGTTTCAGGGAAATTTGTTCCAGAAAGCATCTTAGGTGGCAAGATTTCTGATGAAGCATTAGGGAAAGCGATGCCTGTGAAATTGTGATTGTACAATTGCACATTTCTCAGGGTTCTGCTGAGGGGCAAATCCTGCTCTGCCCTTCACTTCATTTTGTTCACTGTCATGTTTCACAGCCTTTTGATCAGAGGTCGGCCAGCAAACACCAATAAGGCCACTGCTCCGCCAGCTAAATTGTTTACCAGTCTGCTTCAAGGTGTTGGTGATCACATTTAAAGCCCTTCATGAGTCCAGGTTACTTGAGGGACCATCTCACCCCACTGGGACTGGCCTGTACCATTTGCGCCGGCGTAGGAGGCATGCTGCAGGTCCCGTAAGCCCCATTAGTCCAGCTGGGGTGTGGGAGGTCCAGTAGAAGGGCCTTCTCTGCTGTTGCTCCTACCCTCTGGAACAGGGGTCTCCAACCTTGGCAACTTTAAAACTTGTGGACTTCAACTCCCAGAGTTCCTCAGCCGATTCTGGAGTTGAAGTCCGCAAGTCTTAAAGTTGCCAAGGTTGGAGACCCCTGCTCTGGAACATCTCACCATCCCTCACCCCACCCTATGTGAGATTGGCCCCAACCCTCCTATCTTTTCATCAAAGCCTAAAGCCCTGGTTCTGCCAGTCAGGTTAGGACCCCAGGGGGGGATCACGCAATGGAGGTGATTGATTAATAACAGATCCTCCCTCCCCCCCTTCTGACTCTGTCATTAGATTTCATATACACATACACATACATACACGCACACACCCACACACAGTGTTTTTCTATCGAAGCACGTGGTCTACCCCAATATGGGAGGGAGCCTACGGTTTCCCTTTCGCCTTTCAGCTTCAATCCAGGAGCCCTCAAGCAGTCGCATTCACAACAAACCATTTTATACCAAATTTGTATTTGCTGATAAAGAAATTAAGGGAGACTAGTAGAGATCTATTTCGAGCTAAGTTCGAATCCGAGTAAGGGTATGGCTAGCTGATGAGAGCTAAATAGCTCGGGAAAAGACCCGAATACGCCAAGACCTATATACATACATACATATTCCTTGACTTAAAACAGTTCATTTAGTGACCGTTCAAAGTTACAATAGCACTGAAAAAAAGCAACCTATGAGTGTTTTTCACACTTAGGACTGTTGCAGCTTCCTCGTGGTCACATGATCATATTTGTGACCGTTGCAGTGTCCTGGGGTCACATGATCAGGTTTTGCGACCTTCTGACAAACAGAGTCAATGGGGAAGCCTGATTCACTTAGCAACCGTCTTATTAACTTGTCAGCTGTGGTAATTCCCTGAACAGGTGTGAGGTCATAAAATGGGGCAAGACTCATTTAACAGATTTCGGCTCCATTGTGGTCATAAGTCGAGGGTGACCTGTGCCTGATAGGAATTTTAGAATAAAAGGTGGAAATATTGCAGTCAGCTAGCTAGTCTGTACCGAAGCCCACAAACAGGTCATTTCATTGCTGAAGAATAATTCCATACAGTGGAAAGCAATTTTAGCACCACGAACTGTGCATGGAAAAGCGATTCATTTATTTTCCCTGCAAATTATTGTGACAACTGAGTAGCATGATCTTCTTCCTAACACCTACAAGCTGCACGCTGATAGAATAGAATAGAATAGAATAGAATAGAATAGAATTCTTTATTGGCCAAATGTGATTGGACACACAAGGAATTTGTCTTGGTGCATATGCTCTCAGCGTACATAAAAGAAAAGATACCTTCATCAAGGTACAACATTTACAACACAATTGATGGTCAATATATCAATATAAATCATAAGGATTGCCAGCAACAAGTTACAGTCATACAGTCATAAATGGAAAGAGATTGGTGATGGGAACTATGAGAAGATTAATAGTAGTGCAGATTCAGTAAATAGTTTGACAGTGTTGATGGAATTATTTGTTTAGCAGAGTGATGGCCTTCGGGAAAAAACTGTTCTTGTGTCTAGTTGTTCTGGTGTGCAGTGCTCTATAGCGTCGTTTTGAGGGTAGGAGTTGAAACAGTTTATGTCCAGGATGCGAGGGGTCTGTAAATATTTTCACGGCCCTCTTCTTGATTCGTGCAGTATACAGGTCCTCAATGGAAGGCAGGTTGGTAGCAATTATTTTTTCTGCAGTTCTAATTATCCTCTGAAGTCTGTGTTTTTCTTGTTGGGTTGCAGAACCGAACCAGACAGTTATAGAGGTGCAAATGACAGACTCAATAATTCCTCTGTAGAATTGGATCAGCAGCTCCTTGGGCAGTTTGAGCTTACTGAGTTGGCGCAGAAAGAACATTCTTTGCTGTCCTTTTTTAATGATGTTTTTGATGTTAGCTGTCCATTTGAGATCTTGCGATATGATATGATATGATGGGATTCCTTCTCTCTTCGTTTACAGATTTACAGAAGAATGTCTGTCCTCCGTTGGGAAAACCGTAGGTAAAGCAGAAAGAATCTGGGTGCAGGTCAGAACTGAGTGCTCCAATGCAGTAGATCGGTTACATAGAAGAATAAGAGAGGGTTGAAAGAGGAGATAAGCCAGAACGCTAACGTTGCTTTCACCATGTCTGCCATTGGTGATTCTTTAAAAGCTGGTGGGCTCTAAAATTGGTTTCTGGAACCTCTCTTGGAAAGCAGCTCTCAGCCCAGAGTACTCAAGGGAACATTACAATTTCACATGATACTATATAATGAACGTGTGTGTGTCTTCATCCCATTATGTTGGCCTGTCTCCATCCAGTCAGGCAGGGAAGAGATAGCAATAGCACTTATATACTGCTTTCTAGTGCTTCACAGCCCTCTCCTGGCAGTGGGCAGAGTTAGCCTGCAATACTGCATTCTGATAGATGTGGGGGGAGCAGGCAGGCAGACAGAGATAGATATATAGATAGGCAGAGACAGAGAGATAAGAGATAGAGATAAGACATGGACAGCAATAGCACTTAGACTTATATACCGCTTCCCAGTGCTTTACAGCCCTCTGTAAGCGGTTTACAGCCTATTGCCTCCAACAATCTGGGTCCTCAGTTTACCCACTTCAGGAGGATGGAAAGCTGAGTCAACCTTGAGCCGGTCTGGGTCAAACTCCTGGCAGATGAACATTGAATTAGCCTACAGTATTGCATTCTAACCACTGCGCCACCTGAGCTCTTGGGTATTGCAAATCCTGTCAGAACTCTTTAAGTGGCAGGGTCTAGGAAGGGAGCCTTCCCTGCCGTTTACTTTTTGTCATTGCACATTGTGCAGCAAAATTTAATGCCATCTTCAGTTTACATTATAACTATAAAAATAAAACGGAAACACACATCCTTCGCATTCTATACAATTGAATTGAAAACCCCTGATATTGCATCAATATTGCACTATACAGTAGAATTCAACATAGTAACTATTCTGGGATAGAAGCTGTTTTTCAGCCTATTTGTTCTGTTTATTACCCTGTACCGTCTGCCAGATGGTAATAGTTCAAAAAGGGGGGGGGGGCAGGATGAGATGGATCTTTAAGAATGTTTTGAATTTTCTTAAGGCAGCGGGAAGTTAATTGCAGTGATTTGCTTAATAATAATAATAATAATAATAATATTTTAATTTGTATACCGCCCTTCTCCCGAAGGACTCAGGGCGGTGAACAGGCAGGTAAAATACAAATATACACAATAATTAAAACAACCCTTAAAAAACTGATTAAATTAGCCCAAATATTAAAATAACTTACACCCCTATAAAATTATAAAAATTTAAAAGACCCATCGAATTCAATTAAAATCTAAAGATAAAAATCAAGCTAGTCCAGCCATACGAAATAAATAGGTTTTAAGTTCGCGGCGAAAGGTCCTAAGGTCAGGTAGTAGTCGAAGTCCGAGGGGAAGTTCGTTCCACAGGGTCGGAGCCCCCACAGAGAAGGCCCTCCCCCTGGGAGGGATATTAGTGGCCAAAAAAAAATATCACAAAGTGGGGTGTGATTCACTTAACAGCTGCCTTGCTTAACAACATAAATTCTGGTTTATTTATTTATTATTATTTAATTAATTAATTAGATTTTTATACCGCCCTTCTCCCGAAGGACTCAGGGCGGTTTACAGCCATATAAAACAGAACGACAGAATAAATACAAGATAAAATAATATTTAAAAAACTTATTCAATTTGGCCCAGATTAAAATATATTTAAAACAATAAAACCCACTAAAAATTAAAACCAAATTTATTGTGGTCTTAAGTCAAGGACTGCCTGTAGATCAGCAGAGAAATGTCCAGAGGTGTTTTTAAAAGCAAATGTTACCTCAGTACTGAAGTCAGATAAAGTTGGTTTAACTCACTCTGTGTTTTATTGCAGTTAATCTTGTCCGAATAATACCAAATGGACTCCTGGTGTTTTTTCCTTCATATCCAGTCATGGATAAAAGCCTGGAATATTGGAGAGTAGGTTTCCGCTTTGAGGAACAGACTAGATCAGGGGTCTCCAACCTTGGTCCCTTTAAGACTTGTGGACTTCAACTCCCAGAGTTCCTCAGCCAGCTTTGCTGGCTGAGGGACTCTGGGAGTTGAAGTCCACAAGTCTTAAAGGGACCAAGGTTGGAGACCCCTGGACTAGATCTTAGATTGGGGGGGGGGTGTATGTCTCCAAATTTGACCATTTTAAGACTTGTGGATTTCAACTTCAGCAGCCTGCAGGAAAATTCTGGGAGTTGAAGTAATAAACGACTTAGATGAGCGAATAGAAGGGGCACTCATTAAATTTACAGAGGACAGGAAGCTGTGGCAGGAATAGCCAACACCCTGGAAGACAGGCTCAGGATCCAGATGGATCTTGACAGACTTGTTCACCAGGCCCTATCCAACAAAATGAAACTCAGCATAGAGAAAAGTAAGGTTTTGCACTTAGGCAAGAAAAACATAACTGCCAAAGTCAGACTAGAAATAAAAATTAAAATAAGCAAGAAAATGGTAACAGAACACCTGTCTTGACCTTAATGAATATAAATTACCAGGACCTGACGAATTACACCCCAGAGTTCTGAAGGAGCTGGCAAATGTCATCTCAGAACCATTGTATTTATTATATCTTTAAAAAATCTTGGTGTGCCAGGGAACTATCACAGGATTGGAAAAGAGCTGATGTGGTTCCCAACTTCAAAAAAGGGGGAAAAATAGACCCAGGCAATTTTTTATTTATTTATTTATTTATTTGCATTTATATCCCGCCCTTCTCCGAAGACTCAGGGCGGCTTACACTATGTCAAGCAATAGTCTTCATCCTTTTGTATATTATATACAAAGTCAACTTATTGCCCCCAACAATCTGGGTCCTCATTTTACCTACCTTATAAAGGATGGAAGGCTGAGTCAACCTTGGGCCTGGTGGGATTTGAACCTGCAGTAATTGCAAGCAGCTGCTGTTAATAACAGACTGTCTTACCAGTCTGAGCCACCAGAGGCCAATTACAATTACAATTACAATTACAGACCAATCAACCTAACATCCATACTTGGAAGGTATGGGGGGGGGAAAAACAACAGATCTGTGAACATCTAAAAAAAAAAGTTATAATTAGCAGCCAGCATGGGTTTGTTAAAAACAGATCATGCCAAACCAATCTTATTTCATTCGTTGACAAAGTGAGTAAATTAGTAGACCAGCAAAATGCTGTTGGACATAGTATATTTAGACTTCTGCAAGGCATTTGACAAAGTAGACCACAACCTACTTCTTGGTAAGCTAGAAAAATGTGTGGTGGACTATCCAACTACATGAAATTTAATGTGGAGGAAATCAAGGTTTTACACCTGGGCGTGAAAAACCAGAGGTACAAGTACAGATTGGCTCAGAAACAGTAATTGTGAGAAGGACCTTGAAGTTCTAGTGGGTGATCACTTAAACGTGAGCCAGCCATCTGCTGCAGCAGCCATAAAAAGCTAATGCAATCCTAGGTTGCATTAACAGAGGGATAGAATCAAGATCACGTGAAGTATTAGTACCTCTTTATAAAGCCTTAGTAAGCCCACGCTAGTTTTGTTCACCATATTATAAAAAATACGTTGAGACATTATAAAGAGTGCACAAAACAGCAACTAAGAAGATTAGGGGGCTGGAGGCTAAAACATAAGAATTATTGAAGGCATTGGGTTTGTCCAGTCTAGTGAAGGACTAGGGGTGACACGATAGCAGTCTTCCAATATTTGAGGGGCTGACACAAAGAAGAGGGAGTCATCCTATCTTCAGAAGTATCAGAAGACAAGACAAGAAGCAAGGATGGAAACTAATCAAGGAGGAAGCAACTTAGAACTAAGGAGAGAAACTTCCGAACAATCAACCAGTTGCCTCCAGAAGTTATGGGTGCTCCATCACTGGAGGCTTTTAAGAAGAGACTGGACAGCCACTTGTCTGAAATGTATAGGCTCTTCATCTTGAGCAGGGGTTGGACTAGGGGACAGCTGAGGTCCCTTCCAACACTTGTTATTCACTGTTTCTTGAAGAACTCCCAGAATTTCCTATCCAGCCGTGCTGGCTGGGAAATCTGGGAGTTGAAGTCCACAAGTCTTAAAGTGGCCAGGTTTGGAGACACCTCCCTTAGATGATGGGGGAGTTCTCCCTATTTTTATTTTATTTTAATTTAATCTCTTCTGTCTCTGCTCTGCTAGACCCATGACTTTGCGAGAAAAATAGAAGCACTGAAGCCAATGTTTGTAGAACCGAGGCACAAAGGAGCATTCACAGAGGTCGGTGACACTTCATCATACTTGTTTTCCCAAGAAATGAGTTTTCTTTCAGAAACCTTACACCGTCAGTTCCCTTATTAATTGATAGTCTTGGCTTAATAATATATTCAGATGCTTTCATAAATGTCACTCTCAGTTTGTTGATGAAAGAGCAACATCTGGCCAAGAAAGATGGAATATATTTTGGCCTGCTTGCATTTTTCTGTTTTTCTTGGCCAAAT
Source organism: Ahaetulla prasina (assembly GCF_028640845.1). Classification (NCBI taxonomy): domain Eukaryota; kingdom Metazoa; phylum Chordata; class Lepidosauria; order Squamata; family Colubridae; genus Ahaetulla; species Ahaetulla prasina. The sequence goes on along the minus strand of NC_080541.1, from coordinate 225,828,154 downwards.
GTTGTTCTTCCATCAACAAGCTGAGAGTAACGTTTATGAAAGCATCCGAAAAATCACTAAGCCAAGACTATCATTATTATATGATGATAACTTAATGCTTTTAAGATTCCGTAAGGTTATGCCACAAGACTACTGTAAAAGAGATTCTCCCAGAACTGATCCTTAAATGGAGATTGATCATAAAAGAGTGTAATGGAGAAGTCATCCTTGATATTCTGGATAATGCTTTTCAGTTTTACAAGGTGCTTGGGTCTTCAGAACTGAAGAAGCTTCCTGGATGAGAAGTAAAAGGTTTTCAAAGAAAAGACACCAAGAAAATCCAATTGCCTTTTGGAAAAGCACCTTTGGAATAACCATGACCTGGATGATTGAGAACCTCCATAGACGCAAAGCCACTGTGCTGTCCTGTTCACACTCCCACATACCTAGTGGGTTCATTAATATTCCCCAGCAATTCACTTCACCAAAAACCCAGAACTATCCAGCCAAAAGCAGACCAATGCTAGTCCACACAGCAATGGTCAGTGAGTCCACAAGGTACTTGAAAGTTTCCCACACAAGACAAATCCACCAGGCAAAATTAAATCCACAACACAAGAGGATTCACAAGGCAAAAAAAGTCCAGAGTTCACAAGGCACCATCCAAGTCAAGGCAGGAATCACAACGACCTGGAAACAGACACCTAGTCAATGAACATGTTGTTCCCAGCATCCCCTCCATCTGTCTGCTGTGCTCAATAGCCAGCTTCTGGTGTAGCCCATCAAGAAAGGTGAAGCTGCCTCCTCATGAGTAATTTGGCTGACCTCTTCTGCTCCTGCCTTTTTTCTGCCCTACCTGTTCTTGGATCAGGTGCAGAAGGCAGGGTATAAAAAAGATATGGATACTCTAGAAAGAGTAAAGAGAAGAACAATAAAGATGATTAGGGGACTGGAGGATAAAACATGCAAAGAACGGTTGCTGGATTGGGTATGTCTAGCTCACGGGTGTCAAACTCGCCGTGTTCCGTTGCTGTCACATGATGTTTTGCGACGTTTTCCCTATTCGCGGATTTGTGGGCGTGGACCACTGGTTTGACACCCCTGGTCTAGCTTAATGAAAAGAAGGACTAGGGGTGACATGATAGCAGTGTTCTAATATCTCAGGGGTAGCCACAGAGAAAGGGGGGTGTCAACATATTCTCCAAAGCACCTGAAGGTAGGACAAGAAGCAACGGATAGAAACTAATCAAGGAGAGATCCAACCTAGAACCAAGGAGGAATTTCCTGACAGAACAACTAACCAGTGGAATGACTTGCCACCAGAAGTTGTGAATGCTCCAACGCTGGGAGTTTTAAAGAAGAAATTGGATAATCATTTGTCTGAAATGCTATAGGCTTTCCTGCCTGAACATGGGTTTGGACTAGAAGACCTCCAAGGTCCCTTCCAACTTGTTATTCTATATTCTATTCACTGACCAGCTGCACTTGAGATTCAGCCAAATTACTCTCAGCTGGCTGCTTGGAACCATTGACCAACCATTGACCCCTTCTGAAGTGCCTGGGACTGGTTCGTCCTCCTCTGAACCAGGGGTCTCCAACCTTGGCACCCCTTTGCTGGCTGAAGAATCCTGGGAGTTGAAGTCCACAATTCTTAAAGTTGCCAAGGTTGGAGACCCCTGCTCTGAACTGACCTCTGGAAAGGTATCTGGGGGAGCCATCACAGCCATAGAGCCATGTTTGTATGTCTTTCCTGAAGGCCAGGATAGTAGGGGCCCTGCCTTACCTTTGGAGTGAGGGAGACTGTTCCATAGGGTGAGGGTAACAGGAAGGATCTCCTTGAAACCCACCAGTTGGACTTCTTTGGTTGACAGAGTCCGCAATGTATTTTCCCTGCCCAACCTGGGCAGGACAAAAAAGGATTCCATAGGTAATTTTATTTATTTAAACAGGGGTAGGGAACTATGGCCTTTTATTACTTGTGGACTTCAATTCCCAGAATTCCTGAGCCAAATAGGAGTTGGGGGTTGAAATCCACAAGTCAAAAAAAGTCCCATAGTTCCCCACCTCTATTTTAGAAGCTCACTTAAAATCCTGCCTTTGGCTAACATGCTAATTTATTTATTTTTTTTGAATTTATATCCTGCCCTTCTCCGAAGACTCAGGGCGGCTTACACTATGTTAGCAATAGTCTTCATCCATTTGTATATTATATACAAAGTCAACTTTATTGCCCCCAACAATCTGGGTCCTCATTTTACCTACTTTATAAAGGATGGAAGGCTGAGTCAACCTTGGGCCTGGTGGGACTTGAACTTGCAGTAATTGCAAGCAGCTGTGTTAATAACAGACTGCATTAGTCTGTTGAGCCACCAGAGGCTCAAACTCAGAAGTTTGAGATTGTGTTAAATCTCACTTAGCTTTTGGGGCACATGTTTTATACATATTATAAAAAAAAACCAGCCGGTTTGGTGACTCAGTGAATTTTGCAAAGCCAGTCAGTGGGTTAATGGGGTAACTAGGTTAGGCAGCCAACATGTAGCCCATGTTGGCTGCCTAGCCGGGGTGAAATTGTAAAATTTGTTACTACCGGTTTTGTGGGCGTGACTGGGTGGGCGTGGCCAACCTTTTTTTTTTTAACTTTTAAAAGCATTTTTTCTACAACCTCTTCAAGAGCTTGTAGAAAAATTGCTTTGAAAGGGTTCTGACAATCTCAGCTGAGCCATGTGATCATCAGAGGCTTTTTTAAAAAACTTTTAAAAGCATTTTTTTGGCCAAAGAAAAAATGCTTTTAAAAGTAAAAAAAAACACCTCTGATGATCGTGCGGCTCAGCTGGTCATGGGGGGGGGAAGGGTGGGCAAGAATTTTTGCTACTGGTTCTCCGAACCACTCACCGCCATCGCTACCGGATCAGGTGATCTGGTCCAAACCGGGAGCATTTCACCCCTGCTGCCACCCCTGCTGCCTAGCCTAGCAAGCGAGTTTAGGAGCTGATAATTAAAGGTTATTTGCTTTAGGGACTTAGTCACTGCATAATCATTTTTTTTTTTTGGAAAGACAGGATTAGTAAACGCTAAGTTAGAAAAATACTATTTTTACTCAGTGAGAGTGAAGACAATTGACCTTGGGAGCGGGGAAAGAATTATGTGTTCTATCTTTTGACCTTCCTGTGTGAGTAGCAGGAGGGAGTTTTCTGTTTTCCTTTGTTCAGCACAACTTGTCCAGTCTGGGGAATTTCTTATAGCAGCTGGAAGAGAGGTGATGAATTATCACGAACGTTAGCAACTCTTACTTTAAAGCCGGTGTTTTCCAATATTTATTATTATATATTTTTATTCTTATTCAAAACAAATTTAAAATACAAAATACAGAGCTCAAAAAAAAAAATGCCAAAAGGACAAAAAAAAACAAACACCCACAAAACAGTCAAAGCATTAAAAAGGTGCATCACGCAAAAATACATTATGCACATACCATCCCCTCTAATCTAGTTGAATACTGATTAATATTTTATTGCAGCATTAATTGCAAATAGATTCAATCGTTTTGGAGGGCTTGTTTCGCAAGGGGTGGGAACTAATGTGGCGTTTTCCAATCTTGATTACTTGCAAGTGGGAAGGGCTCTGAATATATGTTCCATTCAGGACTTTGCTTTTATTATGCGCTCTACATGGGGCCGCCCTTGAAAAGTATCCAGAAGCTTCCATCGGTACATAATGCGGTGGCTTGAACAGTTTTGTGTAAGCCTAGATTTGTGCGTGTGTCGCCTCTCTTGCAGGATCTGCATTGGCTGCCGATTTGCTTCCAAGTCTAATTTAAGGTGCTGGCTGTGACCTTGAAACCCTGCATGGTTTGCAACTAGGTTATTTGAAGGATCATCTTTTCCCAGCCACCTATACTCGATCCACCAGAGCAGGGAATATTACAGGTCCTTCTCTTAATGAGGCCCATCTTGTGGGACCTAAAAGAAGGGCCTTCTCCGTGGTGGCTTGCTCCTTGTGGAACATCATCCTTAAAGAGATAAGATTGCCCCTCGCCTTCACATTCTTTCACAAGGCCTGAAGACCTGGTTCTCCCAGTTGGCTTAGGGACCCCAGAGTGATATGGAGCCCATCACATGGCTGATCTGGTTGTAACTGAAAACCCAGTCATAAGTCAGTTTTTTTCAGTGCTGTTGCAACTTCGAACTGTCACTAAATGAATTGTATGTCGAGGACTACCTGTACTTGCAGTGAGTTCCCAGCTTTTTCAAGCAAAAATTCATTCCTGGTTGCTTTTTAGTATTTTTCCAACACAAAGTTACAGAGAGGATTTCTAATTGCTGGTACAAACGAACACTTTTATTACTCTCTTTTGGATGGAGCCATTTCAGAGTTTATGTTATTTCTTAAATGCTTCCAAGAGAACTAACTACATTTTGAAATAAAATATCTGCATCTGGATTCACTCGGAGGCAAATGCATATGCAGAACCCTTTAGACAGTTCGTGATGTTGATGTTCCAGTGAGACTAACTAGGTCAGGGGTCGGCAACCTTAAACACTCAAAGAGCCATCTGGACCCATTTTCCAAAGAAAAGAAAACACCGGGAGCCACAAAACCCTTCCCGTGCCTGACGTATTTCCTGAGCGGCTACAAAACTAGCATTCAGCAAACTAGTTGAATTAAACGTTCTGTTTTCTTCTGAAACTTTTCTTGGATTTATCCATGGTTGGAATTACTGGGGGTTGAAAAGCTCAATAAATTCCGTGCCATCAGGTGTCGCACATTGGCGGTTATGACACATATTTTGAGTGATAGGGAGCCGCAGCAGAGGGATGAAAGAGCTACACATGGCTCCAGAGTCGTAGGTTGCTGACCCCTGAACTAGGTGTACCAAAAAGTACAGTATTTGGGGGTCCTTGGTGCTCTCTCTGAGCTTGGTTGTTTTCCTTGTAGATGTTTCATCATCCAGCTAGGGATCATCATCAGTGCTAGAAGGGAGAAGGGTTTGGGGAGAGGAGGAGGAGGACTTTCTAGCTCAGGGTTAAAATGCGGGATCCTCTGTGCCCTCTGAGCTTAGTTGTTTTGTTTGCAGATATTTCATGACCCAACTAGGCAACATCATCAAAGCTAGAAGGGAGTGGGGTTTGCAGGGAGGAGGAGGGCGACTCTGGGGTTCCTGGTGCTCTGAGCTCGGTTGTTTTCTTGAAGATATTTCATGACCCAACTAGCTGACATTATCAATGTCAAGTGCAAGACATCAAGAACCAGGATAGCGTTCAAAAGCACTATAACTTCTATTTCATATTATCTATACATGAGAATCTGAACTATTACGGAAATGGTCAAGGCAAATTGGCACCAGATAAGAGTCAACTGACTTCGAGGGAAGAGGTGGACTTAGGGGGACGCAGAGACTCCAAGCTGATGATACCTTTGACTCTGTCCTCTGGCTCAGCCTGGTCATTTCCAACAATCGGTGCTAAAATGGTTTCTCTGTTAACATACAAGTGGCTTGCCCAGTCAATGTTAGTGGGACAATCAAGGAACTACCAACGCAGACAAACACGCAAGCCAAAAGGGCCTCTGGTGGCTCAACAGACTAAGCAGTCTGTTATTAATACAGCTGCTTGCAATTACTGCAAGTTCAAGTCCCACCAGGCCCAAGGTTGACTCAGCCTTCCATCCTTTATAAGGTAGGTAAAATGAGGACCCAGATTGTTGGGGGCAATAAAAGTTGACTTAGTATATAATATACAAATGGATGAAGACTATTGCTTAACACAGTGTAAGCCACCCTGAGTCTTCGGAGAAGGGCGGGATATAAATTCAAATTTTTAAAAAAAGCATTAAACAACAAGCCTTCATCAAGAACCCATCAAGACAAGAACACTGCCACCGACTCTGAGAGGGCAAGCCACTAGTATATTAACAGAGCAGTGATATTATCTAGCTGGGTAATGAAACGTCTATAAGAAAACAACCAAGTTCAGAGAGCACCAAGGGCCACCACTACTTCCTTCTCCTCCTCCTCCTCCTCCTCTCTCTTCTTGTACTGATGATGCTACCTACTGGGTCATGAACCATGTGCAAGAAAACCACCAAGTTCAGCAAAGCATCAAGGATCCCAAAGTTCAACTCTGAGCTACAAATATTCTATAAGCAGAGTGTATATTTGACATTAAAAAAAAAATAAGGCAAAAGGTTTCTCAGCTGAGGGAGCCAACATTGTCTGGAGACATTTCTGTGTTCATGTGGCCAGCATGACTATATGCCAAAAGCGCATGGATCACTCTTAGCTTCCCATCAAAGTGGCACCTACTTATCTACTCGCATTTGCATACTTTGACATGTGATCTCCCCCTGGACCAGGGGTCTCCAACCTTGGCCCCTTTAAGACTTGTGGACTTCAACTCCCAGAGTTCCTCAGCCAGCTTTGCTGGCTGAGGGACTCTGGGAGTTGAAGTCCACAAGTCTTAAAGGGACCAAGGTTGGAGACCCCTGCCCTGGACGATGCTCCCTCAGTTATCTCTCCAGGGGTCAGCTGAGAGGAAGATGAACCAGTTCCAGGCACATCTGGAGGGGAGTTGCTCAACAGTGCCAAGCAACCACCTGAGAGGGATTTGGCTGAAGCACAGCTGTAGCAGGGCAGCCCAGAGGCTTCAGGTGGGGGAAAGCACGCAGCTGCAGGCGGTCAGTGATGAGGAAGAGGAGCTGCCTTCTGCATCTAATTCAAGGACACGTAGGGCAGAGAAAAGGCAGGAGCAGAAGAGGTCAGCCAGATTACTCGCATGGAGGCAGCTTCGCCCCTCTTGATGGGCTGCACCAGAAGCTGGCTATTGAGCACAGCGGACAGATGGAGGGGATGCTGGGAATAACGTGTTCATTGACTAGGTGTCTGTTTCCAGGTCGTTGTGATTCCTGCCTTGACTTGGATGGTGCCTTGTGAACTCTGGACTTTTCTTGCCTTGTGAACACTCTTGTATTGTGGATTTAATTTTGCTTGGTGGGGTTTTTTTTTTTTGGACTGGAAAACTTTGAAGTGCCTTGCAGACTCATTGGCCACTGCTCTGGACTAGCATCTGCTGGTGGCTGGACTTAATTGAGAAAGTTCTTGGTTTTTAGTGAAGGGAATTGTGAGGGAATATTAATAAACACAGTAAACCACAGTTACCTCTGTGTGCATTGTTTGAATTAATCTAACTTTTTTTCCCTAGGTTATGGATGCCTATTATGAAAAGGTGGTCTGCCCGAAATCAAATGGTGCTATTTTCTTGGCTGTGTGCAGGGGAAAGGTATGTGTTGCCCGAACATATATATACCATATTTTATTATTATATATATTGTGGCTGCTGTTAGTTTTTTTAATGCCGATCCTGTCCTAGTTCAAAATCCAGAATCCTAAAGCTCTAGAATGAGAGCAGTGTATATTCAAACTGTACAGTCGGTATAAACCTGACTAGGTTCTAGAGCAATATTTTCAAACTTGTCAACTTTAAGAGGGATGGACTTTAATTCACAGAATTTCCCAGCCAGCACTTCTGGTAATCTAGTCTTCCATACATCTCAGAGCTGCCAAATTTGAAAAACACAGGTCAAAACTAAAGCCAGTGTCCTCCCATCCAAGTAATAATCAGATGCAATTCCAGTTAACTTTGCCAGAAAAGCCAAATCTGACTACGTGCTACCACCTGATGCTTCGTACGTTGCTTATTTTGGACACACTGTATTTCCTCCTATGTACGGCCAATATGTGGGCTGAAGAGATGACGCAACAGTGATTGGTCTCATTCGAGACAATGACGAATCCGCATATAGACGAGAGGTCGAACGACTAGCCTTGTGGTGCAACCAAAACAATCTGGAACTGAACACACTCAAAACCGTAGAAATGGTGGTAGACTTTAGGAGAAACCCTTCCATACTTCCACCTCTCACAATACTAGACAACACAGTATCAACAGTAGAAACCTTCAAATTTCTAGGTTCTATCATATCGCAAGATCTAAAATGGACAGCTAACATCAAAAACATCATTAAAAAAGGACAACAAAGAATGTTCTTTCTGCGCCAACTCAGTAAGCTCAAACTGCCCAAGGAGCTGCTGATTCAGTTCTACAGAGGAATTATTGAGTCTGTCATTTGCACCTCTATAACTGTCTGGTTTGGTTCTGCAACCCAACAAGAAAAACACAGACTTCAGAGGATAATTAGAACTGCAGAAAAAATAATTGCTACCAACCTGCCTTCCATTGAGGACCTGTATACTGCACGAATCAAGAAGAGGGCCGTGAAAATATTTACAGACCCCTCGCATCCTGGACATAAACTGTTTCAACTCCTACCCTCAAAACGACGCTATAGAGCACTGCACACCAGAACAACTAGACACAAGAACAGTTTTTTCCCGAAGGCCATCACTCTGCTAAACAAATAATTCCCTCAACACTGTCAAACTATTTACTGAATCTGCACTACTATTAATCTTCTCATAGTTCCCATCACCAATCTCTTTCCACTTATGACTGTATGACTATAACTTGTTGCTGGCAATCCTTATGATTTATATTGATATATTGACCATCAATTGTGTTGTAAATGTTGTACCTTGATGAAGGTATCTTTTCTTTTATGTACACTGAGAGCATATGCACCAAGACAAATTCCTTGTGTGTCCAATCACACTTGGCCAATAAAATTCTATTCTATTCTATTCTATTCTATTCTATAACAATAGACTTATAACATCGCTCTTATAATGGGATTCTGGGAGTTGAAGTCCACCAGGCTTAAAGTTGCCGAGGTTGGAGACCCCTGCTTTACAGTATTCTCTGAGCGGTTTATAATGTCAGCATATTGTCCCCAACAACCTGACCTCTGAAGGATAACATAACATAACATAACATAACATAACATAACATAACATAACATAACATAACATAACATAACATAACATAACATAACATAACATAACAACAGAGTTGGAAGGGACCTTGGAGGCCTTCTAGTCCAACCCCTTGCCTAGGCAGGAACCCTACACCATCTCAGTCAGATGGTTATCCAACATTTTCTTAAAAATTTCCAGTGTTGGTGCATTCACAACTTCTGCAGGCAAGTTCCACTTATTGATTGTTCTAACTGTCAGGAAATTTGTTCTAACTGTCAGGAAATTTCTCCTTAGTTCTAAGTTGCTTCTTTCTTTGATCAGTTTCCACCCATTGCTTCTTGTTCTACCCTCAGGTGCTTTGGAGAACAGCCCGACTCCCTCTTCTTTGTGGCAACCCCTGAGATATTGGAACACAGCTATCATGTCTCCCCTAGTCCTTCTTTTTATTAAACTAGACATACCCAGTTCCTGCAACCGTTCTTCATATGTTTGCAGGATGCAGGGCTGATTCAATTTTGAGCCATCTGGATCAAAATCCAGGCTGTGGGCCAAGGTTAACCCACAATACTCCATTTAACCACTGCACCACTAATTTTAATGGGTGGTTTTATTTCTTGTTATTTTAATATTCTGCCTTATGGTTTCAGATTTTTAAATTTCAAATATTGTGTTTTAATTTTTGTATATGTCTTTTTAACTTGGCTGTAAACCGCCCTGAGTCTTCGGAGAAGGGCGGTATAGAAATGTAAATAATAAATAAATATGCTGCTGCACCATCTGTTTTCCAAAGAAAAGCTGAATATTTAATGCAATACCAGACAGCATCTTGGATCTTGGACAGCTCCCTGCGGCCAATTAGCCACAGGACAATTCAATGCTGTATAAATAGTTTCATTCAGTTACTTTTATTATTGGTGGCCACGTTTTTGTCGAAATCATTGTAACTCTTGTATTTTTGAATTGTCATTATTATTATTATTATTATTATTATTATTATTATTATTATTATTATTATTATTATTAACCACCGCTCGGTCGAAATTAATTTAACTTTTGTATTTGTTGAATTGTCCCTTGGCGAGTTTGTCCTGTTCTGCAGCACCTTGATTCTTGCAGACATTTGTCCTTTAATAGGACAATGTTGATCACACTCATTATTTGCCTTCAGGCTAGCGAAGGTTTGGACTTCGCTGATAAGAATGGACGAGGCGTCATCATCACAGGCCTTCCGTACCCACCTCGCAAGGACCCCAGGATCATGTTAAAGATGCAGTTCTTGGATGAAATGAAGGCAAAAGATGTCAGCAGACAGGTAAGAAGAGGGTGGGAGGGAGGGGGGGAGAGAGAGAGAGAGAGAGAGACGTTGCTTTGATCATAGAGATGGGCAAAACGTGTCTAAAGTTTGGAATTCCAAAACGTTCCATTTTGTGCCAAAAGTGTCAAAGGTTTTCTTCCAAAACATTCCATTTTGACCTTGCAAAGGCCTCTTTGGACTCCGTCAGAAGTATCCTGCCTGCTTTTGAGTTGATTAATCTGGATTCTAGTCCTTTTTATGGATTTCTATCTAGATTTCTTGGGCTACAGGCATTGTTGCTGGATGCTTTCTAAACACACTAAACTGAGCTCACAAACATTCAGAGATACTTCATTTTGGTAAAATTTTGCGTGGGGGTAGTTGCTATTGCCATTGTAACATGCAAAACAGACATTTCTTGTTTTCCATTTCAAATATTGTAAAAAGCCTATTGGTAAATCCTGGCTTCTCATCTGTCTGCAATCCAGAACGAATGAGGCACATATTAAATACAAGATAAGATCTTTTACGTTGCTAATTTAATTATGATTTTTGTTTGGGATAGCGGTTTAGCTAATTTCCCAGAATGGGGCCTGCAATTTCCTCCTGTTCTGACCAACTGCAGATTAAGACACTGACATAGATGTTCTCGTAAGAGGGAGCAGGGATAAATTTTTAAAACTGCGTTTGACCTTTTACTTTTTTAAAAAAAAGGCTGGGAATCAAAAACAGAATGCAACACTCTAAAATAAAGCTGTATTCTTTCCCACCATGTTTTAGTATTTATCTGGAAATACCTGGTACAAACAGCAGGCTTCTCGTGCCGTGAACCAAGCTATTGGAAGAGTTATCCGACATCGGCAAGATTACGGTGCCATTTTCCTCTGTGACCATAGGTGATCTTCCCTTCCAGCACAATTTTGTACCATTAATGTTAACTTCTTTCTTCTCATCTCCTGAATATAGAGATCAGATACGTTTGTACAGGTGGTCCACAACTTACAGCAGTTCATTTAGTGACGTTCAAAGCTACAACAGCACTGGAAAAAGTGACTTATGACTGTTTTAACTGACTCATATTTATGACGGTTGCAGTGTCCCAGGGTCACGTGATCCCCTTTTGTGACCTTCTGGCAAGCAAAGTCCATGGGGAAGCCAGATTCACTTAACAACTTTGCTACTAATTTAACAACTGCAATGGTTGGCTTAACAACTGTGACAAGAAAGGTCACAAAACGGGGCAAAACTCACTTAACAACAGAAATCTTGGGCTCAATTGCAGTCATAAGGCGAGGACTACCTGTAATCTTTTTGTCAGGGCTGACTACAAGTCTTCAATTCTCAACAGGTTCACGCAGACTGAGACAAGAGCCCAGTTGCCCTCCTGGATCCGCCCTTACGTCAAAACCTATGAAAACTTTGGACATGCCGTCAGGGACGTTTCCCAATTCTTTCGTACTCTCCAACAGTCTGTAAGTATAAAGCATCAATACGTAAGGGGGTGGTGGTGAAAGAAAGTTTCCAAATTATCAGAGGAAGTGTTTTGATGAGTACATGAGACATTTAAACCATTCACCCACAGACTGTTCTGTCCCCACTCGCCTCCGTCCGAGCGATGGCTTAATTAGCCTGCACTATCAGCTCTGGCAGCAAACTAGCGAGCATCTGCCAAGTGACTCTGTTATCTCCCTTGATGCCGATGAGTCACCCAGGAACAAACAGTACTTCAGCGCTAGTTAAGCAGTTGATTTGCTTGCCACGAAGGGGTATAGCAGCCTTTGCTGCTTTTATATCCTGTGGGGTGTGGCTCCATGACTCAGCACTTTCTAGGCCTGCCCAACCCCTGCTTCTGTTGTTCCCGCCACTCCTGCCTACGAAACCTAGGGTCCAGCCAGGCCTGATTGCCATCAGCTTGGTCTGGAGGTGTGGCCTGGGGGGGGGAAGAGTCAGGGGATGGAGGCCTCGTTATCTCCTCCACCTGGCCTGGCTCTGGTTCCTGGAGCTGAGCCAGGGAAGCCGGTGCTCCCGAGGTAAGTCCTGATGGCCCTTCCCCCTCACTTTCCGAGTCACTTTCTGGCAGGGGCCCCGGCTCGGGGGGGCGCAGACACAACACAGACTTTTTTAAGAATCTTGACCCCTTGTTAGTTTAGGAAATTGACCTATTAACTTTTTTAACAAAAGAGTTTGGATACCTTATAGAGAGTATCAGGGAGGAATCGCAGGAGATTTTGGAATGAGATTGACCTGAGGGGTCCTTGGTGGTCTCTGAGCTTGGTGGTTTTCTTGCAGATGTTTCCTTACCCTAATGCCCCAGTACTAGAAGGGAATGAGGTTTGTGGAGAGGAGGAGGAGGAGGAGGAAAAGTGTGGGGTTTTTAGTGCTCTCTGAGCTTGGTGGTTTTCTTGCAGAGGTTTCATTACTAACATCATCAGTGCTAGTCCACCGAGGCTAACACTGATGATGTTACCTAGTTTGGGTAATGAAACATCTGCAGGAAAACAAGCTCAAAGAGCATCAAGGACCCCACAGTCATTGTTCTCCCCCTCCTCCTTGTCAGGGTTCCAAGTAATACATCACATTCAAGAAGAACTCCCAAGGCAGGCAATTTCCTCAAAGAACATTTCATTGGGACATATCAGATTGGCAAGTTCCTGGTGGAAAACCGGCTCTTAAGTTCCCACGGGTTTTCCACTCAATTAAAAGTCGAAGTTTGTCACTTCCCCCCCAGATTCTCCGGTCACATGGTCCAATCAGCATACAGTCCAGTTTCTAGGGGATCTCAGTTTCCACCTTTCGAACACCTGCACCAATGTCCTCGATTCCCATGGGAAGGGATTTTGTTTTGGCTACAGTACCCCAGGTATCTCTGCACCCCCCTCTCCCTAACCCCTCCACTCCAGCCCTGAAGCAATGAGAAGAGAACTACCCTAGGAGAAATTACGAAAAGGAAAATGGCCACAGTTTGACTAACATCTGGGCTGACACTCCTCTTCTCTGCAAACCCCACTCTCTTCTAGCGCTAATAGAATAGAATAGAATAGAATAGAATAGAATAGAATTTTATTGGCCAAGTGTGATTGGACACACAAGGAATTTGTCTTGGTGCATATGCTCTCAGTGTACATAAAAGAAAAGATACGTTCATCAAGGTACAACATTTTCAACACAATTGATGGTCAATATATCAATATAAATCATAAGGATTGCCAGCAACAAGTTATAGTCATACAGTCATAAGTGGAAAGAGATTGGTGATGGGAACGATGAGAAGATTAATAGTAGTGCAGATTCAGTAATGATAGGTAATGATGTTACCTAGTTTGCAAAAAGAAAGAACTGAAAGAAAACAAACAAGCTCAGAGGGCACCAAGGATTCCTAATGGGCTGAAACTCCATTTTGTCTGGTAATTTAAGATCAAAGACCTTTAGATTAATTGCAAATATAAAGTGGTATTCAGACACTTCCAGATCATCTGCTCAGTTGCAAGAGTCTCCTCTGAATATTACACTCAAGCCTGTTATGATAACGATGAGGTCTCACTTCGTAGTCATTTGACTTCTTCTGATCAGATAGCTCAGGGGTCTGCAAACTTGGTCCCTTTAAGACTTGTGGACTTCAACTCCCAGAGTTGAAACTCTGGGAGTTGAAGTCCACAAGTTAAAAGAGCCAAACTTGCAGACCCCTGAGTTAGCCCAAATGTATTTTTTCCCCCAAAAGGCAATTGAATTTTCTTATGTTTTTTTCATATGAAAAATGTTTTGCTTCTCATCCAAGAAACGTCTTCAGCTCTTGAAAAGAAAATAACCAAGAAAGCCCGATTGCCTTTTGGAAAAAATACCTTTGGGACAACCATGACCTGGAATCTGGATGATATTGCTGTTGTGTCTTGTCCGCTCTCACCGCAGCCGGGGTCTGCTTATCTGCTCCCGAACACGGAGGAATGTATGCCTCCCGGCCCCAGTCCTGGCTCCATGCCCAGACAAGCTGCAGAGGAGGGGGCACCTCCCGGTCCCAGCCCTGGCTCCATGCCCAAGCAGGCTGCAGGGGAGGGAGCATCCCCCGGCCCCAGCCCTGGCTCTATGCCCAGGCAAACGGAGCAGCTAGACCCCTCCCCCTCCTCCACAGCATGTGAGCATGTGAGCCTGAGGAAAGTTTACTTCAAACAGCTGATTGGAGTGACCCTCGCATCAGAAGATTGGATAGGCGGAGGCAACAGAAGGAAGGGAGGGGCAGGCCTTAATGAGTGCTGAGTCATGGAGCCACACCCCATGGCCTATATAAAGGATCTGCTTTCTGGCAGTCTCTGAGTCAGGCAAAGTCGAACTTATCTTGCTGAAGTCACTTACTGGTCTTCTGCCTGCTCTGAGGACTTTGCTAGGACTTTGGGCAGAGCTGCAGAGGCAAGCCTGATTCGGATTTCCCTGACCCGGCCGTCAGCGGAGGAGTGGGACACGACAATTGCATTTCCATAGACATAGAATAGAATAGAATAGAATAGAATAGAATAGAATAGAATAGAATAGAAATAGAATAGAATAGAATAGAATAGAATAGAATAGAATAGAATAGAATAGAATTTTTTATTGGCCAAGTGTGATTGGACACACAAGGAATTTGTCTTGGTGCATATGCTCTCAGTGTACATAAAAGAAAATATACCTTCATCAAGGTACAACATTTACAACACAATTGATGGTCAATATATCAATATAAATCATAAGGATTGCCAGCAACAAGTTATAGTCATACAGTCATAAGTGGAAAGAGATGGGTGATGGGAACTATGAGAAGATTAATAGTAGTGCAGATTCAGTAAATAGTTTGACAGTGTTGAGGGAATTATTTGTTTAGCAGAGTGATGGCCTTCGGGAAAAACTGTCTTGTGTCTAGTTGTTCTGGTGTGCAGTGCTCTATAGCGTCGTTTGAGGGTAGGAGTTGAAACAGTTTATGTCCAGGATGCGAGGGATCTGCAAATATTTTCACGGCCCTCTTCTTGATTCGTGCAGTATACAGGTCCTCAATGGAAGGCAGGTTGGTAGCAATTATTTTTTCTGCAGTTCTAATTATCCTCTGAAGTCTGTGTTTTTCTTGTTGGGTTGCAGAACCAAACCAGACAGTTATAGAGGTGCAAATGACAGACTCAATAATTCCTCTGTAGAATTGGATCAGCAGCTCCTTGGGCAGTTTGAGCTTACTTAGTTGGCGCAGAAAGAACATTCTTTGTTGTCCTTTTTTGATGATGTTTTGATGTTAGCTGTCCATTTGAGATCTTGCGATATGATAGAACCTAGAAATTTGAAGGTTTCTACTGTTGATACTGTGTTGTCAAGTATTGTGAGAGGTGGAAGTATGGAAGGGTTTCTCCTAAAGTCTACCACCATTTCTACGGTTTTGAGTGTGTTCAGTTCCAGATTGTTTTGGTTGCACCACAAGGCTAGTCGTTCGACCTCTCGTCTATATGGGGATTCGTCATTGTCTCGAATGAGACCAATCACTGTTGTGTCATCTGCGAACTTCAGTAGCTTAACAGATGGATCATTGGAGATGCAGTCATTGGTATACAGAGAGAAGTGGGGAGAGCACACAGCCTTGGGGGGCCCCTGTGCTAATTGTACAGGTATTTGATGTGATCTTGCTTAGCTTCACCTGCTGCTTCCTGTTTGTTAGGAAGCTTGTGATCCACTTACAAGTCTGTTCCGGTACCTGTAGCTGGTTTAGCTTAGTTAGAAGAATGTCTGGAATGATGGTATTGAATGCTGAACTAAAGTCTACAAAAAGGACCCTTGCATAGGTCTTTGGAGACTCAAGATGTTGTAGGATGTAGTGCAGAGCCATATTAACAGCATCATCTGTTGATCTATTTGCTCGGTATGCAAATTGCAAGGGGTCTAACAGCGGATCTGTGATGGTTTTCAAGTAGGAAAGCACTAGCCTTTCAAAGGTTTTCATGACTACAGATGTTAAAGCAACTGGTCTGTAGTCATTCAGTTCCTTGATGGTGGGCTTCTTGGCACTGGGATAATGGTAGAGCATTTGAAGCAAGAAGGAACATAGCACATCTCTAGTGATTTATTGAAAATATGGGTGAAGATGGGTGCCAATTGGTCAGCACAGACTTTTAAGCAAGAAGGAGTTATCTTGTCTGGGCCTGGAGCTTTTCCTGGCTTTTGTCTGTGAAATAGGTCCTGCACTTCCTTTTCTGTGATCACTAGGGGTTGTGAACCCAATGAAATGGGGTCAGTTGTAGGAGGCTTGGCTGTTGTTGGTGTGTCTGAGATGGGGGTTGTGGAGATAGGTGGCTGTAGTTTCCTTTCAAACCTGCAGTAAAACTCATTCAGGTCATCTGCCAGTTGTTGAATAGAATAGAATAGAATAGAATAGAATAGAATAGAATAGAATAGAATAGAATAGAATAGAATAGAATAGAATAGAATAGAATAGAATAGAATAGAATAGAATAGAATAGAATAGAATAGAATAGAATAGAATAGAATAGAATAGAATAGAATAGAATAGAATAGAATAGAATAGAATAGAATAGAATAGAATAGAATTTTTTATTGGCCAAGTGTGATTGGACACACAAGGAATTTGTCTTGGTGCATATGCTCTCAGTGTACATAAAAGAAAATATACCTTCATCAAGGTACAACATTTACAACACAATTGATGGTCAATATATCAATATAAATCATAAGGATTGCCAGCAACAAGTTATAGTCATACAGTCATAAGTGGAAAGAGATGGGTGATGGGAACTATGAGAAGATTAATAGTAGTGCAGATTCAGTAAATAGTTTGACAGTGTTGAGGGAATTATTTGTTTAGCAGAGTGATGGCCTTCGGGAAAAAACTGTCCTTGTGTCTAGTTGTTCCGGTGTGCAGTGCTCTATAGCGTCGTTTTGAGGGTAGGAGTTGAAACAGTTTATGTCCAGGATGCGAGGGGTCTGCAAATATTTTCACGGCCCTCTTCTTGATTCGTGCAGTATACAGGTCCTCAATGGAAGGCAGGTTGGTAGCAATTATTTTTTCTGCAGTTCTAATTATCCTCTGAAGTCTGTGTTTTTCTTGTTGGGTTGCAGAACCAAACCAGACAGTTATAGAGGTGCAAATGACAGACTCAATAATTCCTCTGTAGAATTGGATCAGCAGCTCCTTGGGCAGTTTGAGCTTACTGAGTTGGCGCAGAAAGAACATTCTTTGTTGTCCTTTTTTAATGATGTTTTTGATGTTAGCTGTCCATTTTAGGTCTTACGATATGATAGAACCTAGAAATTTGAAGGTTTCTACTGTTGATACTGTGTTGTCTAGTATTGTGAGAGGTGGAAGTATGGAAGGGTTTCTCCTAAAGTCTACCACCACTTCTACGGTTTTGAGTGTGTTCAGTTCCAGATTGTTTTGGTTGCACCACAAGGCTAGTCGTTCGACCTCTCGTCTATATGCGGATTCGTCATTGTCTCGAATGAGACCAATCACTGTTGTGTCATCTGCGAACTTCAGTAGCTTAACAGATGGATCATTGGAGATGCAGTCATTGGTATACAGAGAGAAGTGGGGAGAGCACACAGCCTTGGGGGGGCCCCCTGTGCTAATTGTAGAGGTATTTGATGTGATCTTGCTTAGCTTCACCTGCTGCTTCCTGTTTGTTAGGAAGCTTGTGATCCACTTACAAGTCTGTTCTGGTACCTGTAGCTGGTTTAGCTTAGTTAGAAGAATGTCTGGAATGATGGTATTGAATGCTGAACTAAAGTCTACAAAAAGGACCCTTGCATAGGTCTTTGGAGACTCAAGATGTTGTAGGATGTAGTGCAAAGCCATATTAACAGCATCATCTGTTGATCTATTTGCTCGGTATGTAAATTGCAAGGGGTCTAACAGCGGATCTGTGATGGTTTTCAAGTAGGAAAGCACTAGCCTTTCAAAGGTTTTCATGACTACAGATGTTAAAGCAACTGGTCTGTAGTCATTCAGTTCCTTGATGGTGGGCTTCTTCGGCACTGGGATCATGGTAGAGCATTTGAAGCAAGAAGGAACATAGCACATCTCTAGTGATTTATTGAAAATATGGGTGAAGATGGGGGCCAATTGGTCAGCACAGACTTTTAAGCAAGAAGGAGTTATCTTGTCTGGGCCTGGAGCTTTTCCTGGCTTTTGTCTGTGAAATAGGTCCTGCACTTCCTTTTCTGTGATCACTAGGGGTTGTGAACCCAATGAAATGGGGTCAGTTGTAGAAGGCTTGGCTGTTGTTGGTGTGTCTGAGATGTGGGTTGTGGAGATAGGTGGCTGTAGTTTCCTTTCAAACCTGCAGTAAAACTCATTCAGGTCATCTGCCAGTTGTTGATTACCTTTTTTTTTAAATTTACATTTATATCCCGCCCTTCTCCGAAGACTCAGGGCGGCTTACAGTGTATAAGGCAATAGTCTCATTCTATTTGTATATTTTTTTACAAAGTCAACTTATTGCCCCCCCCAACAATCTGGGTCCTCATTTTACCTACCTTATAAAGGATGGAAGGCTGAGTCAACCTTGGGCCGGGCTCGAACCTGCAGTAATTGCAGGCTGCTGTGTTTTAATAACAGGCTTCTTACAGCCTGAGCTACAACAGCCACCTTCAGCCTGGGAATTCCCAGCCACCTTCAGCCTGGGAATCTGGTCAGATATGAGAATCAGGGACTGAGTCCAGTCCTCTGAGTAAATCAGGACAGCTGATCTGTTTTCTAGTAGCTTCATAGCTTGTTTTCAAAGAATTCTCTTTCTTGAGTGCTATTTTGGCAAAGCAGCACATTGTTTTTCCTGGGAATAAATAAATGCTATAAGAACTGCTCCAAAGTCAATTATGCAGTTGCCAAGCCCATTGTCTTATGATGGCAAATGGATGTTTCTTTTAAAGAAGAGTTTGAATATTCCCTCCCATTTGTTTATATGTTTTATACGCTCACCCATCTCATTGAAGATGCAAGTATGGGCAACTTCATTACTTTCTCATGAGTTCACTGTCCTGCCTATTTAAGTGTGTTTATATCTGCCAGCCTGAACAAATAATGCAGGAATGCAAAGCTCAGTACAATGGTGAATGTTAGTGCCCCCCCCCAAAAAAAACCCCTCTAGTTAATTCAAGATGGCCGTGATCACTCTAGGAAGATTAACCCTCATTCGCAGTTGAAATTACGGAAATTCAACTTGGAATATTGCATCCCATTTTGGTCTCCATATTACAAAAAAGATGTTGAGACTTTGGAAAAATTGCAGAGAAAAACAACTAGGATGCTTAAAGGCTCAGAGTCAAAAACACATGAAGAACAGTTGCAGGAATTGGATATGGCCAGTCTGGAGAAAGGAAGGACCAGGGGGTACATGATAGCAGTCTTCCAGTATTTGAGGGGCTGCCACAGAGAGGAGGGGCTCAAGTATTCTCCAAAGTACCTGAAGGCAGGACAAGAAGCAACGAATGGCAACTGATCAAGGAGAGAAGCAACCTAGAAATAAAGAGAAATTTCCTGAGGGTGAGAACAATTAATCAGTGGAACGACTTGCCTCCAGAAGGGGTAGGTGCCCCATGACTGGAGGTTTTTAAGAAAAAACTGGACAGCTTTTGTCTGAAATGGTAGGGTCTCCTGCTTGACCAGGGGTTGGACTAGAACACCTCCAAGTTCCTTTCCGATTCTTCTGTAACTAAAGTTAATTGCAAGATATCAGGTCGTTATATTTTATAAAGGAGAGATTCATATTTACTGCCAAGATGAAGTGTGCGTGCATGTATACATACCAATTCTAATGCCAGAGCTTCTCAAAGCAGTTTTCAACCTTTTTTAGAATACGTAATAACTGATATATTATTAAAATAATATGTGAAAGCATACAAAAATAAGAAACCAGAGACAATAATTACACAGCGGTGGCATCTTCTCTCTTAGAATATGCAGAATGTAGATTTCTGGAGTTTTTAAGAGGTTCTCAAACCTCCTGCCCCATTGCCAACAATTACAGCAACCTTCTGAATTCTGAGGACAGAATATTCTGGCTTAGCTATGTGGTATAACTGTCGTGTCCCACTCCTCCGCTGACGGCTGGGTCAGGGAAATCCGAATCAGGCGTGCCTCTGCAGCTGTGCCAAAGTCCTAGCGAAGTTCTCAAGGCAGGCAGGAGACCAGGAAGTGACTTCAGCAAGATAAGGTAGACTTTGCCTGACTCAGAGAATGCCAGAAAGCAGATCCTTTATATAGGCCATGGGGTGTGGCTCCATGACTCAGCACTTATCCCGGCCTGCCCCTCCCTTCCTTCTGTTGACGCCGCTTATCAATTCTCCTGAAGCGAGGGTCACTCCAGTCGGCAGCTGTTGGTAATTGACCTTCCTCAGGCTCACATGCTGTGGAGGTGGGGGAGGGGTCTAGTTGCTCCGTTTGCCTGGGCATGGAGCCAGAGCTGGAGGCTGGAGGCGCTTCTTCTTCCTCAGCCTGTCTGGGCATGGAGCCAGGGCTGGGGCCGGGAGGCATGCTAGGACATTCCTCAGCGTTCGGAAGCAGATAAGAAGGCCCCGGCTGCGGGGAAAGCGGACGAGGCACAACAATAACATCATCCATTTGGCTTTGCTCTTTCCTGTTACTACACCTTCCCCCCCCCCACTCTCCCAAAATTGTGACTACGGGTAGTCCTCTATTTGCGACTACAATTGAGCCCATCATTTCTGTTGCTAAGTGAAACATTTCTTAAGTGAGTTTTGACCCATTTCGCAACCTTTCTTGCCTCAGCTGCTATATGAGTCACTGCAGTTGTTGTTAGTAACACGGTTGTTAAGTGCATCTGGTTTCCCAATTGACCTTGCGTATCAGAAGGCCGCAAAAGGGGATCACGTGACAGATGGACCCCGTGACTGTCATAAATATGAACCAGTTGCCAACCGTCTGAATTTTGAACACGTGACCATCGCAATGCGGCAACGGTTGTGGGAAAATGTTCATAGTCACTTTTTTTCAGTGGCCATTGTAACTTCAAACGGTCACTAAGTGGATGTTGTAAGTTGAGGACTACCTGCATTGGCCATTTGAAAATGGTCTCCCTGTAACGTGATGTTTCTTATTTCTGTACAGATGCCAGGTCCGCTACCTCCTCGTCATCTTTCTTCTACTATCACTGCCGAAGGAAATGATGATTCTTCTTCGTCTTTTGTCCCGTGCAAGCAGTTCCCTATTGGGACAAAAGCCAACGTGTTGGAAGACCATGTTCCTAGTCTGAAAAGGAAGCGGATGGGTCAGTACATTCCTTTCCTTAACATGTGAGAATAGGAAACATGTACAAGTCATCCTCAACTTACAACAGTTCATCTAGAGGCTGCTCAAAGTTACAGTGAAAAATGCATTGGAAAAAAGTGACTTGGGATCGTTTTTCACACTTAAGACCATTGCGGCATCCGCGTGGTCATGTGATCCCCATGATCAAAATTCAGATGCTTGGCAACTGACTCATTTATGACCGTTGCAATATTTTGCAACCTTCTGGCAAGCAAAGTCAATGGGGAAGCCAGATTCACTTAACAATCATGTTATTATCTTAACAACTGTAGTGATTCACCTAACAACCGTGGCAAGAAATGAGGCAAAACTCAAATGTATCATTTAACAACAGAAGTTTCGGGCTCAGTTGTCATAAGTCGAGGACTACCTGTATTTTTAAAAAACTCCTAGTTGCAGGAAGTCATCAACTTACAACCACAGTTGAGCTTAAAACTTCCGTTGCTAAGCAAGGCAGTTTGTTAAAGAAGACATAGATGAGGAGGAGAAAAAAAATCTGTGAGCTTGGCTTGGCTTCCTCTCTCTTTGTCATCTTGTACTACAGGTAGACCTCAACTTCCTTGACCGGGATGCCTTATGCACGGTCACTCACGCTCTGGTTACGTCTAGGTTGGATTACTGCAATGCTCTCTACATGGGGCTGCCCTTGAGGTGCACCCAGAGGCTACAGTTAGTCCAGAATGCGGCTGCGCGAGTAGTAACGGGAGCCGCTCGTGGCTCCCATGTAACATCACTACTCCGTAGTCTGCACTGGCTTCCTGTGGTCTTTCGGGTGCGCTTCAAGATTTTGGTTACCACCTTTAAAGCGCTCCATGGCTTAGGACCCGGGTACTTACGAGACCGCCTGCTGTTACCCTTTGCCTCCCACCGACCCGTACGCTCTCACAGAGAGGGTCTCCTCAGGGTGCCGTCCGCCAAACAGTGTCGGCTGGCGGCCCCCAGGAGTAGGGCCTTCTCTGTGGGGGCATCGACGTTCTGGAAGGAACTTCCCCCTGGCCTACGTCAAGTGCCTGATCTTCGGACCTTCCGTCGTGAGCTTAAAACACACTTATTTATTCAAGCGGGACTGGCATAATAGTGTTGAATTTTAAATTTGGGGTTCTGTAAATATTTTAAATTTTAAATCTAAATTTTTAAATTATCAGCCTTTTATAATCTGCTAAGTTTTAAATGTTGTTTTAAATTGTATATTTTGTGTTTTATCTTTGGCTGTACACCGCCCTGAGTCCTTCGGGAGAAGGGCGGTATAAAAATTTAATAAATAAATAAACTGAGGGCCACACTTGAGTCGAAAATTTCCATGGCCAAGCAAGACAGTTGTGAGTTTTGCCCCATTTTACGACCTTTTTGCACAGTGGGTTAAGCGAATCACTGCAGTTAAGTGAATCATGCAGTTGTTATGCTTCCTCATTTGTTTGTCGAAACTCGGCTGGGAACGTCAGAAATGATGATTGTGTAACCCCGGGACAGTGTAATTGTGATAAATACACGTTAGTTTCCAAGCACCTGAATTTTGATCACGTGACTGTGAGGATGCTGCAAATGTGAAAAAGGGTCCTAAGTCAGGGGTCTCCAACCTTGGTCCCTTTAAGACTTGTGGACTTCAACTCCCAGAGTCCCTCAGCCAGCAAAGCTGGCTGAGGAACTCTGGGAGTTGAAGTCCACAAGTCTTAAAGGGACCAAGGTTGGAGACCCTGTCCTAAGTCACTTATTTCAGCCCCCTTGCAACGATCACTAAGCAAGGACCCAGATTGTTGGAGGCAATAAGTTGACTTTGTATATATAATATACAAATGGATGAAGACTATTGCTTAACATAGTGTAAGCTGCCCTGAGTCTTCGGAGAAGGGCGGGATATAAATGCAAATTTAAAAAAAATGGTTGTAAGCGAAGATTACTTTTATCTTATTAAGTTGCCCTTGACTTTGAGCCAATCACCAGGAGACTTGAGTTCTAGTCCTGCCATAGGTATGAAAGCTGGCTGCCTGATTTTGAGCCAGTCATTCTGTCTCAGCACAGCCCACCTCATACAGAGGTTGTTGTGGGAAAAATAGGGGGAGGAAAGAGTATTCGGTAAGTTCACTGCCTTGAGTTACTTATAAAAGTAATAAAGGCAAGATAAAAATCTAACAAAATAAAATAAACAAATGCTGCAAAGAACAACAATGATACAGATGCTGACATGCAAATGTTGATTTATGTAATGTCCAGGATAACGATGACACTGTATGAGGCACAATTTCAAAGTAACCGCTTGCTGTTGGCTTGATCTGGCTGTTTCATTCGCCTTTTTTATTCACGGATAATTTAGTCTTTCATGTTCTGAGACATCCTGGAACAGATGAAACATTCCTGGTTTTAATCCCCATTAATTTATATTGTGGCCTTGTGCAAATTGTACACAGTTTATACCGAATCATTCCATTTGCATGCCTCGTAATTGTGCTACCAATAAACGAGAATACTTGTGATTTAGGGTTGACATGAGGGGGTGCTTGGTGATCTCTGAGTTTGGTTGTTTTCTTGAAGACATTTCATCACCCAACTGGGTATTATCATCAGTTCAAACCCCACTCCCTTCTAGCACTGATGATGTTATTTAGTTGGGTAATGAAACATCTGCAAAAAAAACAAGCAACCTAAGAAAAGATCGAGGACCCTACAACCCTCCTCCTCTTCCTGCTCCTCCTCCTCCTCCCGCAAACCCCACTCCCTTCTATCCCTGATGAGGTTGCCTAGTTGGGTAATGAAACGTCTGCAAGAAAACACCCCAGCTCAGAGAGGACCAAGGACTCCACAGTTCTACTCCTGTTCCTCCTCCTCCTCCTTCAAACCCTACTCCCTTCTAACAACCCTGATGAGGTTGCCTAGTTGGGTAATGAAACGTCTGCAAGAAAACACCCCAGCTCAGAGAGGACCAAGGACTCCACAGTTCTCCTCCTGTTCCTCCTCCTCCTCCTTCAAACCCTACTCCCTTCCAACAACCCTGATGAGGTTGCCTAGTTGGGTAATGAAACGTCTGCAAGAAAACAACCCAGCTCAGAGTGGACCAAGGACTCCACAGTCGTCCTCTTCCTCCTCCAAACCCTACTCCCTTCTAACACTGATTAGGTTGCCTAGTTCCTTCTCTTCCTCCTCCTCCTCCAAACCCTCCTCCCTTCTAACACTGATGAGGTTGCCTAGTTGGGTAATGAAATGTCTGCAAGAAAACAACCCAGCTCAGAGAGGACCAAGGACTCCACAGTTCTCCTCCTGTTCCTCCTCCTTCAAACCCTACTCCCTTCTAACACTGATTAGGTTGCCTAGTTGGGTAATGAAACGTCTGCAAGAAAACAACCCAGCTCAGAGTGGACTCCACAATTCTCCTCCTGTTCCTCCTCCTCCTTCTCCTCCTCCTTTTCTTCCTCAAACCTTCCTCCCTTCTGATGAGGTTGCCTAGCTGGGTAATGAAACGTCTGCAAGAAAACAACCCAGCTCAGAAAACACACCAGGTCCCCTCACAATTGTGCTGCTTTCAAGAAATGCCTGCCGCTTGTTTGTGTACCCAGCCCAGCAGTGGGCTGCAAATGGTCATTGTGCCGCCATTAGTCTAAGGCAACAGATAATTGTTTTTGCCTTCGTTGGGTTTTCTTGGGTTGTAGTTTACTTGTGGCCCGATGACTTAGTGACTTTTGTGGTTCACCGTTGCAACTTTTGGGGCTCACGAGGCTCGCAAGTGTATCAATGTAAGAAAACCATCAGCATAGTAATGCAACGAATGGCTCTGACTGGCCATCCACTCCCGCACCGTTTGTCAACTGTTGATGCAAACGAAAATAGCTTTCTTAGGAAATCTTAGTCACAACACGGAAAAAGTCTTAATTCTAAAGTTCTTCAAATATCTTCCGTCAGGGAATTGCGCAAACGGAGTCAGAGACGCTGACGCAAACTTGCAGTTTTATATAAATATATTTAACATCTATTTATTTATTTATTTATTTATAGTTTATAGTTGTGTTTATATAAATATCGAATATTTATAGTACACAAGACAGTCGGGCCCATCACTGCGTCATGAGGTAAATCAGAGAAGAGGTTACAGAAGAAAAAAGCGGGGAAAAGGGGAAACGCCCCCTTTTCGCCCATCAACCAATCATAACGCAGCTTGCCCCATGCAGGAGCCCGCCCTCTCCTATCAATCAGACCCCAATTTTGTGTCCTGGTCCATTAATATATTAATATAATGTTCCGGGTGCTAAATTAAATATCTTAACGCCCCAGGTAGACCTCGACTTAGGACCACTGATGAGCCCAACTTTTACGTTCTTAAGGGAGACCTTTGTTAAGGGGGTTTCGCCCCATCTCACGACTTTTCTGGCCACGGTTCTTAAGGGAATCACGCCGCCCTTGTTAAATTAGTAACGCAACTATTAAAGTGACTCTGGCTTCCCCAAGGGCTTGACTTGCCGGACGGTCGCAAGAGGGGATCGATCGCGTGACGCTGCAACCGTCATAAATGCGAGTCGGGTGCCAAGCGTCTGAATTTTGATCACCTGACCATGGGGATGCTGCAATGGTTGCAAAAAGAATAATGGCCATAAGTCGCTTTTTTTCAGTGATGTTGTAATTTCGAACAGTCACTAAACAAAGTGCTGTAATTTGTTATTTGTGTAGGATGTTATTTGTAGCCTATGACTATCATTAAGTGTTGTAATAGAATTCTTGATGAACGTATCTTTTCTTTTATGTACACTGAGGGCGTATGCACCGAAGACAAATCCCTTGTGTGTCCAATCACACGTGGCCAATAAAAATTTCTATTCTATTCTATTCTATTCTATTCTATTCTATTCTATTCTATTCTAATCCAATCCAATCCAATCCATTATTTTATTCTGTTCCATTCCATTATTCTATTCTATTCTATTCTATTCTATTCTATTCTATTCTATTCTATTCTATTCTATTCTATTCTAATCCAATCCAATCCAATCCATTATTCTATTCTATTCCAATCCAATCCAATCCATTATTCTATTCCATTCCATTCCATTCCATTATTCTATTCCATTCTATTCCATTCCATTCCAATCCAATCCAATCCAATCCAATCCATTATTCTATTCTATTCCAATCCAATCCAATCCAATCCATTCTATTCCATTCCATTCCATTATTCTATTCCATTCTATTCCATTCCATTCCAATCCAATCCAATCCAATCCATTATTCTAGTCTAGTCCATTCCATTCCATTCCATTCCATTCCATTATTCTATTCCATTCTATTCCATTCCATTCCAATCCAATCCAATCCAATCCAATCCAATCCAATCCATTATTCTATTCCATTCCATTCCATTCCATTCCATTATTCTATTCCATTCTATTCCATTCCATTCCAATCCAATCCAATCCAATCCAATCCAATCCAATCCAATCCAATCCATTATTCTAGTCTATTCCATTCCATTCCATTCCATTCCAGTCTATTCTATTCTATTCCATTCCATTCCAATCCAATCCAATCCAATCCAATCCAATCCAATTCAATCCATTATTCTAGTCTATTCTATTCTATTCTATTCCATTCCATTATTCTATTCTGTTCTATTCTATTCTATTCTATTCTATTCTAAGTCAAGAACTATCTGTATTGGACAAGTTAGAACCGCTCCCCTTTTCTCTTCCTATCCCGTAGTAGAATGGAAAGAAAGAAAGTTGTTTTTTCAGGCTCTGTTTCTTGTCTCAGATAACGGAGAGGACGGGGTGTGCGTGGCCTATGGGCAGGGCCCATCCACTTCCCGAAGGCAGCCTGGAGGCCTCTTGGATGCCCTGGAGCACAACGATAAAAGCTGTCATGAAACAGATGAGGAGAAATGCTTGCCGGGAGAGGAATCGGTATGCACATGGACTGGACTGGACGGAGCTCATTTAGGTCCCCTTTATTACAGAATTTCTTTGATGTGGACGGCAGCGAAGTAAACATAAACTTTCTCCTGCCTTTAATTTTTCATTACTTCTCTCATGACGATATTCAGGCTTTAAAGCACGGGTGAAATGCTCCTGGTTTGGACCGGATTGGCCGATCCAGTAGTGATTGCGACGGATGGTTCAGAAAACCGGTAGCAAAAATCCCTGCCCTCCCCCCCCCCATGCCCAGCTGAGCCACACGATCGTCAGAGCTTTTTTTTTTTTTTTTTTACTTTTAAAAGCATTCTTTTACAACCTATTCGGCCGATTTTACCACTGGTTCAAAGGCTCTTTCCGAAGATGCCTTAAATAGACAGATATATAGAGATGGCTAGATAGGTAGCTGATAGGTAGCTAGATAGTGGCTTTTAAAAAATAGGCAGGCAGACAGACATACAAAGATAGGTAGTTAGATAGTATCTTAAAATTAGGTAGAAAACAGATGATAGGTAGGCTGGTAGATAGATGGATGGATAGATAGATAGATAGATAGATAGATAGATAGATAGATAGATAGATAGATAGATAGATAGATAGATAAGATAGATAGATATAGCGCTTGCTCTATATTGCTTCACAGTGCTTTACAGCCCTCATTAAGTGGTTTACAAAGTCAGCCTATGGCCCCCAACAATCTGGGTCTGCATAGATAGATAGGTAATAGAAAGGTAGGTAGATGATAGATAGATAGATATTGTAGTTTGATAGACATACTGTAGATAGATACACTGTCGATAGATGGATAGATAGGTAGAGATAGATGAGAGAGAGATTTGATAGGTGATAGACAGATTGATTAATTGATACAGACAGACACACTGGATGGATGGATGGATGGATGGATGGATGGATGGATGGATGGATGGATGGATGGATGATAAAGAGCTGGATTAACTAAATTGTTAACTTAATTATTATTTTCTGAATCTGTCCCGCTGATTTTCAACATTGGCTCTGGCTGTTGTTTGAACATCACTTATTGCGTAGTCGAGAAATTAAAAAAGATTTTGCCTAGTCATCTGTCTGCTTCTGACACCTACTTGAACTCCTGTGCTTTCAGTGCCAAAAAAATTGATACCCGGAAATATTGCAATCTTCCCAGTAACTGTTAAGTCAACTTTCATAAACAAACAGTTCCCTACAGATAGGTTGCTCTTAAATTTCTGCAATCCCCAGCTAGCACTGCTTTCATTTGGTTATCTGAAGTTGACCTATTAAGGAAAGCAGACATCATCGGTCTTTGTCTCCTTTAAAACTGTTGAAATTGATGGAGGAGGCATGGTAGAATATTTATTTCACTGTAAACTGCCTTGGAATGTTTATCGTTTGGAAAGACCTGAAAGTTGCACTAAATAAATAAATAAAATACATTAAAAAAATCTACTATACAGGTAGTCCTTGACTTAGACCATAATTGAGCCCAAATTTTCTGTTTCTTGCTACAGTTGTTAAGTGAATCACTGCAGTTGTTAAGTTAGCATGGTTGCTAAGGGAATCTAGTTTCTCCGTTGACTTTGCTTGGCAGAAAGTCGCAAAAGGTAATCACATAACCCCGGGACATTCAGCCGTCATAAATGTGAATCAGTTGTCAAGCATTGGAATATAAATCATGTGGCCATGGGGATGCTGCAATGGTCTTCAGTGTGAAAAATGTCATAAGTCACTTTTTTCAGTGCCTTTTGTAATTTCAGACTGTCACTAAGTAAACCATTGTAAATCGAGGACTACCTGTATTTTGGCATCAGCAATAGCTTTCTAAATGTTTAAGCATCCTGAACCTCTCGGCCTGTGATGGTGAACCTATGGCATGCGTGCCAGAGGTGATACGCAGAGCCCTCTCTGTGGGCATGCGCACCAGCCAGCTGCTCTCTTCCAGCGCGTGTTCCAGTTTCAGCACTCAGTGCTGAAAAAGTTAGCCGTCACTGCCCTAGGCAATAGTGGGATTTAATGTTCGTGTTTAAAAGGAGAGAGTTGCTTTCCCATGAATTTATACAAAATTGATTCACAAATTAATTAAGGATTAAAACATTTGCAGAAGAGGTTAAAAAAACCCACCCAAATACATACCTCTTCTTGGCTCCACTGCTAATCGTACAGCTTAGGTGTGAAATGTTTAATTTTCTGTTTCACGTTCTGCTAACATATTTTTTTTTCTCTCTGCTGTTTTTTTTTTCTTTCTGAGTTGGGTTTCTTTCTAGTAATTTCTGTACTCACTCAAATGTTTTGGTTATTTTTTTAAAAAGTGATTTGACTGTTCTTTGGTCCTCAAGTGTCAGCATGTATTTCTCAGGAGGGAAATCCCACTTGCTCAAATCGTGAGTTTCTATCTTAAATATCTCCACCACTTAGGTTTTATTTTTTATATATATATGAAATTTATTTTCCACCCATCTCAATCACAAGGTGACTCTGGGCGGCTTACTATGTTAAAAAGAATAAAACAATTCAGCAATATGAATATAGTAAGAATAAAGCACTATAAACACTATGTGATAAGCCTCCCAGAGTCACTCTGAAACAAGATGAGTGACAAATAAATAGTCCTCAACTTACAACAGTTTGCTTAATGACTGTTTGAAGACGCAACAGCACTAAAAAAAATATTACATGACCATTTTTCACACTTAGGACAGTGTGACAAGGAATGTTGTAGTGTGCGATACAATTCTCTTCACAACTATCTTGTTTAGCATTAGAAATCTTGAGCTCAATTGTGGTCATAAGTGGAGAACTGCTTGTATAAATAATGAATGAATGAAAAAATCAGTTGTAAATGCTTCGTTCTTCACCTCAAGGATCTTCCCACCGATTGAATGATTTCTTCAGCTATTGTGGGATTTAGTGACAGGTCAGTTTTTGTGGTCACCTGAAATTATGTTAGAAAGAGCGGCTACCTTTACTACCATAAACGTCCCCTGGAGAAAAGGAAGATCTTGCTATTTAACCTTGTTCCTTTTATAGGCAAAGCGTTTGTCAACTCTATCCCTTCAGTATGAAAAAAAACTGATGGACCAACAGAAAGGCAGCGGCAGGAAGAAAATCAAGATAGTCAGCGGCGTGGTAAGTGGCATTTGCATCAGCTTTAAAAGGATGTATTTCCAATAATAATAATAATAATAATAATAATAATAATAATAATAATAATAATAATAATAATAATAATAATAATAATAATAATAATAATAATAATAATAATAATAATAATTTAATTTTTATACCGCCCTTCTCCCGAAGGACTCAGGGCGGTTAGCAGCCAGATAAAATACAATACAATACAATACAATAAAATCACTATTAAAAAAACTTATTCAATATGGCCAATAAAATTAAATTATAAAATACATATTATAAAATAAAACCCCATTAAAATCCAATTTAAAAACCCCTTTAATTTAATAACCAATTTAATAACCAGATGAGCCCCATTCACACAACCTCTTGACCAATTGTGGAGGAAAGATTTCCTCCATACAGCCTTTAATCTTCTTTATTCCAACCCTGAGCACTTTAAGACCTTTGGACTTCAATTCCCAGAAGTCCCTAGCCAGCCATGCTGGCTGGGGACTTCTGGGAGTTGAAGTCCAAAGGTCTTAAAGTGGACACCCTTGCTTTATAGGGTCCTCTCTCTATATAAGAGCTTGGTTATTACACAATGTTCATTGCAGATGGTTCTCAACTTACAGACGCTCATTTAGTGACTGTTCAAAGTTACAATGGCGTTGAGAAAAGTGACTTGGGACCATTTTTCACACTTAATGACCCTTGCATAATCCCCATGGTCACGTGACCAGAAATTCAGATGCTCGTATTTATGACAGTCTCCCGTGGTCATGTGATCCCCTTCTGCGACCTGACGAGCCAAGTCAGTGGGGAAGTCAGAATCACTTAACATTTGCGTTATTAACTTAACAACTAGAGTGATTCCCTTAACAACTACAGTGATTCACTTAACAACTGTAGCAAAAATGTTCCTGTGGCAAAACTCCCAACTGTCTTAGTTAGCAACAGAAACTTTGGGCTCAATTGCGATAGTAACTCAAGGACGACCTGTGTTCTGAAGCTGCTGTGCTCCTTTCATCCCCTTCTCCCTTGTCTGTAGGAAACAATGATTGTACAAACAAGTATGCTGAGTTTTGTTTCCTCTTAAACATGACGATTTCCTAGCCTCTCCCTAAATATTTTATGCTAGGTTTCTGCATATACTATTTATAGCCTATTTCTATGCCTTAATATTCCATGTGCTGACAAGAGTTTGATTGATCGTCAACACTAAGTAAAAAAAAATTTCCACTGCAACTACAATTCTCTTGTGGTTCTTTTGTTGGATTCTTGAAACAAATTCCTCATCGCCGTCACTCCCACTACATTGAATGAGTACATTACATGCTCAATGAGTTAGATCTGGGCCCTGCACATGCTAAGCTACAAATAAACATGATGAGCATGTGACATAAGTCAGCTGTGTTTGTCTGGTTGATCTAATTAAGGACAATAAATGTTTGGACATCGCTGTGATGTGTGCGTTCTGTCTGTAAGGGACAAAACAGCTGGAGCTCTTTTTGTATGTCGGTGATCCTTTATGATCCTGTGTGGTCTCTGGATGGGGTTGCACTGAATCCTCCTGGACTTGTCGCTCTTGCTAGATCAGCAGATAGAAGACCTGGCCAGGGGGTGTTTTGCCCAGGTTTGGTTAATGGGCCAGTTATGGCCTTACTTTGGTTGAAAGACTACAGATAGTCCTCAACTCACGGCCACAATTGAACCCACAATTAATGTTGCTAAACAAGACAGTTGTTAATGAACTGCACAGCAGCTGTCCAGATGAAGTTGGAGACACTAACACAAATTTGTAGTCTTTTATATGTATAAATATATTTAGCGTTCAAGTTTACAGCAGTCTTTGTCATCATCCAGAAAAACAAGATAATCAGGAGCACAGGAATACCATGTTTCCTCAAAAATAAGATCCTGTCTTATATTTTTTGAACCCTGAAATAAGCGCTTGGACTTATTGCCATACTCTCAAAGCCCGGTTGGGCTTATTATCAGGGGATGTCTTATTTTGGGAGAAACAGGGTATCAGTAGGTAAGCTAAGCAGTACAGCTAGTCCTCAACTTACGACCACAACTGAGCCCAAAAATTCTGTTGTTAAGTGAGACATTTATTACGTGAACTTTGCCTCATTTCTTGCCATAGTGAATCACTGCAGTTGATAAGTTACTAATCTGGTTGTTAAGTGAATTTGGTTTCCTCATTGACTTTGCTTGTCAGAAGGTCACAAAAGGGGATCACATGACCTTGGGACACAGCAACGGTCATAAATACGAACCAGTTGTTAAGCATCTGGATTTTGATCACATGATCGTGGGGATGCTGTAAAGGTAGTAACTCTGAAAAACAGTCATAAGTTTATTTTCAGTGCCATTGTAACTTTGAATGGTCACTAAATAAAGTGTTGTAAGTCGAGGACTACCTGAATACATAACACATGGAAGAGGGAGGAAAAAGAGAAACTCCCCTTTTATATTTACAGCAACCAATCATAGCGTAGATTGCATCATGCATGTGTCAGCACTTTCTGTCCCACTAATAACTTATAAGTGTGTGTTCTGTCCTTAACAACAGTTGTTAAATGCATTTTGCCACAGTTGTTACGTGAATCACTGCAGCTGTCAAGTGAATCACATGGTGGTTAAGTCAATCTGGCTTCCCCATTGATTTTGCTTGTCAGAAGGTCGCAAAAGGTCATCACAACGACCCCAGGGTTTCATGTATTGTAACTGTCATAAATATCGGTCATGCCACGCGTCTGAATTTGAATCACGCGACCATGGGAATGCTGCAATGATTTCTAAATATTAAAAATTAGTATAAGTCACTTTTTTTTCAGTGCTGTTCTAACTTTGAATGGTCACTAAAAGAACTGTTGCAAGTCAAGGACTACTTATACAGTGATTCATGCCCTCATTGCCACCCAGAACAGAATACCAGAGTTGGAAGGAACCGCAAGATTTTCTACTCCAAACCTCTGTTCACACAGGAGACCCTAAACCATTTCAGATGAATGCTCTCTGTTCTCTTCTTAAAACCCCCCACCAGTGAGGGAGCACTCACAGCTTCTGAAGGCAAGCCATTCCGCTACTGATGAACCATTGCAGTGCACTCTGCATAGTTTTTGAAGCACACTTCCTTCCGTTGGTTCAAGATGGAGTGTCACGGATGCTCATTGGGTCTTGCTAGTTGGCAGAGATCAGGGGTGTCAAACTCAAGGCCCGCGGGGCGATCTGGCCCGCGATGTGGTCGGAGCCAGCCTGCGGAGCCAGCACATGTGGCATCGTCCCAGTCTTACCAGCATCACCCAATGAAAAGAGGAAACATGCCAGGAGTTTGGGAAGTGGCGTCAGGCTGGCCATGCCCACCCAGTTGGCCACGCCCACCACCACGAGGTCAACCACAGCCCTGATGTGGCCCTCAATGAAATTCAGTTTGACACGCCTGGCATAGATTAATGCTACTCTGTAGGCCCGCCATTGGCCTACCAATAGCTTCCAAATGCAATTACAGGTAGTCCTTGATTTACAACAGTTCACTTAGTGGCAGTTCGAAGTTACAGCATCACTGAAAAAAGTGACTTATGACCATTTTTCACATTACAACATCCCCATGTGATCAACTTTC
This sequence comes from Ahaetulla prasina, assembly GCF_028640845.1. Taxonomy (NCBI): domain Eukaryota; kingdom Metazoa; phylum Chordata; class Lepidosauria; order Squamata; family Colubridae; genus Ahaetulla; species Ahaetulla prasina. Next base: position 225,794,095 of record NC_080541.1, on the reverse strand, counting down.
AAATGCTTGGCAACTGACTCATATTTATGACAGTTGCAATGTCAATGGGGAAGCCAAATTCACTTAACTATTTTACTAATTTAACAAGTAGAGTGATTCACTTAACAACTGTGACGAGAAAGGTCGTAAAAATGTGGCCAAACTGACTTAACAAATGTCTCACTTAGCAACCAAAATTTTGGGCTCATTGTGGTCGTATATAGAGGACTACCTTGAGTGGCTCAGACTGTTAAGACAGTCTGTTATTAACAGCAGCTGCTTGCAATTACTGCAGGTTCAAGTCCCACCAGGCCCAAAGTTGACTCAGCCTTCCATACTTTATAAGGTAGGTAAAATGAGGACCCAGATTGTTGGGGGGGCAATAAGTTGACTTTGTATATAATATACAAATGGATGAAGACTATTGCTTGACATAGTGTAAGCTGCCCTGAGTCTTCGGAAAAGGGCAGGATATAAAATAAAATAAAATAAAATAAAATAAAAGACTACCTGTAAAGTGCTGGCTTTAACTTAGAAGGGTCTTAATGACTTACCGAATTACCTGTAGGACCACATCTCTGCTCTGGAGTTTGCCTGACTATCTGGTTAATGTTGGGAGAAGCAACGGGCTATCTCTATTAGACAGCAAACTCTACTCCCTTTTTAGCACTGATGATGTTACCCAATTGGGTAATGGGACATCTGCAAGAAAACAACCAAGCTCAGAGAGCACCAAGGACCTCACCATCCCCCATTTTTTGGGAGGTCAGGAGTGCTGAAGTTCAGAGGTGTTTTTTCTCTAATGGGTCTGTTTCTCTAGAATGGCCTCCTGGGGGATGTTACCTGTTTTTCAGAAACAGGTGAAAATTGTCAAGCCAGGGGGAAGAGTCAAACAAGAAATTAGTCTGGAATCATTATGTGGGCATAAGACAGCAAGGCTTCACACGCGCACACACACGCACACACACACACACGAATGCCATTGAAGTTATCTAATCTGGCTCAGATGAAAACTGCCAGTCTGCAAAGATTCCTGGGAAATAGGCAAAATAAAATCTTGACGGTCTGTGCATCTGGTTGTTTGCGCCTAACCAAAAATTGATTTTTTTTCCAGAGAGATTTCAGAGGGGGTATGTGTTGTTGTGGTTAACATAAAAGTACTATTTGTGTTTTTTAATGTAGCATTATGTTATTATTCTCCTTTGTGAGCTCCAGAGTCTGTTTATGATGGCAGCGGGATATAAATCTAATGAATAAATATCATCCTCTCTTTTTGACAATCTGACAATTCATACATATAGTCAGGTAGTAGGATGGGCTCTGAGATCTCATGGCCACCTGTTGTTACACCAAGATTTCAGAATCAGTGATAATTGCAAGGAAAAACAGATGTGTCTGGGAGGCTGAGCATGTTACGTTGGTTCCGCCCCAGGCGCCTATACGTTGGTTCCGTCCCAGGCACCTGATGGACCCGGAGAGGTTCCTGACGGAGCTTGGGCCATTCCCTGAGGATCTGGCCCACGGCACGACTGAGGAACTAGTTGCGGCCTGGGAACAGGACGCGGCCGGGGCCTTGGACCGTGTCGTGCCTTTGTGGCCTCTGACCCGGCGTAGATCTCATCCGGCCCCTTGGTTCTCCAAGGAGCTGAGGGAGATGAAACGCCGGAGAAGACGCCTAGAGAACACTTGGAGGTCCAGTCGTTCCGAAGCTGATCAGACACTAGTTAGGTCCTATTCTAGGACCTACCTAGTGGCAATGAGGGAGGCGAGGCGCCCACGCCCACCCTCATTGCGCCGGCAGATAACCGCCCGCCGCCCTGTGGTGACCCGCCTCCTCCTTCATCAGGAGGTGCGGATGACCCTTACAGGACGTGCCGAGGAGTTTAGTGGTTATCTATACGACAAAATCGCTCAGCTCCGGGATGGTCTGGACCGAAATTGGGATGATCCAAGCGAGGGAGAGGAGGCACGTCTTGTCGACTCTGTTTGGGATGAGTTTGACCTTGTGGCTCCCGAGGACGTGGACAGGTTGTTGGGGAGGCTCCGCGCCACTACATGTTTATTGGATCCGTGTCCTTCCTGGCTGGTGCTGGCCACTCAGGAGGTGACACGAGGCTGGCTCCAGAGGATCATAAATGCTTCTTTGTTGGAAGGGGTTTTCCCTGCCGTCTTGAAAGAGGCGGTGGTGAGACCCCTCCTTAAGAAGCCCTCTTTGGACCCGGCTATTTTGGGAAATTATCGGCCAGTCTCCAACCTTTGCTTTGTTGCGAAGGTTGTAGAGAGTGCTGTGGCGCGTCAGTTACCCCAATACCTGGAAGAATCCGTCTATCTGGACCCGTTCCAGTCCGGCTTCCGACCCGGCTACAGCACGGAGACAGCTTTGGTCGCATTGGTGGATGACCTCTGGAGGGCCAGGGACAGGGGTTATTCCTCTGCCCTGGTCCTATTAGACCTCTCAGCGGCTTTTGATACCATCGACCATGGTATCTTGCTGCGCCGGCTGGGGGGATTGGGAGTGGGAGGCACCGTTTATCGGTGGTTCTCCTCCTATCTCTCCGACCGGTCGCAGACGGTGTTGACAGGGGGGCAGAGGTTGACCGCGAGGGCCCTCACTTGTGGGGTGCCGCAGGGGTCGATTCTCTCGCCCCTTCTGTTCAACATCTATATGAAGCCGTTGGGTGAGATCATCAGTGGCTTTGGGGTGAAGTACCATCAGTACGCTGATGACACTCAGCTGTACTTCTCCACCCCAGGTCACCCCAATGAAGTTGTTGAAGTGCTGTCCCGGTGTTTGGAAGCCGTACGGGTCTGGATGGGGAGAAACAGGCTCAAGCTCAATCCCTCCAAGACGGAGTGGCTGTGGATGCCGGCATCTCGATTCAGTCAGCTGCAGCTGCAGCTGACTGTTGGAGGCGAGTTATTGGCCCCAAAGGATAGGGTGCGCAACTTAGGTGTCCTCCTGGATGAGCGGCTGTCGTTTGAAGACCATTTGACGGCCGTCTCCAGGGGGGCCTTCCACCAGGTCTGCCTGGTTCGGCAGTTGCGCCCCTTCCTTGATCGGGATGCCTTGTGCACAGTCACTCACGCACTCGTTACCTCTCGCTTGGATTATTGTAATGCTCTCTACATGGGGCTCCCTTAAGGTGCACTCAAGGCTTCAGCTAGTCCAGAATGCAGCTGCGCTGGTGATAGAGGGAGAGTCGCGTACCTCCCATAACACCTCTCCTGCGCAGACTGCACTGGCTACCTGTGGCTGGGTGCACTTTAAGGTTTTGGTTATGACCTTTAAAGCGCCCATGGCTTAGGGCCTGGGTACTTACGGGACCGCCTACTGTTACCATATGCCTCCCACCGACCCGCACGCTCTCACAGAGAGGACTTCTCAGGTGCCGTCCGCCAAACAATGTCGGCTGGCGGCCCCAGGGAAGGTCCTTCTCTGTGGGGCTCCACACTCTGGAACGAACTTCCCCGGTTTACGCCAAATACCTGACCTTCGACCTTTCACGCGAACTGAAGACGATCTTTTATTCGCTGGGCTGGCTTAAATTTTATAGATTTTATAGTTTTTATTATTAATTTTAAACGGGGTTTTAATTTCTATATATTTTAAATTTTTAGGCAAATTATAATAAGGTTTTTAATGTTGTATTTTATAGAATATTGTCTTGTCTGTTTTTATTTGCCTGTACACCGCCCTGAGTCCTTCGGGAGAAGGGCGGTATAAAAATCAAATAAATGAAATGAAATGAAAATGAAATGTTTGACTTAACAACTGCTCATTTGGTGACCATTTGAAGTTACAATGGCACTGAAAAAAGTGACATGACCATTTTTCACACGACCCTATGGTCATGTGATCAAAAACGGTCATGTGATCAAAATTTGGACACTTGGCAACTGGCAGTACCCCAAGGTCATGTGATCCCCTTTTGCAACCTTCTGACAAGCAAAAACAATGGTGTAACCAGCTTCATTTAACCACTGTTTTGCTACTTTAACAACTGCAGTGATTCACTTAATTCTCTTGTTTAACAACATCAATTTTGGGCTCCATTGTGGTCGTAAGTTGAGGACTACATGTACATATATTGTCTCCGGACTGCCCATTAGAAAAGTAAAAAGAAACCAGACCGGGCAAAAACGACTTTTTCTTGGTGAATTTCAGGAGAATCACAGATGGCATGATTAGACAAGCTTGAATTGAAGGACCAAGAGTTCCTTTCATCTACTTCAACTAATTATATTTACTTTAGTATAGCATTTCCTAATAATCTTGGCTGTTTATATCTACAAGGAACTATTTTGGGGCCTTAAGGAAAAACCAACCTCAAGTAGATTCATTAAAATGTCTCATCAAAGAGAAAGAGCTCAAAACATTTCTCAAGTTTCTTGCTTTTTCAAGTCTTAATTAGGCCATTATTCACAGAACACAGATGCCTGCAAGAACATTTAAAATACTTTCTAGGGCATAAGACATAAATTAAGGGCCAGTTTGAGCTATTGGCTAATGCACCAGGTTAGAAAGTCGGAGAGTTCTAGTCCCGCTATAGACATGGAAGGTGGCTGGATGACTTTGGGACAATCACCAGAAGACTGGAAGTTCTAGTTCTGCTTAGACATGAAAGCCAGCTGGGTCACTTTGAACCAATCACCAGGAGAGCATGAGTTCTAGTCCAGTCTTGAAAGCATGATATCCAGCTGGGTGACTTTGGGTGAATCTCTCTCAGCCCAGCCCACCTCACTGGGCTGTTGTGAGGAAAATAAGAGGAGGAAGATATATTTCGTATGTTCACTGCCTTGAGTTATTTGTAAAAATAACAACTGTGGGAGACAAACAAAACAAAACAGAATAAGTTCAGTAGCTATTGAGGCCCTGAAATTCATTCTGGGAAATATTTGGAGGGATTTAGACTGTAAAGATATCTAAAGGGAAGGAAAAAAAGATAGTTGAAATTAAGATGGCTAAAATATCTGGGCATATGGAGAGAGAAAAAAATAATCTTTTTTTTTTAACTTTACAGCAAACTAACGAGGTACTTGATTCTTCGGAGCCCAAGTTGGCCAGAGCCGTCTCTTTTATTGCAGAAGTGAGGAAATCTCTGAGCCAGCTAAATTTTGATGTATTTTCAGAAGCCCTCCGCCAGTACAAAAGAAAACATGATTTCAATGCTATGTTATTTCAGTTGAGTGGACTTTTCTTAGAAGATCAGAACACCCACGTCCTAATGCGAGGTATTTAAAGTGCCCAGATTTCTCTTGTACCAATAGTATGTATGAATACCAATGAGGGATTAAATGGGGCTTGAATTCCTTTTGTTAATACTTTAACACTTTGTTGATTTTTTTTAATACAGTTCAAAAGGCTTCCTTCTGTTGATTGCATTTGCATCTGTATGTACAGTATTAGGGATTATGATTCATAACAAGGGAGGCATGTACTGTAACATGTAAAGGAAACTACTGTGGCTAACACACATTTTTTATTATTATGGTTGATTGCATGGTCAGCCAGATGTTTGAACTATATTTGGCATTTTTATACCAATCAAGTCCTTCCCAAGGACCTGGCATAGACAGATAACGTTTGATGGTGTTAAAGGTATCGTTGCGGGATGTCGGCTCCTCCGAATAAAGCTGCCTTTTGCAATTGACTGATGTGGATTTTGTCAATGGCGATGGTGTTCCAGTGGTGCTCCAGGTGTTTTGGGATTGCACCCAAGGGTGCCTATGACTATATGGATTTTGCTTTCTTTTGCCACAGTTATTTTACTTCTGTTTGCAGGTCTTTGTATTTTGTGACTGTCTCCAGTTCTTTTTCTTCTCTTCTGCTGTCTTCAGGTACTGCCACATCCACTATACAGACTTCTTAAATCTTTCTTAATACGGGTGTGTTATGTGGCAGCGGTTTGTCTGTTTGAATTCTAAGGTCCCAGAACAATTTAGCTCAGTGATGGCGAACCCAGAAGAGAAGCTGCAAAAGGGGGCATGCACCCGCATGTGCACACCGGGAAATTAACTTCGTTTCCGGCACGCGCATCAGACATCTAGTCTTCCGGTTACTGGCGCGCATGCGCTCATGACAATCAGCTGGGCGGCCTGCATGCCCCTGCCAGAAAGTTTTCCAGTTTCCAGCACTGCCACATGCACAAAGGCCAGCTGATCGTTGTGCGCGCATGCGCACCAGAAATCTGGAAGAGGAATGGGCGATGCCAGGCAAAATGGCTCTGCCTGCCCCTTCGGCATGGATGCCATAGGATCACAATCACGGATTTAGCTTCTTCGTTTTTCTCTATTTTGGGGGGCCCACCAGTTCTTGCTTGCAAGCAACTGATATTTCTTATAGATCTTCCACTGTGTACCATTATTACTACTTTGTCATGCCACATTTTTGTAGTAAGTCTGCGCGACATTGTTGCAGTATGAAAAAAGAACGAGGAAATCCAGTTTCTTCAGCTTCTTTGTAGCAGTGGCATAATAACACACTCACAGACATAAACACACAGATATATTCCAAGAAAAAGAATGTATCTACTACTCTTCTTCCTACTTTTCCTACAATCGCCTTTTGAGAGTGACTGGCTCAAAGATTCCCAGCTGTATTTCATGGTTACGATAGGACAGGAACTCACCACCTCCCAGATCTAGAAGTGGAGGGGGCAGTGGGGAATCCTCTGGCAGATAGCCCACTCCTATGCTGTCAGCTGCCAGCTTGTGCTCACTTATGCTTTGCTGCTATGCGGTGACAGACTGCCATGAAGTGGGGGGAATGCTTGGGGAAATGAAAGTAAGTGTTGTGCCTTCTCTAGTCACTGCCTCAAGGACACCCAGCTGGAAGGAAGAAGGGGCTGCATACCAAACTGCGGTTGGACTAGCAGTTAGGATAACACCTTGCCTGAACCTGATTGGTTACCTCAGGTTGGGCAGTGAGAGACAGTTTAAGGAAGAGGAAAAATAGAACTTATGGATTTGGGGCGTGATTCTCAGTTCTGGCTTTGCAATACTGCGACACATGTGATCTCTAAAAAACTATACCTTTCTCAACAAATGGAGCCGAGGGTTGTTTCTGTTGAGAGGTGTACGTTGTGTGGCAGGTGTGATATGCACTGAATCATTAACTGAATCATTAATCATGAACGTATCTTTTCTTTTATGTACACTGAGAGCATATGCACCAAGACAAATTCCTTGTGTGTCCAATCACACTTGGCCAATAAAAATTCTATTCTATTCTATTAACCAAGTTTGATGCACCGCACTGCTGGATTTGGGGAGGCTAAAATACATGCTGCATTTGGGGAGAAACAGGCCAGCGTTTACCCTGTTAACTGCTATCATCATCTTTCCTTCTTCTTCTTTTTTTAAATTATTTGCCAGAGTTTTACCAATTTATTCGGCCTCAGCACAAAAAGCAGTTTGACGAAGCTTGCCGTTCCCTGACTGGCGTCGGTTGCGGATACAAACCCGAGCACAGCCTGCTGCAAGAAGATAGATTGTTATTAGCTCAAAATGCAGGTGAGGCCGACTTTAAGCAGCTGGCAGCTCCACCGGCATTGAAATGTATTTTAATAGAAGCCACCCCTTACCCAGGAAAAGTAACAATGCCCTCGCCAGAACAGAGCATCTTCTTCCAGCCTGGGTTTTTTTTTGTTTGTTTGTTTGTTTCAAGCTCTCTCAAAGGAAAGCAAATCCACCTTAACAAGGAAAAAATGTCTGGGCTTCTTTGCCCGTTTTCTTCATCAGTAACTGATAAAGTCCCTGGATTTAAGTCCCCCTGAATCTTCCCAGGAACTTCCCCTCCCACCTACTGTCAGCTGCTATCAATAAATGTTTTTTTTTGTTAATGCTATAACTTTAATGCTTAAAAGTTGAACATTTTCAAATTTTTACTTGTCTGTGCAGGTAGTCCTCAATTTACAACCATTTGTTTAGTGACTGGCCGAAGTTACAAATGGCCCTGAAAAAAGTGACGCGTGATCAAAATTAAGACGCTTGGCAACTGGCTTGTATTTATGACGGTTGCAGTGTCCCAGAGTCACATGATCATCCCGTGAGGTTTTCTAATAAGCAACGTCAGTGGGGAAGCCAGATTCACTTAACTAATGTGTGAACAACTGCAGTAATTCACTTAACAGCTGTGGCAGGAAAGCTCGTAGAATGGGGCAAAACTCACTTAACAACTATCTTACTTAGCAACAGAAATTTTGGGCTCAATTGTGGCTGTAAGTTGAGAACTACCTGTACTGTCATTTATGATACTACAAACGGCCCAGATTTGCTTATTAGCAAGATGGTCGGCGTATAAATTTAGTAAATAATAACAAATCAATAATAATATTTCTACTTACTTAAAAAAGTTTTTGTTAGTTGCGAAGTCGTGTCCGACCCATGGACAGCGTTCCTCCAGGCCTTCCTGTCCTCTACCATCCTCTGGAGTCCATTTAAACTCACGCCGACTGCTTCAGTGACTCCATCCAGCCACCTCGTTCTCTGTCGTTCCGTCCTTCTTTTGCCCTCAATCTTTCCCAGATTAGGCTCTTCTCCAGTGAGTCCTTCCTTCTCATTAAGTGGCCAAAGTATTTGAGTTTCCTCTTCAGGATCTGGCCTTCTAAAGAGCAGTCAGGGTTGATCTCCTCTAGGACTGACCAGTTGGATCGCCTTGCAGTCCAAGGGACTCGCAGGAGTCTTCTCCAGCACCAGAGTTCAGAGGCCTCAATTATTTGGCGCTCAGCTTTTCTTATGGTCCAACCTTCACAGCCATACATTGCAACTGGGAAAACCATAGCTTTGACTATACGCACTTTTGTTGGCAGGGTGATGTCTCTGCTTTTTAGTAAGCTGTCTAGATTTGCCATAGCTTTCCTCCCCAGGAGCAAGCATCTTTTAATTTCTTGGCTGCAGTCCTTAAAAAAGTATCTATTGCCTATCTTGTCAGGGGAATATGGCTTTGCTGCCGCCAGCTAATAAAATTATTTCTTGGGAGGGTTTTATCACACTTGGTGTTCTGATATATTTGTTGTTTCTGCTGCTAATCCAGGGGTCCCCAATTCCTGGGCTGTGTCCTGTTCGAAACCAGTCCGTGGGGGAGATGGGCAACTGGATGGAGCTTCGTGCATAAGCGCAAGCACCCTCTGCTCACGTGCGAAGCTCGTTCGCACAAGTGAAAGGCGCCTGTGCCCGCCACTCGCACAAATGGAGTGGTGCATGTGCGCCTGCCACTAACACGCCTCCCCTACAAGCTGGAAAGGTTGGGGACCACTGTGCTAATAGAGCCAGTATCTCTATCTGATTTTCTTTGATTTTAGGACAGGACTATGAAAAGAAAATTACCTTTTTGGAAGATTCCACTGAACAGCTTAATTCCAAGCAACATTTAAACAAAGGCGGATCCCACCTGACGGCTGATTTAAATGCGAAAGGTATGCTTTAAATTCCTGATGACACCTGTGGGAAACTTTTTTCATTTCCGGTTCATCATTAAAACTGAATTCAATCACATACTCACACTGGGATGAAACCAAATGCAGTTTTGAATTGGGGAAAAGAGGGAAATTCTTAAATCTTCTTTTGAAGACTTATGCCCCAGGTAAGGAATCTTTGTAATTGTTCTATTGCACATTAGTCATCTAGTTTGGACTTTTAAAAAAAAAGAATTATAATTCTTTTAGGTGGAAAGGAAATGTTTCCGTTACTTTGAATTTAGATGAATAAACGTGACATGCGTAGCTTGGAGCAATAATCATTGTTCTCATTTCTGGTTTATTAGTGCAAGAGGGCGAGTCTTTTTCTCAGTAACATTGCACATGCTTTAACAATGGGGAAATTCCTATTAGGGATCCCAACAGAAAACCACACAAATGATACACAATACTTAATACTACACATATTAACGGCGGCAGGTATAGCATATGCGCAAAATTGGGAAAAAGAGAACCCACCAACAGAGGAAGATTTAATTAAGAAAATGCTAGAATGCACTGAGATGGATAAACTCACAAAAGAAATCAAGGAAAAAGAAGAGACAGAATATTATAAGTTCTGATGTAGATGGTATGAATGGTTACAAAATAGGAAAGATAGGAAAACTGAATAATAGGGTAGAATGTAGATGAAATAAAGGAAGGTAGATCATAATAAGTTAGGATTAAAATATGTATATATAGTAAGAAAGGACCGCACTGAATAGGTGATAATAGGTGTGTGTGTGTGTGTGTGTGTGTGTGTGTGTGTGTGTGTAGGTCTTTGGTTGTTCGGGTTTTCTCCCGCGTAAAATTGGAAGTGTCTTGCCGACGTTTCGACGAAGTCTCATTCGTCATCTTCAGGCTTCAGCTTCGTGCTTCTGGGAGCAATGTGTGATTGCAGCTGTTTCTTCCTTTTTAACTGCTAGTGGGGGTTTGAACTGATTGGGTGGAGCTTGGCTGTGCTCTGATTGGATGGGGGGGGTTTTGTGCTCTGATTGGATGGGGGTGTGTCCTGTTTGTGTGGGGGCTTGGTTGTGCTCAGATTAGTCTGAGTTGCAGGGGGATTTGAGCTGGTGAGCTGCATTGCTGTTGTTTGGCTTCGTGTTTGTGGTCGTGCTACATCTTCATAGTGGGTGTCAGGCCGGTTTAGCTCACGCTGGTAAAGTCTGTTATTAAGAACACAGTAGCCTGCAATTACTGCAGGTTCGAGCCCGGCCCAAGGTTGACTCAGCCTTCCATCCTTTATAAGGTAGGTAAAATGAAGACCCAGATTGTTGGGGGGGCAATAAGTTGACTTTGTAAAAATATACAAATAGAATGAGACTATTGCCTTATACACTGTAAGCCGCCCTGAGTCTTCGGAGAAGGGCGGGGTATAAATGTAAACAAAACAAAACAAAACGAAAACAGTCTGCCAACCTCTACATGGAACATTTTGAAACCCAAGCACTAGAAAAATCTGATCACAAACCCAAACTCTGGCTCAGATACGTAGATGACACCTTCATAATCTGGCCACACGGGAAAGAAAAACTTGACAACTTCCTCACACACCTCAATAGCCTACACCCCAAAATACAGTTCACCATGGAAACAGAAGTTAATAGCCAACTTCCCTTCCTAGATGTCTTAGTCTACAGAAAACCCAATGGCTCCCTAGGACACACCATCTACCAGACCTATATACAAACACCCGTGAAAACCTCAGAAAACAAATATTGCACCTCTACGGGGAGGAAATCCACCATCTGACCAGGACCTATGAAAAACTAGAAGTCCAAAGAGCTTCCATTTTATGTGACCTCGCATTCCTACGAAACTGCCGCGATCAAAATTTAATCCCCAAATGCTTCCAATTGAAATTCCACTCCAACTCTGCAGCCACCAAACGCATCCTAAAAAGAACAGAATTGGCCTTAATCAGAAATGAACTTCACACAAAAAGATTCCTCCTAGATCAAATCAACAAAGATCTCCTCACACTTCACCTCAAACTCAGCAACAAGATGCACCCTGCACTTTGGGACAACTAAACAACTTGCCGCCTGAGAGCCAAACACAGACCACCCTCAAGACAGACACGACACCAACAAACTCAAGACTACAAGAACGCCAGAAACAAACCCCTCCACCCTCACAGCAACACATGAAACAAACAGTGCATAACATCTCAGATAGGATCCTCACCAAAGCTGAAACCGATGTCCTTTCCAAAGGATTCAACTTTGCAGTCACTCCCAAAAACATCCCCACGAGACCATTATATGCGGAGTTGAAACCAGCCTGACCAAAATCAACCCCGATGACGCTAACAAAATCAGACTCAAATCACCAACATCCTCTGCAGCAGCAAGCCACCCAAAAGCAACTTACCCAAAGAGGAACAGACAGCACTACTTAACCTGAAAAAAGATACCAGCATAATAATCCTACCAGCAGACAAGGGCAACGCCACGGTGGTTGTGAACACATCTGACTACCAAACCAAATTAACCAACCTACTCCAAGACCCTGCATACAAGCCCCTAAAACAGACCCCACCACCTACCTAGAAAACCACTAGATCCAAAATAAAAGCCTCCCCATCAGCGAAGAAATCCAACAAAGAATCATTCCCAGAGAGAAATCATCCAGATGCCCTAAGCTCTATGGCCTCCCAAGATACACAAAGAAGGAACCCCCACTCAGACCCATAGTCAGCTCCATAGGCTCACCTCTACAAAACCTAGCCAAATTTCTCGCCAAACAACTACAGCCCTATGCAGAATCCATCACCTCACACGTAAAAACTCATTCCAGTTCATAGAGATCATAAAGAAACAAAACTTACAGCCCAGCGACCTACTCGTGAGCTTTGATGTCATATCCCTCTTCACCCAAGTGCCAATCAAAGAAGCCTTGACAGCTATCCAAAACAAATATAACCCCCCCAAGCACATACTAGATCTGACCAACCACTGCCTATCCAACACATACTTCATCTATAACGGACAAAAATACAAACAAGTAGAAGGAGCACCCATGGGATCACCCCTCTCACCTGTCATTGCCAACCTCTACATGGAACACTTTGAAACCCAAGCACTAGAAAAATCTGATCACAAACCCAAACTCTGGCTCAGATACGTAGACGACACCTTCATAATCTGGCCACACGGGAAAGAAAAACTTGAAAACTTCCTCACACACCTCAATAGCCTACACCCCAAAATACAGTTCACCATGGAAACAGAAGTTAACAACCAACTTCCCTTCCTAGATGTCTTAGTCTACAAGAAACCCAATGGCTCCCTAGGACACACCATCTACCAGAAGAAAACACACACAAACCGCTATCTGCATGCACTCTCACACCACCACCCAGCACAGATCAACTCCGTAGCCAAGACACTCATCTCTAGAACAAAATGCTTAGCTGATGAACAACACCTAAAAACCGAACTACACACTCTCACAAACGTACTAACATCCAATGGATTCCAGAGAAATAAGATTACCAAACTAATCCAAAAAGAACCCCCCACTAAAACCCAAGACAGAGAACAAGAAAACGGCACAGCCCTCCTCCCATATATAAAAGGCACCACAGACAGAATCAGCAAGATCCTCCACAAACATAACATCAAGACAGCATTCTGCACAAACCAAAAAATATCCACCATCCTAAGAAACCCCAAAGACAAAATTGAGTTAGAAAATCAAGGAGTATATGAAATCCCATGCACCGCCTGCCCCACCACATACATTGGACAAACCAACAGAAGAATAAGTGCACGCATTGAAGAACACAAGAACTCATTCAAAAAAGAGGAACCAACTTCTTCCCTGGTCCAACACTTTAAAGTCACAGGACACGATATTGACTTTAAAAAGACCAGAACTATCGCCAAAACTGAACACTTTAACAACAGAATAATCAGAGAAGCCATTGAGATAGAAAAACGCCCACACAGCATGAACAAACGAGATGACACCTCCCGCCTACCAGCCATTTGGAAACCCGCCTTATTGACAAACGAGTCCCTAACACGAGGAATGACACCAGACCCACACTCACGAGGTCCCCACAGGATGTCACCACCGCACATCCACCCAGAAAGCAGACCCAAACCCACACTGATCATGAAGCACGACCAAGGACCAGAAGCCAGACCGCAGCTGCAACATTAGCCATTTCAAACCCCTCCAATCCATTCATGCAGCAGACTGACACCCACTATGAAGATGTAGCACGACCACAAAGCCAAACAACAGCTATGCAGCTCACCAGCTCAAATCCCCTGCAGCACAGATTAGACTGAGCACAACCAAGCCCCCACCAACACAGGACACACCCCAGCCAATCAGAGCACAGAAAACCCCCATCCAATCAGAGCACAGCCAAGCTCCCACCCAATCAGTTCAAACCCCACTAGCAGTTAAAAGGAAGAAACAGCTGCGATCACACATTGCTCCCAGAAGCACGGTTGAAGCCTGAAGATGACGAATGAGACTTCGAAACGTCGCCAAGACACTTCCAATTTTACACGGAGAAAACCCAACAACCAAAGACCTATATACAAACACCCGTGAAAACCTCAGAAAACAAATATTGCACCTCTACGGGAGGAAATCCACCATCTGACCAGGACCTATGAAAACTAGAAGTCCAAAGAGCTTCCATTTTATGTGACCTGCATTCCTACGAAACTGCCGCGATCAAAATTTAATCCCCAAATGCTTCCAATTGAAATTCCACTCCAACTCTGCAGCCACCAAACGATCCTAAAAAGAACAGAATTGGCCTTAATCAGAAATGAACTTCACACAAAAGATTCCTCCTAGATCAAATCAACAAAGATCTCCTCACACTTCACCTCAAACTCAGCAACAAGATGCACCCTGCACTTTGGGACAAATCCAAACAACTTGCCGCCTGAGAGTCAAACACAGACCACCCTCAAGACAGACACGCACACCAACAAACTCAAGACTACAAGAACGCCAGAAACAAACCCCTCCACCCTCACAGCAACACATGAAACAAACAGTGCATAACATCTCAGATAGGATCCTCACCAAAGCTGAAACCGATGTCCTTTCCAAAGGATTCAACTTTGCAGTCACTCCCAAATACATCCCCACTGAGACCATTATATGCGGAGTTGAAACCAGCCTGACCAAAATCAACCCGATGACGCTAACAAAATCAGACTCGAAATCACCAACATCCTCTGCAGCAAGCCACCCAAAAGCAACTTACCCAAAGAGGAACAGACAGCACTACTTAACCTGAAAAAGATACCAGCATAATAATCCTACCAGCAGACAAGGGCAACGCCACGGTGGTTATGAACACATCTGACTACCAAACCAAATTAACCAACCTACTCCAAGACCCTGCATACAAGCCCTAAAACAGACCCCACCACCTACCTAGAAAACCACTAGATCCAAAATAAAAGCCTCCCCATCAGCGAAGAAATCCAACAAAGAATCATTCCCAGAGAGAAATCATCCAGATGCCCTAAGCTCTATGGCCTCCCAAGATACACAAAGAAGGAACCCCCACTCAGACCCATAGTCAGCTCCATAGGCTCACCTCTACAAAACCTAGCCAAATTTCTCGCCAAACAACTACAGCCCTATGCAGAATCCATCACCTCACACGTAAAAACTCATTCCAGTTCATAGAGATCATAAAGAAACAAAACTTACAGCCCAGCGACCTACTCGTGAGCTTTGATGTCATATCCTCTTCACCCAAGTGCCAATCAAAGAAGCCTTGACAGCTATCCAAAACAAATATAACCCCCAAGCACATCCTAGATCTGACCAACCACTGCCTATCCAACACATACTTCATCTATAACGGACAAAATACAAACAAATAGAAGGAGCACCCATGGGATCACCCTCTCACCTGTCATTGCCAACCTCTACATGGAACACTTTGAAACCCAAGCACTAGAAAAATCTGATCACAAACCCAAACTCTGGCTCAGATGTAGACGACACCTTCATAATCTGGCCACACGGAAAGAAAAACTTGACAACTTCCTCACACACCTCAATAGCCTACACCCCAAAATACAGTTCACCATGGAAACAGAAGTTAACAACCAACTTCCTTCCTAGATGTCTTAGTCTACAAGAAACCCAATGGCTCCTAGGACACACCATCTACCAGAAGAAAACACACACAAACCGCTATCTGCATGCACTCACACCACCACCCAGCACAGATCAACTCAGAGCCAAGACACTCATCTCCAGAACAAAATGCTTAGCTGACGAACAACACCTAAAAACCGAACTAGACACTCTCACTAATGTACTAACATCCAATGGATTCCAAAGAAATAAGATTACCAAGCTAATCCAAAAAGAACCCCCCACTAAAACCCAAGACAGAGAGCAAGAAAATGGCACAGCCCTCCTCCCATATATAAAAGGCACCACAGACAGAATCAGCAAGATCCTCCACAAACATAACATCAAGACAGCATTCTGCACAAACCAAAAAATATCCACCATCCTAAGAAACCCCAAAGACAAAATTGAGTTAGAAAATCAAGGAGTATATGAAATCCCATGCACCGCCTGCCCCACCACATACATTGGACAAACCAACAGAAGAATAAGTGCACGCATTGAAGAACACAAGAACTCATTCAAAAAGAGGAACCAACTTCTTCCTGGTCCAACACTTTAAAGTCACAAGACATGATATTGACTTTAAAAAGACCAGAACTATCGCCAAAACTGAACACTTTAACAACAGAATAATCAGAGAAGCCATTGAGATAGAAAAACGCCCACACAGCATGAACAAACGAGATGATACCTCCCGCCTACCAGCCATTTGGAAACCCGCCCTTATTGACAAACGAGTCCCTAACACGAGGAATGACACCAGACCCACACTCACAAGGTCCACACAGGATGTCACCACCACACATCCACCCAGAAAGCAGACCCAAACCCACACTGATCATGAAGCACGACCAAGGACCAGAAGCCAGACTGCAGCTGCAACATTAGCCATTTCAAACCCTCCAATCCATACATGCAGCAGACTGACACCCACTATGAAGATGTAGCACGACCACAAAGCCAAACAACAGCTATGCAGCTCACCAGCTCAAATCCCCTGCAGCACAGACTAGATTGAGCACAACCAAGCCCCCACCAACACAGGACACACCCCAGCCAATCAGAGCACAGAAAACCCCATCCAATCAGAGCACAGCCAAGCTCCCACCCAATCAGTTCAAACCCCACTAGCAGTTAAAAGGAAGAAACAGCTGCGATCACACATTGCTCCCAGAAGCACGGGTTGAAGCCTGAAGATGACGAATGGGACTTCGTCGAAACGTCGCCAAGACACTTCCAATTTTACACGGGAGAAAACCCGTACAACCAAAGACCTATATATATATATATATATATATATATATATATATATAAATATATATATATATATATATATATATAAATGTCATATGTTTGTCTTGTGTTTTAATGTGTACAAATAAAAACTTTAAAAAAAATAACTGGGGAAATTTATCCCCTCTATATCCTGGTTTGTCCTTTAAAAAAATCTTCCTGAGGATATGCAACAACTAGGAGAAAACAACAATAAAACTGTTGAAGAGGAGTTAAGTGATGCAAGTCTGGGTTTTCCAAGGAGACTAATGGCAGGAATAAAGAAGGGAAACTCAAAAGAAATAAAATTTCAACATTTCGTTCATTTCTCAAATCTGTACAGTTCTTGTTTCCTAAATCTTGCCTAATTCCATTGGGTTTGACATACCATGCAGGAAGAATATTTATTTATTTATCTGATTTATATTCCACCTTTATTACTTTATAGGTTAATCAAGGTAGAAAAACAGGCATTATACACTTTCCTCCTCCTATTTTCCTAAACAACAACCCTGTGAGGTAGGTTAGGTTGAGAGAGAATGACTGGCCCAAAGTCACCCAGCTGGCTTTCATGCCTAAGGTGGGACTAGAATTTACTGACTCCTGCTGGATTGGCCCAAAGTCATCCAGCTAGAATTGTGCTTTTCAGATATTTAATAGGGAATCAAAGCAGATAGAATAGATTAGAATAACAGAGTTGGAAGGGACCTGGGAGGTCTTCTAGTCCAACCCACTGCTTAAGTAGGAAACCCTAAACCAGTGATGGCAAACCTTTTCGGCACTGAGTGCTGAAAAAGGAGCGCATGCATCTGGGCCGCAACCTGGAAGAGGAGCAGTGATGGGTTGCTACTGGTTTGCCCCGGTTCAGGCAAACCAGTAGCGGGAGCAGGAGGCTATGCCCACCCACCTGGATGTCATTAAATACACTCTGCACATGCGCAGAAGTGGCGCGTGAGCGAGCGAACCGGTAGCAAAGGTAAGTGAACCCCATCCCTGAAGAGGAGCTGCCCAGGGCACATGCACATGCCCGAAAACGAACTTCCGGTTTCAGCTACTGAATTTCCGGTTTCAGACAGCTATTCTTCTGGGTTTCTGGCCCGCATGCGCACATGATGATTAGCTGGGCGGCGCGGATGCTCACGCAGGAAAGTGGAAGACCAGCTAGAAGATCTTCTAGTTTCCAGCACTGCTGCATGCAAAATGGCATGCATGATCATCGCATGCACATGCGCGCCAGAAACCTGGAAGAGGAACATGCGATGCCACGCGTGCCAGGGAACATGGTTCCGCATGCCACTTGCCATAGTGGTTATGCGAACCGCTGCAGCTGTTAAGTTAACGACACGGTTATGAAATGAATCTGGCTTCCCCTTTGCCTGCTTGTCAGATGGCCGCAAAAGAGGATCACAGGATACTGCAACCGTCATAAATATGAGTCAGTTGAATTTTGATCACATGACCACGGGGGTGCTGCAATGGTCGTAAGTGTGAAAAACGGCCATCGGTCACTTTTTTCCAGTGCCGCTCTAACTTCAAACAGTCACTAAGTGAACTGTTACAAATCGAGGACCAGCCGCCTGGCTTTCTGAGAAGTAGCCACAGGACATGCAGACCCCAATCAGCCTGAGTAATTTGTGTTTCCCCACCGTGTTGTGTGTTGTGTCTCAGGAGAAAGCAGTGCCAAGGTGTCCGATGTCTCCCCCAGACGTTCATTCAGTACCCCAAAGGAGGACCAGAAAGAGACCTACCTGTTGGCCTATGTAAATGAACTCAAGAGGTCGCTGGACAAAACCGCCTATAATACCTTCAGGTCAGCACTCGTCGCATACAAGAAGACCGGTGACTACGACTCGATGGTGACTGTGGTGGTGGCCCTCACTACGGACAAGCCAGAGAACTTCCACCTTCTGCAGAGTAAGTGCCTCTCCAACTGTGTGTAGAGTAAGCTGAACTCTCTCAGTATTCTGTTAGGTTGGGGGGCATTATGGTTTATGCGGTGGGAAGAACCATAGGACACATTGCCCTCCCCGAGGCATTGCATAACAGCTACATTCTGGTGGCAAAACAGGTCTAAAACGTAATTTAATTATAGAAGTTCAAAATACAGTTAGTCCTCGATGTACGACCACAATTGTGCTCAACATTTCTGTTACTAAGTGAGATATTTGTTAAGCGAGTTTTGCTCCATTTTAGGACCTCTCTTGCCACAGTTCTTAAGGGAATCATTGCAGGTGTTAAATTAGTAATATGGTTATTAAGTGAATCTGGCTTTCCGGTTGACTTTGCTTAAAGGGGGATTACATGACCCCGGGACACTGTAACCGTCATAATTATGAGTCAATTGCCAAGTGTCTGAATTTTGATCAGATGACTATGGGGATACTGCAATGGCTGTAAGTGTGAAAAACAGTCGTCAGTCACTTTTTCAGTGCCGTTGTGACTTCGAGCGATCACTAAATGAACTGCTGTAATTTAGGATTATGTATACTTCTATACAGGGACGGCAGCTCAGAGGAATCCCCTCAGGAAGTTGGTCCTTCTACCTAAGCAAACATTAGTCATGACTGCATTATTTAATCAAAGGCGTGTCCAACCTTGGCAACTTTAAGACCTGTGGACTTCAACTCCCAGAATTCCTCAGCCAGACAACTGTGGAATTCTGGGAGTTGAAGTTCACAAGCCTTAAAATTGCCAAAGTTGGAAATCATTGATTTAATTATTTTGATGCACACTTGGAATTATCTTTTCCTCAGGTTAGGATGGCCCCGACTGCTGGCCGTTCTGAAGGCCTTGAAGACTAGGCTGTGTGTCCAGGCCTCAGCTCCCATGCGTGTGAAGAGCTGTGTGTTGATACTGATGCATTATAATATCTCTTGGCTTTTAATTGTATTTGATTTCTTTTTTGTATTGTCTTTTAACTGTTTTGATTTTATGATTATTTGCCACCCAGAGTTACTATTTTTTTTTTCATCGTGGCGACCAAAACCGTTTACTGCTTTGATATGGATGGAGGCAGGAGGCAGACAGACAGACAGGAAGGAAGGAAGGAAGGAAGGAAGGAAGGAAGGAAGGAAGGAAGGGAGACAGACTATGATTGATTCCTTGATGCTCTCTGAACTTAATTGTTTTCTTGCAGACACTTTGTTACCCAACTAAGTAACATCACCAGGGCTGGAAGGGATAGGTTTTAGTTTGTTTGAGTTGTTAGTTCCTTGATTGGGGTATTGTTTATGGTTTGGTTGTTGGTCTAGAGTTAATTTTTGCATTAATCTCTGCTTATCTGGAAGCTGATTGCTGGTGAGGAGGTGTTGGGGTCTTGAGTGAACATACTTCATGAATTCCAGTGTTCTCTCACTCAGGTGTGGAAATTGTGCCATTTCCTCTCTACTTTTGGGTGACAGTGCTTTGGCATTAGAAATTATTCCTGTTCATTATAGGTAGTCCTCAACTTATGACCACAATCCTGTTGCTATGTGAGACATTTGTTAAGTGAATTTTTGCCCCATTTAACAAACTTTCTTGCCACAGTTGTTAAGTGAATGGCTGCAGTTGTTACATTAGTAACAGGGTTGTTGAGTGAATCTGGCTTCCCCATTGATTGCGCTTGTCAGAAGGTCGCAGAAGGGGAACATGTGACTCCAGGATACTGCAACTAAGCTTCTAAATTTTGATCACATAACTGGGGATGGTGAAGCCGTTGTAAGTGTGAAAAACAGTAATGTCACTTTTTTTCAGTGTCATTGTCATTTCAAATGATCACTAAGTGAACTGTTGTAAGTCTAGGATTACCTGTATTGAAGAAAGTTTTTTTTCCCACTGTGAAGCCTGTCAGGCCATCATAGGAAGGAAATAAGATATATCTTTATATCTTTTATAAAGATATGCTAACAATTATTAAAGACTGGAATGTGTTGAACTTGGCTCTTGGCAAATTTTATGAATCTATGAGGTCAGGAGATTTTAATTGTACGTATATGCACAATTCAGAATCTATTTTTTATTTCTCTGTCCAGTCTTGAATTCCTTTGCTATGAATCAGATGTGAAAAATATCCTTCCTTAGTATACCTAATTTCCTGTTTGTGCATTATCCCTTTATTTGAATTTAAAATGAAATGGCTTTTGAAAGGCTGTTTTGAAATAGCACAAGTACAGTTGTTTACCCTCAAATTCCTCTAAAGTGATAAGATATGGTCCTGTAATTTGGAAATAGGATATGGATGATGATGATGATGATGATGCTGTTATCCATTCAGTCGTGTCGGACGCTTGGAATTCTGTGGGCCAAGGTCTCTCCACATCTTCCGATCTTGCACCACTTCTTTGAATTACTTTATGCTCTGGCTGATGTCAGTTTTATGGTGTCCAGCCACCATGTTCTTGGGCGGCCTGGGTTCCTTTTACAGTTAAACATAATTGCTTTATGTACTTCCAAACATAATTGTTTTCTCCAGTGAATTTCCCCGCATGACATGGCAAAAGTAAGTGACACGTAGAGGATGTGGATATAACAACATGATGTAAAGCTAAAAAGAAACATCTAAGATCTAAGGATCAGTACAGCAGACTATGAGACGGATTTCTGTCCCATGAGATTAACTCATAACTTCCTTTGTTTCTGTTCCAAAACAATTAAAGTGTTTTCCTGCCTTTTACAAAGATTCCTTTTCCTTCTAACCCAAAAAAGCCACTTTGGTCTAGTGGTTGAGACATCAGGTTAGAAATGCAGAGATTGTGAATTCTAGTCCCTCCTTAGCCCTGGAATCCATCTGGGTGACTTTGGGCCAATCATCGGGAGACTGCGAGTTCTATTCCCATCTTAAGTATGAAAGTCAACTGGGTCACTTTGGACCAATTACTCTGTCTCTGCCCAACTCACCTCACAGGGAAAAATAGGAGGAGGAAGGTATTAGATACGTTTGCCACCTTGAGCTGTTTAAAAAAATAAATAACAAAAGCGGGATACAAATAAAATGTATAGTAAAAGTGTTTTCAAAGAGGTGGGAGAAGAAAGTGGTATGGGGATGGTGAGTCTCTTCCAGCGAGACAAAACTGGACAAGGAAAGAGACTTCACTGTAATAACAGATTTGATTTCCTCACCTTTACAACAGGGGGCCCCAACATATGGGTCACAGCCCACTATTGAAAAAATAATTGCTACCAACCTGCCTTCCATTGAGGACCTGTATACTGCACGAATCAAGAAGAGGGCCGTGAAAATATTTACAGACCCCTCGCATCCTGGACATAAACTGTTTCAACTACTACCCTCAAAACGACGCTATAGAGCACTGCACACCAGAACAACTAGACACAAGAACAGTTTTTTCCCGAAGGCCATCACTCTGCTAAACAAATAATTCCCTCAACACTGTCAGACTGTTTACTGAATCTGCACTACTATTAATCTTCTCATAGTTTCCATCACCAATCTCTTTCCATTTATGACTGTATGACTATAACTTGTTGCTGGCAATCCTTATGATTTATATTGATATATTGACCATCAATTGTGTTGTAAATGTTGTACCTTGATGAAGGTATCTTTTCTTTTATGTATACTGAGAGCATATGCACCAAGACAAATTCCTTGTGTGTCCAATCACACTTGGCCAATAAAATTCTATTCTATTCTATTCTATTGGGCTGTGGCCTTTTTGCAACTGGGCCACACATGCACAGGCCCACTCATCCGAGTGGCAGGCCCCAGCGCTTGCAGCCCCACTCGCATGAGTATGCATGTGTGCCCGTTGCTCACACAAATGAAGCTGTATATACACGTGCGTGTAAATGCCCTCACACAAAACCAGCCCCCCCTTTTTTTCCCCTGCCCTGCCCCCCACACCAGGCCGCCAGTCCAGAGAGGTTGGGAAATGCTGCTTTGCAAGAATAGGCCACTTACTATATTTACAGATAGTCCTTGTCTTACAACCATTTGTTCAGTAACGGTTCAAAGTTATAACGGCAGTGAAAAAAGTGACTTATAACCATCCCAAAGGTGCTTTTTCAAGAGGCAACTGGACTTCCTTGTTTTTCTTTGAAGATGTTTCGCTACTCATCCAAGAAGCTTCTTCAGCTCTGACTGGATGGTGAGGAATGGAAGTATTTATATGCCTTGCAGACAGCTGGTCATTTGCGTCCTTTTTGGAGAGCCATTGAGGCCACTTGGAGGTTTGTCTGTGTCCTCGGGGTCATCTGAACAGTGCAAATGGGTGTGGAGCCTTCTTGGAACTGTGGAAAGGATTGTGTTGTAGATGGGAGATAGATGATGTTGTATTCCTCTCCCTTCGTTGAGAGAAAGCAATTCAATTTTGAAATAGATGGTCTCTTTGACCGCTCTTTCTTTTGTGATCCCCTGAGGACACAGATAAACCTCCAAGTGGCCACAACATCTTTCCAAAAGGATGCAAATGACCAGCTGTCGACAAGGAATATAAATCTTCCTTTTCCCCAGCATCCAGTCAGAGCTGAAGAAGCTTCTTGGATCAGAAGTGAAACGTCTTCAAAGAAAAACAAGGAAGTCCAGTTGCTTCCTGAAAAAGCACCTTTGGGACAACCGTGACCTGGATGACTCATAATCTCCATAGATGTCATTTATGACCATTTTTCACACTTACGACCATTGCAGCATCTTCACGGTCACATGACCAAAATTCAGACACTTGCAACTGACTGTCGTGTCCCACTCCTCTGCTGATGGCCGGGTCAGGGAAATCCGAATCAGGTGTGCCTCTGCAGCTCTGCCAAAGTCCTAGCAAAGTCCTCAAGGCAGGCAGGAGACCAGAAAGTGACTTCAGCAAGATATGTTAGACTTTGCCTGACTCAGAGAATGCCAGAAAGCAGATCCTTTATATAGGCCATGGGGTGTGGCTCCATGACTCAGCACTCATTAAGGCCTGCCCCTCCCTTCCTTCTGACACCGCCGCCTATCAATTCTTCTGAAGCGAGGGTCACTCCAGTCGGCAGCTGTTGGTAATTGACCTCCCTCAGGCTCACATGCTGTGGGGGAGGGGTCTAGTTGCTCCGTTTGCCTGGGCATGGAGCCAGGGTTGGGGGCTGGAGGCGCTTCTTCTTCCTCAGCCTGTCTGGGCATGGAGCCAGGGCTGGGGCCGGGAGGCATACTAGGACATTCCTCAGCGTTCGGAAGCAGATAAGAAGACCCCGGCTGCGGTGAGAGCGGGCAAGACACAACACTGACTCATATTTATGAGGGTTGTAGTGTCCCAGGGTCATGTGATCCTTTTTGTGACCTTCTGACCAGCAAAGTCAATGGGGAAGCCGGATTCACTTAACAACCATATTATTAACTTAAGAACTGCACTGGTTCACTTAACAACTGTGGCAAGAAAGATTGTAAAATGGGGCAGAACTCACTTAACAACCGTCTTGCTTCGCAAGAAGAATAAGATTGGCCTTGTTGCTTAACAACAGGAATTTTGGGCTCAATTGTGGTTGTATGTTGAGGGCTCTCTGTACCGTATAGAACAGGGGTCTCCAACCTTGGCAACTTTAAGACTTGTGGACTTCAACTCCCAGAGTTCCTCAGCTAGCTTTGCTGGCTTAAAGTCTTAAAGTTGCCAAGGTTGGAGACCCCTGGTATAAAAGACGCAGCCTTCTAGCACACATTTCAACTCAAAAGAAAGCAAATGGGAGTTTTCCAATGCAGTCCAGTGGAGGAGTTGAAGCAGGAATCGCTCACCCATGTTTTATGTCAACGAACAGTCTGTACTTGGCTACCCTGAAAGTACAGGAAGAAATTGTGCTTTAACCTAAAATTAAGAAAGTAAAGATGACTACAGCATTTTGTCTGCGGTTATCATTCATAGTATTTGTACCTTTATTTGTTTATTGGCCTGAAAATTACGGTGGATGAAGGTTTGCAGGAAACAAGAGTCATAGAATTGCATCACTAGGTCTCAGAGACAATTTTTAGACTGTCACCAGGAATAACCATGTTTGTCTTTGAGTGCGAAGACAAACATGTCTCCTCTGCTCACTACACAAAACCTATATTTGGAGCTCTTTAATAAAAGCTTATCTACCCTACCTTTACTAATGAGCAAAAAGGAGGCTATATCCACTTAATGGGCCTCTGGTGCTCTCTGAGCTTAGTTGTTTTCTAAGTTGTCATCAGTTATTGGACCTTAAAAAAGCAAGAGAGAAAGAAAATCAACTTGCTTTGCTTGAACTGTGGTGCTGGAGAAGGCTCCTGCATATTCCTTGGACAGCAAAGGAGACTAACAAGCAAGGATTGGAATGCATAACTCCAGACATGTCACAGGAAGGAAAAAGATCACGAAACAGCGTCTTAATTACTTTGGCCATGTCATATGGGGAATTTCACTGGGAAAAGCATTTATGTTGAGAAGAATTATCAGTAAAATAGTAAAATCCCTGCCCCAAGATGGCACCGACGAAGGCTGCCTCGGTGAAATGCTCTCTAATGGTTTCTTTATTTCTAATTGTTCTCTGCAACTCACTACGAATTTCCTACTCACGAGACCATCTGCTAAAAATTAAGCAACATTTCTTTAAGGAGCAGCTTTCTGTTGTGTCTCGTCCGATCTCACCACAGCCAGGGTCTTCTTATCTGCTTCCGAACACGGAGGAATGTCCTAGTATGCCTCCCGGCCCCAGCCCTGGCTCCATGCCCAGACAGGCTGAAGAGGAGGAAATACCTCCAACCCCCAGCTCTGGCTCCATGCCCAGGCAAAAGGAGCAACTAGACTCCTCCCCCTCCTCCACAGCATGTGAGCCTAAGGGAGGTCAATTGCCAACAGCTGCCGACTGGAGTGACCCTCGCGTCAGAAGACTTGATAGGCGGAGGCAACAGAAGGAAGGGAGGGGCAGGCCTGGATAAGTGCTGAGTCATGGAGCCACACCCCATGGCCTATATAAAGGATCTGCTTTCTGGCATTCTCTGAGTCAGGCAAAGTCTAAACATATCTTGCTGAAGTCACTTTCTGGTCTCCTGCCTGCCCTGAGGACTTTGCTAGGACTTTGGCAGAGCTGCAGAGGCACGCCTGAGGAGGTAATTCCCAACGGAAGAGAGGTAAACGAGTTGGGATCTTAAACAGATTAAGAAATCGCATTAAAACTCCTCTGCCTTCAATTTTCCTAACAAATGTAGGTTCACTTGCAAATAAGATGGATGAAATACTCCTCTTAAACAAATACTATTCTGATTTTCGCAATTCAGCAGTCCTATGCTTCTCTGAAACCTGGTTAAATGAATCAATTGAAGATAGTAGCCTGAACATTCCAGGTTTCAGATTGAACGATCAGACAGAATTACAGAAACATCTGGTAAAAAGAAAGGAGGCGGCTTATGCCTATATATTAACAACAACTGGTGTCAAGATTTAAAAGTAATTTACAAATTCTGTGAACACTTTAGAGACTTTAATTATCAACTGCAAACCATACTATTCACCTCGTGAATTTTCCTCATTTCTTCTAATTGCTGTTTATGTCCCACCACAAGCCTGTGTAAACAAGGCATTACGAACTCTAGCTGACCAAATCATGGAGGCTGAAGCCAAACACCCTGATTCACTGGCCATCATTTTGGGAGATCTAAACAAAGCAAACTTAAGGAAAGAGCTACCAAATACTTTCAGCATGTCAATTGTCCCATCAGAGGCAAGAATACTCTAGACCATTGCTACACAACACTAAAAGATGCTTATCGGTCTTTACCACATGCAGCTGTAGGACACTCTGATCATTGCACGATTCACCTTGTACCTGCTTACAGGCAAAACCACAAAACCAACAATTAAATCAGTGAAGACCTGGACGGAGGAGGCAAAATTAAAGCTACAGTCATGCTTTGACTGCACTGATTGGAATATTTTTGAAGATACCTCTGCAGACCTGGATGAACTCACAGATACTGTAACATCATATGTCAGCTTCTGTGAAGACCTATGTATACCTACAAGGAACTTGCGAATATACAGTAACAACAAACCTTGGTTCACACCTAAACTTAAGCAGCTATGCCATTCCAAAGAGGAAGCCTACAGAAAAGGTGATAAAATGCTGTACAATCAGGCCAGAAATGCATTAACAAGGGAGATCAGAGCAGCAAAAAGAAGCTACTCTGAAAAGCTAAAGAATCAGTTTTCAGCAAATGAACCAGCAAACATATGGAAAACTCTTAAAAATATCATCAGCTATGGCAAACCTCCTTCCCAGGCTGAAGGTAATCAACAACTGGCAGATGACCTGAATGAGTTTTACTGCAGGTTTGAAAGGAAACTGCGGCCACCTATCTCCACAACCCCCATCTCAGACACACCAACAACAGCCAAGCCTCCTACAACTGACCCCATCCCATTGGGTTCACAACCCCTAGTGATCACAGAAAAGGAAGTGCAGGACCTATTTCACAGATAAAAGCCAGGAAAAGCTCCAGGCCCAGACAAGATAACTCCTTCTTGCTTAAAAGTCTGTGCTGACCAATTGGCCCCCATCTTCACCCATATTTTCAATAAATCACTAGAGATGTGCTACGTTCCTTCTTGCTTCAAACGCTCTACCATCATCCCAGTGCCGAAGAAGCCCACCATCAAGGAACTGAATGACTACAGACCAGTTGCTTTAACATCTGTAGTCATGAAAACCTTTGAAAGGCTAGTGCTTTCCTACCTGAAAACCATCACGGATCCGCTGTTAGACCCCCTTGCAATTTGCATACCGAGCAAATAGATCAACAGATGATGCTGTTAATATGGTTCTGCACTACATCCTACAACATCTTGAGTCTCCAAAGACCTATGCAAGGGTCCTTTTTGTAGACTTTAGTTCAGCATTCAATACCATCATTCCAGACATTCTTCTAACTAAGCTAAACCAGCTACAGGTACCGGAACAGACTTGTAAGTGGATCACAAGCTTCCTAACAAACAGGAAGCAGCAGGTGAAGCTAAGCAAGATCACATCAAATACCTGTACAATTAGCACAGGGCCCTCCCAAGGCTGTGTGCTCTCCCCACTTCTCTTCTCTCTGTATACCAATGACTGCATCTCCAATGATCCATCTGTTAAGCTACTGAAGTTCGCAGATGACACAACAGTGATTGGTCTCATTCGAGACAATGACGAATCCGCATATAGACGAGAGGTCGAACGACTAGCCTTGTGGTGCAACCAAAACAATCTGGAACTGAACACACTCAAAACCGTAGAAATGGTGGTAGACTTTAGGAGAAACCCTTCCATACTTCCACCTCTCACAATACTTGACAACACAGTATCAACAGTAGAAACCTTCAAATTTCTGGGTTCTATCATATCGCAAGATCTAAAATGGACAGCTAACATCAAAAACGTCATCAAAAAAGAACAACAAAGAATGTTCTTTTTGCGCCAACTCAGTAAGCTCAAACTGCCCAAGGAGCTGCTAATTCAGTTCTACAGAGGAATTATTGAGTCTGTCATTTGCACCTCTATAACTGTCTGGTTTGGTTTTGCAACCCAACAAGAAAGACACAGACTTCAGAGGATAATTAGAAATACAGAAAAAATAATTGCTACCAACCTGCCTTCCATTGAGGACCTGTATACTGCACGAATCAAGAAGAGGGCCGTGAAAATATTTATAGATCCCTTACATCCTGGACGTAAATTGTTTCAACTCCTACCCTCAAAACGATGCTATAGAGCACTGCACACCAGAACAACAAGACACAAGAACAGTTTTTTCCCGAAGACCATCACTCTGCTAAACAAATCATTCCCTCAACACTGTCAAACTATTTACTAAATCTGCACTACTATTAATCTTCTCATCTTTCCCATCACCAATCTCTTTCCACTTATGACTGTATGACTGTCACTTTGTTGCTGGTAATCCTTATGATTTATATTGATATATTTGACCATCATTTGTGTTGTAAATGTTGTACCTTGGTGAACGTATCTTTTCTTTTATGTACACTGAGAGCATATGCACCAAGACAAATTTCTTGTGTGTCCAATTACACTTGGCCAATAAAAAAAAATTCTATTCTATTCTATTCTAAAAGGAAACCAGGCCACCAAAAAACACAGTGGCTGGACACCATCAAAGTTGACACCAACCAGAGCATAGAACAACTCAAAGAAATAGTGCAAGATCAGAAAATGTGGAGAAACTTGGCCTATAGAATTCCCAAGAGTCAAACACGACTGAATGGATAATATCATCATCAGTGCTAAAAGGGAGTTAGAACAATTTCCATTCCCTTTGAGCACTGATTATGTTACCTAATTGGGTAATGAAACATCTCGAAGAAAACAACCAAGCAGAGAGATCTCCTCCTCTTCCCTCCTTCCCCTCCCCCTCCCCCTCCTCCTCCTCCTCCTCCTCCTCTCCACAAACCTCCTTCCCTTCTAGCATTGATAATGTTTCCTAGTTGGGTAATGAAATGCTATAAGAAAACCACCAAGCTCAGAGAGCATCAAGTACCCCACAGTCATTTTCCTCCTCCTCCTCCTCCTCCTCCTCCTCCTCCTCCTCCTCCTCCTCTTCCTCCTCCTCTTCACAAACCTCCTTCCCTTCCCTTCTAGCATTGATAATGTTTCCTAGTTGGGTAATGAAATGCTATAAGAAAACCACCAAGCTCAGAGAGCACCAAGGACCCCATAGTCATTCTTCTCCTCCTCCTCCTCCTCCTTCTCCTCCTCCTCCTCTCCACAACCCTACTGCTTTCTAACACTGATGATGTTACCTAATTTGGGTGACAAAATGTCCCTCTCTTCCTCCTTTTCCCATCCTCCTCCTCCTCTGCGCAAACTCCCCTCCCCTCTAACACTGATGATGTTACCTAGTTGGATAATGAAATGTCTGCAAGAAAATAGTGAAGCTCAGAGGGTACCAAGGAACCCATCCTCCTCCTCCTCCTCTTCGCACACCCCACTCCCTTCAAGCACTGATGATGTTACCTGATTTGGTCATGAAACATGTGCCAAAAAAATAAAAAAAAACAACCCACCAAGAGATTCCCCAGTTCAGCCCCCAAATTACAGATATTCTCTTCAGTTGGCTAATCTTGCTGTCTAAAAGGCACAATAGAAAAAGAGAGAGACGCCAATTGTTAATGCTGTGTTAGGTTCCTTCTCTGAAAAGCTGTTCAGAACCACTGGGAGGGAACCACATAGGATGAGCTGTCTTCCCTCCCCTCTTCTCTTGCCACCACCATGCACTTCAGTGGTTGCTCAAATCCCTGTTAGAGGAGAAGCAAAGCCTGAAGGTGAGCTAAAATCATAGAATACATGAATAGGAAGAACCTGAGAGTAAGGACTTACAATGCTTTGGGGTCCATTAATATGCCCAGGAGAACCTCATATAGTTTTTCAAATGCTGCTTCTTCCAAAATTGGACAGTTGCGCAGCCAGAGTAGGATTCTACTAAACAGTGATTCTCAACCTTAGCCACTTGAAGATGGGTGGACTTCCAACTCCCAGAATCCACCAGCCAGCAGGGAGTTCTGGGAGTTGAAGTCCAGCCATCTTCAAGCTGCCGAGATTGAGAAACGGTGCACTCAACCATTCTTGAACCAGCAGCCACCTAAGTCCAGCTGGAAAATCTCACCACTATTCTTGGATGACCATTTCATTGTTTAAAAATGGCTTCGTTTTAAATTTCTCGGGAACAGATGATTCACTTAGTAAAAACCAGACCTATCTTTTGCTTAGAGGTTTGCGGTATTTTCCTAGTTCCATAAAAAGATAAGGATATTTATTGTAGCATCCTTCTAATAATATTATGATTTCTCACTAAGAAATGAATGGATGTTGTCAGTTGCCCTAAGAGCTATAATGAAGAAATTGTCTTGTTTTTCCATCAAGGCCCCATTCCCCACCTCCTTTGCATATTGACCTCTTATTTGTGGGGGAGGAAATTCCTCTAGTTTTCGAGAAAAGTTATATTTCGTTTTGGGGGAGAGAGAGAGAGATTTTGCCTCCTCAAATCTTCATATGTCAACTTCGCCCTTCCAAGAGAGGCTGCTGTGGTTTTAACCCATTCCTGACAGCAGTTCTATCATTTCAGCAAATTTTAAAAAAAAACAACAACACAAACCATTACAGGTAATCCCTGACTTACAACAGTTTGTTTAGTGACCGTTTGAAGTTACAACATCACAGAAGAAAGTGACTTACTGTATGACCATTTTTCACATTTACAACCATTACAGCATCCCCGCCGTGGTCATTGTGATCAAATCCAGGTGCTTGGCAACTGACTCACTTAATGGCATAACATTTGGATTCAATTGTGGTCGTAAGTCAAGGACTCTAGCTCTCACAGGTTAGGAAGCACTGTGGAGAGAATCATTGTTAGTTAGACTCCCAACTGTTCCTTGTGTTCCTTGTTTTATATTGGGGGTAGGATTCACATCTTAGTGATACACCGGGATACTTACGGGACCGCCTGCTGCCACCGGTGGCCTCCCATCGACCAGTGCACTCCCATAGAGAGGGTCTCCTCAGGGTGTCGTCGGCCAGACAATGTTGGCTGGCGACCCCCAGGGGGCGGGCCTTCTCTGTGGGGGCCCCAGCCCTCTGGAACGAACTACCTCCAACGTTGCACCAACTCTCTGACCTCCGAGCCTTCCGGCGTGAGCTGAAGACTGTTTTATTTCATCAAGCAGGACTAGCCTAGTAGTTTTTTTTTTTTAATAGCTCTAATTAGTTTTTTAATGGGTTTTAGCAAATTTTTACATTTTGGCCAATTTAAAATTAGTCTTATTAAAATTGTTCTTAACTTTTGTGTTATTGTTTTTACTTGGCTGTAAACCACCCTGAGTCCTTCGGGAGAAGGGCGGTATAAAAGTTGAAATAATAAATAAATAAATCTTTATACAGAAGATTCTTAAAGCAAAGACAAAGATAAAAACCAGAGGCTTTTCTTTTAGGCTTAATAAGCTTTTAGGCTTAAGCACGCACTCACATTTTCGGTTCTGGGTGAACCGATAGTTCCAGCATGTGACGCCCACCTCTGCATATGATCTCCTTTTGCAGCTTTCTGACAAGCAAAGTCAAAGGGGAAACCAGATTCATTTAACAACCGTGTTCCTAATTTAATAAGTGCCGTTGATTCACTTGACAACTGTAGCAAAGAAGGTCGTAAAATGGGGCAAAACTCACTTAACAAATGTTTCACTTAGCAATGGCAATGTTGGGCTCAATTATGGTCTTAAGTTGAGGACTACCTGTATTATGCAAAGGTGGAGGCTGTACTTCATTATCTTATTCTACTGTGCTAAAGAGAGTCAGAAGTCAATGCTTTTCTTTTTTTTCTTTCCCTTTTACCTTACACTTTTTCTTCTTCCCTTTTCCTCCCCTACTCTCCTCCTATTTTTATTTTTATTTCTGTTGTATATTTTGATAAACTAATAAAAAATTTGGAGCTGAGAAGTCTCAAAGTTTGTCTCAAATGTGTTTTTTTCCCCCCTAAAAGGCAATTGGAACTTTCTTATGTTTTCTTTGAAAACAGTTCAGTTCTGAAGAAGCTTCCAGGATGAGAAGCCAATAAACATCAATAAAATCCAGTTGCCTTTAGGAAAACAAAAACAAAAACACACCCTTGGGACAACACTGGCCTGCATGATTGAGAATCTCCATAGTCATTT
This sequence comes from Ahaetulla prasina, assembly GCF_028640845.1. Lineage (NCBI taxonomy): Eukaryota > Metazoa > Chordata > Lepidosauria > Squamata > Colubridae > Ahaetulla > Ahaetulla prasina. The sequence continues at coordinate 225,761,631 of NC_080541.1, read as the reverse complement.
AATTGAGAAGACGAGACATGTTCTCATTTTTCCTTGGAAGTCATTGGCTCACATCATGACCTGCTGCTTGCTTTCTTTGGTAGAATTCGCCACGTTTGTCCGCCCTCCTCACAAGGAACGATTTCTGCAGATGTGCAGAGAACTGACTGGCACAACTTTTCCAGAGGAGAAGAATGAGAAAAGTTCCCTTGGTAAGAGCTTTCACACTGCACTCTGGAACAGGGGTCTCCAACCTTGGCAACTTTAAGACTTGTGGACTTCAACTCCCAGAGTTCCTCAGCCAGCAAAGCAAAGCTGGCTGAGGAGCTCTGGGAGTTGAAGTCCACAAGTCTTAAAATTGCCAAGGTTGGAGACCCCTGCTCTGAAAGACACCGATATTCAGGACAAAGCTTCCAGATCATGCCCAGGTTTTCAGTGCTTCTTTTATTGGCACTTCCACGCTCATCTTTAAAGTATTGCTTCCTTAATTTGAACTTACTATATCTTTTTAAAAATCCAAATACTTTGAGATGAGTTTTATCCCCTGGGGAGCTTTCAGAACGAGCCTCCTCTGGTGTCATTCTTAATACATTTTTGTTTTGTTAGCTGGATTTGTAGAACATTACGCTATAAATTTTGGAACAGCTCACAGATTTCAGAATGATGAGTCAAATTCCAACTGCAAATTAGTAAAGGGGGTTAAAAAAAGCCTCAAGGCTTCTATAAGGAAGCACTGCACTGTTGCACATAGATAGTCCTTGATTTACAACCATTTGTTCAGTGACTGTTCCAAATTATAACGGCACTGGAAAAAGTTTATGACTGATTTTCACACTTACGACAGTTGCAGCATCCCCATGTCATGTCTACTTGGCAACTGGCTCCTATTTATGATGGTTGCAGTGTTCCTTTGGCGACCTTTTGACAAGCAAAACCAATGGGAAAGCCAGATTCACTTAACAGCTGTGTTACTAACTTTAACAACTGCAGTGATTCACTTAACAGCTGTGGCAAGAAAGGGTAGTAAAATGGAGCAAAACTCACTGAACAAGTGTCTCACTTAGCATCAGAAATTTTGAGCTCAAAATTGTGGTGGTAAGTTGAGGGCTACCTGCGTTCTCAGTACCGTAAATAGCTTAGTAGGGATGACTAGAAATTAGGCATACGATGTAGAGTTTGGTGTCAGGGTTCCAAGTAATAGACCCATCGCAAGCAAAAACTCCCAAGGCGGGTGAATTCCCCAAAAGAATAGCTTTACTGGAAATATCATATTGGCACATATCTGGTGAAAACCCACTTTGAGGGGTACCTTGGTTTTCATCTAATTAAAAGTAAAACTTTTCCTCTCAACTCCCAAACAGTCACAGGACCCAATCAAGGCAGTGTGCACTGGTCCGGTGACATCACTCCTCCTTCCTCCGGCCAGGTGTGAGAACGTCCTTGATTCCCAAGGGAAAGTATTTTATTTTGACTGCACAACCCCAGCTATCTCTAATCCCCGCTCCCTATCCCTCAGCTCCAGTGAGGCAACACTGAAGCTCCAAGATGGCTTCGGCCAGGTCAGCTTCAGGGTTGGCATTTGGGCTGAGAGAGGACCAATCACAACATGAAGTCCCTTTTAGTTAGCCCCAGCCGAAAAGGGAATGGAATAGGCAGGTGACAAAAGAATATCATGATACTCTCATTATTTATTTATCAAATTTCTATACTGCCCATCTCACCTACAAGACTCCATAAAACCATAAAGGAGCAGTCGTAGCACAGTGGTTAGAATGCAGTATTTGCAGGATGACTCTGCCCACAGCCAGCAGTTCGATCCTGACCAGTTCAAGGTTGACTCAGCCTTCTATCCTTCCGAGGTCGGTAAAATGAGGACCCAGGTGGCTGGAGGCAAGAGGCTGACTCTGTAAACTGCTTAGAAAAGGCTGTAAAGCATTATGAAGCGGTATATAGGTCTAAGTGCTATTGTGTTAGGAAATCGTTATTGCCCAACTAGTTGGTCAGGAAATATATAAACCAACATTGTGTGTTTGTAGCTAAAAGTATTGTGTAGCTTTAAAAACTTTGTTGCATCATCATGCATCTTGATTGGCTGAGCTCTGCAGCCAATGTACTTAAAGAAAGCTGAATTATAGTTTGTGTGGATACTACACCATTTTACCTGCTGATATGCTGTAACTCTTTATTTGATCTCTATGCATGATCATTGCTTGATCATGGCTATTTATTGCTTCTCTAATATTTATTGACTGTTTTTTTTTATTGAACTTTGTTCCTGAATGAAACTAAAGAAGATCTGTTTTTTTGTATTTTTCTACAACTGGTAAGAAGACTTTATATTTGAAAAATATCCCTGGATTGATTTTTGACTCACTTTATATGTGTATGACTTGGCTTGTTTTTGAACTATAATTTTGCTTTTTCTCTAAAAGTAAAATATTATCAAAACCGAGTTTGTTTGTATGTTAACTGTTATTATCCACAATCATTCTCAGTCGCTTTCGTGCATAAACTCAGAGGGTACTCTGCTCAATAACCCACAACACTGGTTGTGAGACAAGACTACCCTTAACATTGCTTATGGGCCCAGGATATTGAGAGTGGGTGTGAATATACAGTAATATATTCAGACAGCTGTGTTTGTTAATTATTGCCCAAGTGAAGATGGCACAAGAACAATCATCCAGCATATCCATGATAACCCGGTTGGATGGAACAAACTATGTTTCCTGGTCTATGAAAGGCAACCTACTTCTACGTAAGGAAGAACTATGGGATGTAGTTAATTATCCACCAGATGTAACTGCATGGAATCCAGAAGATAATGAAGATGAGAAGAAAATAGCTAAGTTTAATCTGGATAACGAACGAGCTCTTTGTATAATTGGACTGACACTGAGTGACCAGCAGCTAGTTCATATTCGTGGTGAAGATTCTGCTGCTAGGTTTTGGAACAATTTAAAGAGAATTTATGTTCGTGATAATGTGGGTGCACACATACACTTTACACGTAAACTGTTTAAAACCCGTCTTCTTAAAGGTGGAGATATGTTAAGTCATTTGGAGTTTATGACGAGAACTTCTCAAGAGCTACACGAAAAGGAACTAATTTTTTCAGAGTTGCAACAGGTTTATATTATTATTTCTTCTTTGGATGAAAGTTAGGATGACTATGTTTCTTGACTGGAGGTTTTGACCAGAGATGAACTAACGTTGACTGGCATAACCGGAAGATTGTTGGAAGAATTCAGGAGAAGGCAAGAAAGAGAACAAGACAACCTCAGGAAGAAAGATTGTCTTCAACTGCCTATATTGTTAAAAGATGTTTTTCTTGTGGGGCTAAGAGTCATATAGCTAAATATGGTACTAAGGGTAAGAAAATGACTGTTGGTAATCAAAAGAGGACCAAAAAGAATGTTAATTTAGCTATATCTAGTTCCACTATTGTAAACCATGGTTTGTGGGTAGTTGATAATGGTGCATCGCAATCTATTACTAGAAGTATAGATAAGTTTGTAAAACTTACTACTAGACTACCCTTAACATATTGCTATAAAAACATTTAAGACATTGACACTCCCATCCGATATTTCTTTCATATCTATATACTGAAATACTAGAATTAGGAATGTAAGGGAAGAGATATACCTGCATGATGTAAATATATGTTTCCTGTGACACTGACATATATGTATTGTGCCTTTGAAGCTGTAAGACAGACATGCTGGCGTCCTGGATTGTTATTGAGGTCACACTGACTAACTTCCTGGATTTATTTATTTATTTATTTATTTATTTATTTATTTATTTAAATTTTTATACCGCCCTTCTCCCGAAGGACTCAGGGCGGTGTACAGCCAAGGTTAAAACAGTTAAATATACAAAATTAAAATATCAATTAAAATACATATTCAATAATGGCCAAATTAAAACCCTCAAATTGACCCACTAAAATACCCCATATAAAATTACTAAAAATGAAAAATTTGAAAAATTTAAAAATCAAGCCAGTCCCGCTTGGATAAATAAATAAGTTTTTAATTCCCGGCGAAAGGTCCGAAGGTCAGATAGTTGGCGCAAACCGGGGGGAAGTTCGTTCCAGAGGGTAGGTGCTCCAACAGAGAAGGCCCTTCCCCTGGGGGACGCCAGCCGACATTGCTTGGCGGACGGCACCCTGAGAAGACCCTCTCTGTGAGAGCGTACGGGTCGGTGGGAGGCATAAGGTAACAGCAGGCGGTCCCGTAAGTACCTGGGCCCTAAGCCATGGAGCGCTTTAAAGGTGGTAACCAGAACCTTGAAGCGCACCCAAAAGACCACAGGTAGCCAGTGCAGACTGCGCAGGAGTGGTGTTACCCGGGAGCAACGTGGAGCTCCCTCAATCACCCGCGCAGCTGCATACTGAACTAACTGGAGTCTCCGAGTGCACTTCAGGGGTAGCCCCATGTAGAGAGGATTATTATCACCCTGAAAATATATGGTATATATATGGAAAATATATGGCATATATCTCATCTTGAGAGTATCTGGAACGTATCAGAGCAGTCTACATACCTTTTGTGCTGTCACCTTTTGTTGTCTTAATTGGGGACTAATTGACTAATTAGGAAGACAAACGGAAAAGATAACACTACAGAAAGATGTTAGATTACATTCACTGACCTTTACTATTGTGTGACCCGATGTAAATCTAGAGTTAGATTACATTCACTGACTTTTACTATGGGAATACACAAACCAGATTCCAGAATACGCAGATGCCAGAGTTGAGGATTTATGACCTTTTGGGTATAAGAGGACATTGCTTTCTCTCATGATTTTTGTAGCTTCCTTCCTTGCATGTATCTATGTGTTTGGAACGACTATCCATTTGAATCTGATCAGAATTAAATGCTATTTTACTCAAGCATCTGTTTAAGTCTCTTGATTGGCAGTTATGAGCTTAGACATATTAATAAGTGAACCTTACAATATCTATAAATCAGAAGTGTCTAACTTTTTAGGGCAGCATTACAAACTGAATCACGTCAGTCGGAATTCTGAAAGACTGTCAAACCTTGATTGATTTCATCTATAAGATGTCTGTAATTCTGCTTTTTTTTTTAAAAAAAGTATTAATTAAAGCAAATTGACTTAGAGGTTGTACATGTATCACGTGAATGTGTTGTGAGTGCTGCATAACCAGCCCTCTCTGAACGGAGTCCTGTATGTTCTTGGCAATGTGATTGTGTAATATTTACTGCAGATTCTTCCAAGAATGAAGCACCACAGCCGCTCCAGAATCCAGACCCACCGGAAATTGAGAGAAGGCCCAGTCGATTACGAGAAGCCACAGATGATGGCAGCCTACCTCTCTCCCCAATAGGTGGTAGGTCGTCTCTTTTCATCAAGTCATTCCCTTCCTTCTAAATCCATTTTTCTCCACCTTTATAATGTGTGATGTCAACTGTCCAGTTGGGGAAATAGAATAGAATAGAATTTTATTGGCCAAGTGTGATTGGACACACAAAGAATTTGTCTTGGTGCATATGCTCTCAGTGTACATAAAAGAAAAGATACGTTCATCAAGGTACGACATTTACAACACAATTGATGGTCAATATATCAATATAAATCATAAGAATTGCCAGCAACAAGTTATAGTCATACAGTCATAAGTGGAAAGAGATTGGTGATGGGAACTATGAGACGATTAATAGTAGTGCAGATTTAGTAAATAGTTTGACAGTGTTGAGGGAATTATTTGTTTAGCAGAGTGATGGGAAAAAACTGTCCTTGTGTCTAGTTGTTCTGGTGTGCAGTGCTCTATAGCGTCGTTTTGAGGGTAGGAGTTGAAACAGTTTATGTCCTGGATGTGAGGGGTCTGTAAATATTTTCACGGCCCTCTTCTTGATTCGTGCAGTATACAGGTCCTCAATGGAAGGCAGGTTGGTAGCAATTATTTTTTCTGCAGTTCTAATTATCCTCTGAAGTCTGTGTTTTTCTTGTTGGGTTGCAGAACCGAACCAGACAGTTATAGAGGTGCAAATGACAGACTCAATAATTCCTCTGTAGAACTGAATCAGCAGCTCCTTGGGCAGTTTGAATTTACTGAGTTGGAAATCGAAGCAAGGAACTCCTGGGACACTATTTTACCGAGAAAGTATATAAAACTTTATTGAATAAATCACACTGGCATAGAAAAAGTTAAAACCAACTCTGGGTTTTCCACGCAAAAGCAAGCATAGTTATTTCCCACCTTTTCCCTACAGAAAATGTCCATCAATCACTCCTGTTTATTTTGTTATGAAAATCTCTGGCCAACTACACTGGGACATCTGCTCCTTGTCTCCTTGAGATACCAGCAATATATGGACGCTTGAATATCTTTCTCCCTCTCTTGCATTCCATCCACCCACCCACCACCCACCCCCTGCCCTGTAATTTTCAAGCTGCCAGCAAAGGATAAAATGTAGATGAAAGTGTGAATCAGTCTTGACATGTGGACTTTCAACTCCCAGAATCCATGGCTGGCTGGGGAATTCTGGGAGCTGTAAGTCTAAGTGCTATTTATGATATAGTTATGATATATTGTTATATCATAAAGTTACCAAGGTTGAGAAAAACCCTACTCTAAAGAAAGGTTATCAACTACAGGTAGTCCTGGACTTACAACCATTCATTTAGTGGCTGTTTGAAATTATAGCAGCACTGAAAAAAGTGACTTATGACTGTTTTTTTAAACTTAATGACCATTGCAGCATTCCCACAGTCACGCGATCAAAATTCTGATGCTTGGCAACTGGCTCATATTTACAACGGTTGCGGTGTCCCACAATCACTTGTTCCTCTTTTGCCACCTTCTGACAAGCAAAGCGAACGAGGAAGCAAGATTTGGTTAACAACTTCCGTTACTAACTTAACAACTGGGGCAAGAAAGGGTAGTAAAATGGGGCAAAAATCATGCAAGAACTGTCTCACTTAGCAACATAAATTTGGGGCTCAATTGTGGTCGTAAGTTGAGGACTACCTATACATGGGAACTATATTTGAATATATATATATATATATATATATATATATATATATATATATATATATATATATATATATATATATATATATATATATATATATATATATATATATATATATACATGTGAAAATATTTACAGACCCCTCACATCCTGGACATAAACTGTTTCAACTCCTACCCTCAAAACGATGCTATAGAGCACTGCACACCAGAACAACTAGACACAAGAACAGTTTTTCCCCGAAGGCCATCACTCTGCTAAACAAATAATTCCCTCAACACTGTCAGACTATTTACTGAATCTGCACTACCATTAATCTTCTCATCGTTCCCATCACCCATCTCTTTCCACTTATGACTGTATGACTGTAACTTTGTTGCTGGTAATCCTTATGATTTATATTGATATATTGACCATCAATTGTGTTGTAAATGTTGTACCTTGATGAACGTATCTTTTCTTTTATGTACACTGAGAGCATATGCACCAAGACAAATTCCTTGTGTGTCCAATCACACTTGGCCAATAAAATTCTATTCTATTCTATTCTATTCTATAGATGGAAGGCTGCAGATGATGTATGGCAGGGGTCTGCAAACTTGGCTTTTTTAAGACTTGTGGACTTCAACACCCAGACTCCCTCAGCCAGCAAAGCTGGCTGTGGAGCTCTGGGAGTTGGAGTCACCAAGTCTTAAAAGACCCAAGTTTGCAGACCCCTGATGTATGGTAATGCAGATTAAAGTCTGTATTGAGCATATGGGTCATAAAGAAAAAATGACTTGAATGCCTAAGGTAAGTGTTTACACAAAAACAGTTATGACTATTATTAGATTTTTATCCTGCCTTTAGAAAGCAACTGGCCCAGAGTCGCCCAGCCAGAAAAGTTACATTCTTTTCCTTAATTGGTGTAGTTAACTCCACCGATTCCTTCATTTTTTCCCCCAATTCTTCTTCCTTTCCCCTGTTTAGGTGGCTATCAGTGTGCTAAATGTGGTTCGGATCATGGTGTGCCCTTTAAATGCCAGCAGTGTTCCTTCACGTGTTGCAATCAATGTTGGGAGAATTCCTTGAAGGTTAGCTTTCATTTTCATTTTTCCCTTTAGTCTTAATTGCATCAGCTGATTTTTTTTTATATATTGATTTATTTGTATCCTGCCTTTATTATTTTTACAAATAGCTTTGGGGCATCCAACATACCCAACCCACTTGGGTTGGGTTAGGAGAGAGTAACTGGTCCAAAGTCACCCAGCTAGGCAGAACTAGAACTCTCAGGCTCCTAGTGATTGGCCCAAAGTCATCCAGCTGGCTTTCACCGTCCTGGTGATTGGCCCAAAATCACCCTGCTGGGTTTCATTCTGAGACTAGAGCTCTCAATCTCCTGGTGACTGGCCCAAAGCTACCCAGCCGGCTTTCATGCCTAAGGCGGGACCAGAACTTACTATCTCCTGGTGATTGGCTCAAAGTCACCCAGCCAGCTTTCATGCCTAAGGTGGGACTAGTATTCACGATCTCCCACTTTCTAGGCTGGTGCCTTAACCACTAGATTCTCCCTCTTGCCTGCTCTTAAAGCACAGCAGAATTTCTCTTGCTCTAATTTCTGCAGTTGATTCTTACAGTGCGTTATCTCTCCTTGTATGTGATTTGAGCATCTTCTTGCAATTGAGATTACATTCCCATGGAGAAAAGGCTTGTTCTTGTGATCCAAGAGAGGTTTTATTTATTTATTTATTTATTTATTTAATCGCATTTTTATACCGCCCTATCTCCCAAGGGACTCAGGGCGGTTTACAGCCTAATAAAACATACATATAAATACAAAATAAAACACCAATTTAAAAAACTTATTAAATAAGGCCGAATATTAAAACTACAATAAGATAATAAAACCCCGTTAAAACCAAATTTAAAATTCTAGTCCAGTCCTGCGCAGATAAATAGATGTGTCTTAAGCTCGCGGCGAAAGGTTCGAAGGTCAGGAAGTTGGCGAAGTCCTGGGGGAAGTTCGTTCCAGAGGGTGGGAGCCCCCACAGAAAAGGCCCTTCCCCTGGGTGTCGCCAGTCGGCACTGCCTGGCTGATGGCACCCTGAGGAGTCCCTCCCTGTGAGAGCGCACGGGTCGGTGGGAGGCAATCGGTGGCAGCAGACGGTCCCGTAAGTAACCCGGCCCTATGCCATGGAGTGCTTTGAAGATAGTTACCAAAACCTTGAAGCGCACCCGAAAGGCCACAGGTAGCCAGTGCAGTCTGCGCAGGAGAGGTGTCACATGGGAGCCACGAGGGGCTCCCTCTATCACCCGCGCAGCCGCATTCTGGACCAACTGGAGCCTCCGGGTGCTCTTCAGGGGGAGCCCCATGTAGAGAGCATTGCAGTAATCCAGACGAGATGTCATGAGAGCATGAGTGACCGTGCATAGGGCATCCCGGTCTAGAAAGGGGCGCAACTGGCGAACCAGTTTGGTTTGGTTAAAGGTAGCCATGTGGCCCAATCCATGTGATGACACAAGCCCAGAGAACTGTATGAGCTTTGCTTAGCTAGTCTGATTAATTGTCAAGTTAGTTGGGGATTATAAGAACTGAGGTCAACAATCCGACACTTAGATTGGGAATGACTAAATAGACTTCTAATTTAAGCCGCAGAGGCCAGAGTCAGCACTCTTGTCACTCTTAATCTAGATTAAGAGATAGTTAAACTCTGACAAAAACAATGTCTTCTTTACTGCTGACTTTGCAGTTTCCTTTAACTTTAATTCAGCAGCAACTGCAACTAGTTTTGCCTTCTGACCGGGGTTTCCCAACTTTGGCAGCTTTAAGATGTGTGAAATTTTCTTGCAGTCCACACATCATAACGTTGCCAAGATTGAGAAATGGTGCTTTTGATTTTGTATTGGGCTTCAGTCAAGACAAATATTTCCTGTTCGAACCCCCAAATCAGCTGGTTGCTCTTCTGACCTAACACTGACAGAATCCGGTATCATTACGTCAGGCATTTTCCACAGAAGAAATTGTAGAAAGCATAGTAAGGCAATAGCATTGATATAACCTATTATAACCTATTAACAAAATGAAATTCAACTGTGAAAAAAATAAGGTTCTACATTTAGGCAAGAAAAACAAAATGCACAGGTACTGAATATGTGGTACCTTGCTCAATAGTGGTGGACTGTGAGAGGGATCTCGCAATCCTAGTGGACAATTGCTTAAATATGAGCTAGCCATGTGCTGCAGCTGCCAAAAAAGCCAAGGCTGCATTAACAGAGGGATAGAATCAAGATCATGTGAATATCACTTTATAATGCCTTGGTAAGGCCCACTTGGAATATGGCATTCAGTTTTGGTCGCCACAATGTAAAAAAGATGTTGAGACTCTAGAAAGAGTGCAGAGAAGAGCAACAAAGATGATTAGGGGACTGGAGGCTAAAACATATAAAGAACGGTTGCAGGAACTCGGTATGTCTAGTTTAATGAAAAGAAGGACTAGGGGAGACACGATAGGAGTCTTCCAATATCTCAGGGGCTGCCACAAAGAAGAGGGAGTCAAGCTATTCTCCAAAGCACCTGAGGGTAGAACAAGAGGCAATGGGTGGAAACTAATCAAGGAGAGAAACAATTTAGAACTAAGGAGAAATTTCCTGACAGTTAGAACAATTAATCATTGGAACCTCTTGCCTCCAGAAGTTGTAAATGCTCCAACACTGGAAATTTTTAAGATGTTGGATAACCATTTGTCTGAAGTGGTGTAGGGTTTCTTGCCTGAGCAGGGGGTTGGACTAGAAGACCTCCAAGGTCCCTTCCAACTTTGTTATTCTATTCTATTCTATTCTATTCTATTCTATTCTATTCTATTCTATTCTATTCTATTCCCTTAAAACAGAGCGGACAAAAACATGGAACATCAACCCTCAAGTTGGTTTAACCATATTCAAAAATGTTATGGGTCTTTTCTGGGAAGGGATGTGATTTAGACATCGTGGTTTTGTGGGAGGTCAAAGGCAATAAAAATGGCTCTGGTGATGCCAGGAAATCTGTGCCCCCTACTAAAGGAAACCCAAACTATGTTGAGAAGGGAAACAGCAACCCACAACTCAAGTGGCTACTTTGCCTTTTTGGCTGGATGCAGTTTGGGAATTTGTGGGGTATTTCCTGCAAGAAGCTATCCTGAATTTTTAGATTTTAAGATAGCTAATTCAGGAAGCCAAAGTAGACATAACATTACACTCTTTGATGTTTATCATCACTAACCCACTTCCCTCTGGTTGGTCTTTTGTTATTAAAGTTTTTCATACCAAGCTAAACTAAAGCTAGTTTAGAATGAATGGGTGACATGGGAATGCAAGGCTTTGGCATGCATGGCCTCCTGATTAAAATAAGCAATTGCAAGAGCCAGTCACAAGGTCGGCACCCTATCTACCGGTCTTGTCCATGTAATATAAAACAGATGCTACTTCAAAAATAGATCAGTGGTGCTACATGCTCTTGCGCAAGTTTCTGGAGCAGGGGTGAAATTCAGCAGGTTCTGACAAGTTCTGAAGAACCAGTAGCAGAAAGTTTGAGCAGTTCAGAGAACCTGCAAATACCACCTCTGGCTGGCCCCAGAGTGGGGTGGGAATGGAGATGTCAGGATTCCAAGGAACACCCCCAACGAAATAAAGCTCTGAGGCTTCAGGTTCCTCAAAGTTCCAATTTATTAGAGATGTCATATTGGCACATCTGGGAAAACCCGAATCTGAAAGCTTCCAGGTTTTCCACACCCAGTTGGCAGTTCACAGCCCTGCCCCACACCCACAAGTTCATCACATTGTCTAATCAACTCTTCACATTCAATTGGATACAATCTACAGGCAGTCTCCATCCTTCACAGGATGTCCTTGAATACAGAATGTTGTTATGACTAACTTTCTACCGCTCTAACAACAACCCCCTCCCAACTTCCCCAGCTAAAATATATGGCAGTTAAGAAGCAAAAAAAGAAAATTGTCTTCCAAAACTGACAGGAGATTTTGCAATATTCTTCCCCTGCCATGCCCACCAAGCCATGCCCACAGAACCGGTAGTAAAAAAAAATTGAATTCCACCACTGATCTGGAGATTGGAGTTAGGGCCAAATGCAGCAAGTGGCTGCTTGGTACCAGCTGCAGGGATCACCAAGTTGGTAGTTCCTTGATTGGGCTAATGGGAAAGCCACTAGTATATAAACAGGGGCCAAACCCCATTCCTTTCTAGCACTGATGATGTTACCTAGTTGGGTCATGAAACATCTGCATCAAAACAACCAAGCTCAGAGAGCACCAGGGACCTCACCGTCTTCCTCCTCCTCACACTCCTTTCTAGCACTGATGATGTGACCTAGTTGGGTCATGAATCGTCCACCAGAAAACAACCAAACCCACAGAGCACCTGGGATCCCATAGTTTGACTCTGAGTTATAAATAGGCTCTTCTATTTATTAAATTAAAACATATTACGGCTGCTTACTCCAATAGACTCCTTTTGCTGGTGGGCATTGAAGGACAGGACCTCTCTCTGCCTCTCCCATTACAAGCCAGCCTGATTGTTAATGCCTGCCAGAAAAGTGGTCCTTTCTGCGGTTCACAGGCTACAGAATACATTCCTCATCACATTCCTCATCACGTAGGATAAATGCTGTAAACGTCATCCTTCGTCAGTGGTTTAGTTGTGAAATTAAAGTAAATATTTTAAACTTTGGCAGCCACCTTCATTGCATGTCAGATTGCTAAATAATGAAACCAAGAGAAGAGAACCTCTGTAGCTGAGGTTTAGACTTTTTTGTTGTTGCTGTTGTTGTTGAGACTCTGGAAAGAGTGCAGAGAAGAGCAACAAAGATGATTAGGAGCCTGGAGGCTAAAACATATGAAGAATGGTTGCAGGAACTGGGTATGTCTAGTTTAATGAAAAGAAGGACTGGGGATGGGGGACATGATAACAGTCTCATAATATTTAAGGGACTGCCACAAAAAAGATGGGATCAATTTGTTTTCTAAAGCACCCAAAGGCCAGACAAGGAAGAATGGATGGAAACTGATCCAGGAGAGATTCAACCTAGAAATTAAGAGAAATTTTCTGACAATGAGAGCAATCGACCAGTGGAACCGCTTGCCATCAGTAGTTATGGATGCTCCATCACTGGAGGCTTTGAAGAAGAGACTGGACAGCCACTTGTCTGGAATGGCATAGGGTGTCCTGCTTGAGCAGGGGGTTGGACAAGATGACCTACATGGCCCCTTCCAACTCTGTTATTCTAAGCAGAACCATCTCTTCGGGCATGCCAGCCGTTGCCCGTTGCTCTTCTGGGTTCCGGTGCACACATGCACGCCAGCCAGCTGGTCTTTGTGCGCGCGTACATGGCAGAAAGAGGAAGATCAGGTGACCAGTGCACTTGTTCACACTGGAAGCTTGGCCTTCCTGCCTGCGCGCATGCGCACTAGGGAGCTGCTCTTCCAGTTTCTGGTGCTCCCCTGCGCGCATGCGCTGTCGTTTCAGCACTTGGTGCTGAAAAGGTTCACTAATACTGGTCTAGTGGTTAAGGCACCAGGCTTGAAAGCCAGGAGACTGTGAGTTCTAGTCCTGCCTTAGGCACAAAAGCCAGCGTGGTGAGTTTGAGCCAATCACCAAGAGATGGGGAGTTTTTGTCCCACCTTAGGATAAAAGCCAGCTGGGTGACTTTATTTATTTTATTTATTTATTTATAATTGAATTTCTATACCGCCCTTCTCCCGAAGGACTCAGGGCGGTTTACAGCCATATTAAAATACAAATATAAATAACAATATTTAAAAACAAGTTAAAACCAAATATTTAATGGCCAGAACAACTAAAACGGTCAAAGACGATTTAAAGCCCGTTTAAAATACAATAAAATATTTCTTAGGCTAGTCCCGCACAATGAAATAGTAAAGTCTTCAGTTCACGTTTGAAGGCCCGGAGGTCGGGGAGTTGTCGTAACCCCGGAGGCAGCTCGTTCCATAGGGCCGGTGCTGCCACAGAGAAGGGGGGCCACCAACCGACTTTGGACCAATCACCAGGAGACTGTGAGTTCTAGTCCCATTTTAGGCATAAAAGCCAGCTGGATGACTTTGGGCCTTTTTCTCTCTCTCAGCCCAACCCACCTCACAAGGTTGTTGTTGGGGGGAAATAGGAAGAGGAAGGCATGTTGGATATGTTTACCACCTTTGAGGTATTTGTAAAAATAATAGGCAGGATACAAACTAATAATTTGGACTTTAGTTCACTGTATTAAACAGGATAGGCATCAAAAGATGACCAACAACTGCTTTAGCACATGGATCATGACCAAAAGTGGTATTCAGCCGGTTCACATGAACTGGTAGCCAAAATTGCCGGTGGGGATCACCCCACCGCCCCAGCTCTATGCCATCCTATTTGGGCACGTTTTTGAGGCTGGGTACATGTGCAGAAGGCAAGTCTGCACGCAAACCATATGCGCACGAAGCGAGCATGTGCGCGCGTGGCAAACGGGTAGTTACATAACTGCTGATCATGAAGCAAAATGCCACATTTTGACTGCTCTTGTGTTTCCCCGCACAGCTTGCCAAAAAGTGCCCAGAATGCCAAGCAGATACCAAGAGAAGACACTTGGCCATATCTTACTGGCCAGATCCTCCCGTGAAAGACACGTAGAGTGAACCCATGAACTGCTCAACAAGATCTACAGACTGTGTGGCTTGCTCCAGCTGGTCTATGTGGAAGAGGTACAACAAAATTGCAAGTGGATTTTAAGTCAGCTTTCTGGACCCTACAGCCCCGCACCCTTGGGGTTCCTCTTCTCTTAAGAGAAACTGTACAGTCTTCAACGTTACCATTCTCCAGATATTTGAGCCACTCAAGTGCTCCTGTCAGTTTCAGTCAATCGAGACAGCATTTAAATCAGAGTTAACATTTTATTATCTTTTTCTAATGATGACCTTTGCAGTGAGGTCGGGTAGCACAAAGCCTATTATCTTTATTATGGGAAAAATTAAAAAGGAGTTTGTAATATGGAATCTGCCTGGTGCTTTCTATTCTCTCTCCAAAGAATCACCCCTTACATTTTTTAAATTTTTACTTCGCCACCCTTATCGATTAAATGAAAAAATTTCCACAAAGTCACATTAGTTTAGATTTCCACAGGATCTGTATGTTAAACAAAGGAATACATTGCAGGTAGTCCTCGACTTATGATCACATCTGAGCTCAGAATCTCTGTTGCTAAATGATAGCAGTTATTAAATGAGTTTTCCCCCATTTACGACCTTTCTTGCCAAAGTTGTTAAGTGAATCACTGCAGTTGTTCAGTTAGGAATATGGTTGTTAAGCAAATCTGGCTTCCCCATTGATTTTGCTTGTCAGAAGGTCACAAAAGATGATCACATGACCCCAGGACATTGCAGCCGTCATAAACACGAGTCAGTTGTCAAGCATCTGAATTTTGATCATGTGACCCCAGGGACACTGCAACGGTTGTAAGTGGGGGAAACGGCCATAAGTCACTTTTTTCAGTGCCGTTGTAACTTCGAACGGTCACTAAATGAACTGATATAAGAACTTACCAGAACAGGGTTACCTAAGTGGAAAACTACGTGCTGAAGGACATTTTCCTTTAGAAGGCAGTGGATTATGTTAATTCTGTTGAAAGACCTTCTCACTAATCCCGACTAGCTCTAAGCCTGCAGAATTTATCATTTTTCACCTCTAAAGAGAATTTTACACCTGTTACCTGTCCTCTCTTGAACTTTGATTGGGCTTTACCAAGCTACCTGAGAGCAGGAGTCTTATCTCCACTCCTGTTTCTAAACCCAGAAGCAAATGTTTCATTGATACCTGCCGTAACCCACAGCAACCCAAACTCGTGCCAATATTTACCTCCTGTACTAAACACCGTACTGTACATTCCCTTGGCCTGCCCCACCTTGCCTCCTGTATCTCCCGTTACCCGACACCACTGAAATAGACCTCCCTCTTCTGCCTTCCCTACAAACGATTCCATCCCCCATCTCTCACACACTTCCTTAAAAAGGGGGAAACCTCCTCTAACTGACCAACCGTCAGAGGCAGTAACAGTAACAGAGTTGGAAGGGACCTTGGAGGTCATCTACTCCAAACCCAAATCCATTTTCCCTACCGGTTCTGTGGGCGTGGCTTAAATTGGTGGGCGTGGCTTGGTGGTCAGGTGACCCGGTGGGCGTGGCCGATAATAATAAATAGTAAAAATAATAAACAAAATACACAAAAACAATAAGAGGTACCAAAAAACCAACTTTCACACTTTACACACACACAACACAACACAACTGACTCAACAATGTAAAAGCAGCTACACTTCACCCAAAATGGCCCCTGCAACAAACAGGAACCTCACACAGCCACAAAAAGCTCAAAAACCAACTTTGACACTTTTTCCACACAAAATGCCCCAGACAGCTTTGTGAGATTTTGTGTGTTTGTGTAGTTAGAATGAAACACTTCAGAAACACACCAAATCTCAGAAAGCGGCACGAATATTTTATTTTATTATTTTATTTCATTTATATTTTTAGGTAAAAGCAGCTAAATTTAAAACTTCCTTAACTTTAAATTGCTATGTCTTAAAAAAAAAAAAAACTCCTAAAAAAAACCCAATTAACTATATTTTTAAAGCTCCCCCCCAAAAAAAAAACTTAGGTTACTTACCAAATTAAAGGGACAAGGCAGGCAGCAGGCAAGCAGATTCAGTTGCTTACCAGTGAGATTGATTGCAGGCAGGCAGATTCAGTTGCTAGCTGATGCAATTGATTGCAGGGATTGCAGCAGGCAAATCAAGGCAGGAAAAGCTAGCGAGCCGGAAAGGAAAAGCTAGCAAGTGGGCTACCGGTTTTCCGAACCACCCGCCACGATTGCTACCAGATTAGCCGATCCGGTCTGAACCGGGAGCATTTCACCACTGAAACTAGGGATTCGAACTGCTGAATTGCCAGCCGTTCTGATCGACAAGCTCAGCATCTTACCCACTGAGCCACCTAGCCAGGTAAGATAATATACATAAATATATCTCTTATAATTTAAACATAATTTATATTATGTATAAATATATACATAAATATATCTATACATCAATGATCTCTGTGACCTCATCTCAAGTTATTGTGTTCTCTTTGCTGATGATGTCAAACTATTTAATACCACTAATAATACTTCTACCCTTCAAGAAGATCTCGACTTAATTTCCGATTGGTCTAAAACTTGGCAACTCCAAATCTCAACCAGCAAATGCTCAGTCTTACATATTGGAAAAAAGAACCCTAACATCAAGTACAAACTTAATGGACATTACCTAACTGACGACCCCCACCCTGTCAAAGATCTTGGAGTTCTCATATCAAATGACCTTAATGCCAAAGCCCACTGCAACTACATAGCAAAAAAGGCCCTAAGAGTTGTAAACCTAATTTTACGCAGCTTCTTTTCTAAAAACTCTACACTACTAACTAGAGCATACAAAACATTTGCCAGACCTATTCTTGAATACAGCTCATCCGTCTGGAACCCATACCACATCTCTGACATAAATACAATAGAACGAGTCCAGAAATATTTCACTAGAAGAGTTCTTCACTCCTCCGAAAACAACAAAATACCTTATACCAACAGACTTGAAATCCTGGGATTAGAAAACTTACAACTCCGTCGACTTCGACATGACCTGTGTTTAACACACAAAATCATCTATTGCAATATCCTTCCTATAAAAGACTACTTCAGCTTCAATCGCAATATTACAAGAGCAAAAAAGAGATTCAAGCTAAATGTCAACCGCTTCAAACTTGATTGCAGAAAATATGACTTCTGTAACAGAGTTGTTAATGCTTGGAACTCATTACCTAACTCCATAGTCTCTACTCAAAATCCCAAAACCTTCAACCAAAAATTGTCTACTATTGACCTCACCCCATTCCTAAGAGGACTATAAGGGGCGTGCATAAGAGCACAAAAGTGCCTATCATTCCTGTCCTATTGTTCCCTTTATTATATCAAATTAATACAGTTGATGCATATTTTTTACTCATATATGTATATATTTTCTTCAAGACATGTTGTTTTATCTATGACAATTGTTTGTGTATACTGTTGTGACAAAAAGAAATAAAAAAAAAAAAAGATGTATAGCACTTGCTCTTGGCGCCCTCAAACTCACACCATCCCTTCCTGCCTGCTGCGTAGGGGGTCACATCCAGCACCTCCTTATACCCCCCACACACTCACAATACATTCATCCAATACACAAACAGCACCCTGTCCAGTCGCTCTCACCCACCAAGCAGGGAGCCATTCCTCACCTCCAGCTCCCACCCAGGGGAGAAAGACCAACCCACTCACCTCTCACCCAACTTTCCCCTTCAGCCCCAAAGTTCCCTCAAACAGCCTTCACAGCTCAGATTACAAAACATTCCAAAAATTGCACAAAGTAATCCGAGGAGCAAAAGGAATGCTATGCTGCCCTAAATATTGTTGCAGCTGGGCAGTCCTAGGGTGTCTTCTGAAGTTCAAAACATTCCGAGCTCCCACCAGCCGGTTAAAGCATCAAAAGATGTTGAGACGTGAGGAAGAGTGCTGAGAAGAGCAACAAAGATGTTGAATTTATATTTTACCGACAAAGAAATAAAGGGAGACTAGTATAGATCCATTTCGAGCTATTTAGCTCTCGTCAGCTAGCCATACCCTTCTGGGATTCGAACCGGGACTACTTGCATATTATGTATTAGATGTATTAACCTCTAAGCCATGGTCTCTCCTCACATCATTGGCTATACCAGAGGAGAGATTTTTTTTTTTTTTATCAGGGTCTACCCAAAAATGGGACGGAGCCACAAAGATAATTAGGAGACTGGATGCTAAAACATATGAAGAACGTCTGCAGGCATTGGGTATGTCAAGTATAGTGAAAAGAAGGAGGAGGGGTTGACATGATAGCAGTGTTCCAATATCTGAGGGGCTGCCATAGAAAGGGGAAGGGGGTCACCTCCAAAGCATCTGGAGGCAGAACAAGAAGTAACGCCTGGAACTTAACAAATAGAGATTCAACCTAGAACTAAAGAGAAATTTTCTGACAGAACAATTAATCAGTGGAAGAGCAGAAGTTGTGAGTGCTCCATCATTGGAGGTTTTTCAGAAAGAAATTGAACAGCCATTTGTCCAGAATGGTGTAGGGTTTCCTATTTGAACAGGGGGTTAGACTAGAAGATCTCCAAATTCCCTTCCAACTCTGTTATTCTGTGTTCTGTAGTAGACTGAACTCCAGGTTGTCCTTGAAACATTGCAGTGCCTTAAATTCTTGTGTTTAAAATAAGAGCCCAGTACTTCTCTGGATCATTGGTTTGTTCTGTTTCTGTTTCGTTTTGGTGTAAACTGGAAAAAAAAAAATCCAATTAAACTTTTCCTCCCTTGGTACTGAATAAATTCATGATTCATATCCTGGTAGTCTGGATCAACAATAACAGGACCTGGGATACAATCAGCTTTAAGATTAGGCAGAAGAATAGAATGTAATAATTGCGATACCTGAACTTTCAAGAGAAACCACTATACATAAGAGTCTTTATCATCAAAAATGTTGGCGATCACCTTCCGTATTACTTTCTGGAAATCACAAGGGTTGTGTGTTTCTACTCCCATTTTTAAAAATAGACTTTGTTTTGGAACAAACTTTTGTCAGTTTGGAAAGGAGTTTTGAGTTCTGTCAACGGTGAATTTTCTGTTAGGTTTTTATAGCCAAAGTTCAGTCGGAGTTTCTTAGAAGGAAAAATGTCTTCTTTTTTTTCTGCTGTATCATCTTTTAGGTTAGGGAGATGTTTATTTATTTATTTATTATATTTGTATACCGCCCTTCTCCCGAAGGACTCAGGGCGGTTCACAGCCAGTAAAAACACATACATATAATATAAAATAAAAACCATATAAAAAACTGATTCGATTAATGGCCTAAAATTTTTTAAATACAATTAAAGCCCTGTTTAAAACCCCTAATTCAAAACCCCAATTTAAAACTATGTTCAAGCTAGTCCTGCACGTTGAAACAACAGCGTCTTCAGCTTGTGGCGGAAGGTCCGGAGGTCGGGGAGTTGACGAAGCCCCGGAGGCAGCTCATTCCAGAGGGCGGGAGCCCCCACAGAGAAGGCCCTCCCCTGGAGGTCGCCAGCTGACATTGTTTGGCTGACGGTATCTGGAGGAGGTCCTCTCTGTGAGAGCACACTGGTCGGTGTGAGGCTACTGGTGGCAGTAGGCGGTCCCGTAAGTACACTTTGAAGGTGATAACAAGAACCTTGAATTGAACCCGGAAGACCACTGGGAGCCAGTGCAGACTGCGCAGGAGAGGTGTCACACGGGAGCCACGAGGTGCTCCCTCTATCACCCGCGCAGCCACATTCTGGACCAGTTGAAGCCTCTGGGTACCCTTCAAGGGGAGCCCCATGTAGAGAGCGTTGCAGTAGTCCAGGTGGGATGTAACAAGGGCATGAGTGACTGTGCATAAGGATGTTCTAACGAAATCATTGCAAAAATGGTTTTTAATCTGCCAAGGAATTGAATTGAAATGTATCGTTCACGTACTTTGTCATCAGTATTGGAAATGGAAACTTTTTTTTTCCCCCAGTCAAATCCTGATTTTTTATTTTTATTTTTTCATTTTGAACCCTTGAGGATGGTGGTAACAAATCCATGGTGTTCTGTTTTTGGTTTTTGGTTTTGTTTTTGATCAGTTCTTCGAAATTAACATATCTGTTTCCCTATCTATTTTAGCCTTTTGTTTGGCATTTTAAAACTGGAAAAAGACACACCATTGAAACACTGTTTGTTCACCAAGTCTGTTGGGCTACTCATAGAAGGCTCTAGGGTTTGCTAGCAAAATGGCCCTGGGGGCTATGGATTGACTGCCCTTGATCTGTCTAATACCAGTCTGTTATTATTTTTATTCAATTATTTAACAATATTAATATTGTCTCCAATGATTGACATGCTCTGTTATTTATTTAGTAGATTTTTATCCCACCTTTATTACTTTATGGGTAACTCAAGACAGCGAATATACATAATACTCCTTCTTCCTTCCATTTCTCCTACAACTACAACCCTGTGCATTTTGTTTTGTTTTTTGCCTAAAAGTAAGGTTCTACATTTAGGCAAAAAAACCAAAATGCACAGGTACCGTATATGTGGTACCTTGCTCAATAGTAGTACCTGTGAGAGGGATCTTGGAGTCCTAGTGGATAACCATTTAGATATGAGCCAGCAGTGTGCAGCAGCTGCTAAAAAAGCCAACACAGTTCTGGGCTGCATAAACAGAGGGATAGAATCAAGATCAAGTGAAGTATTAGTGCCACTTTATAATGCCTTGGTAAGGCCACACTTGGAATATTGCATCCTGTTTTGGTCGCCACGATGTAAAAAAGATGTTGAGACTCTAGAAAGAGTGCAGAGAAGAGCAACAAAGATGATTAGGGGACTGGAGGCTAAAACATATGAAGAACGGTTGCAGGAATTGGGTATGTCTAGTTTAATAAAAAGAAGGACTAGGGGAGACATGATAGCAGTGTTCCAAAATCTCAGGGGTTGCCAAAAAAGAGAGAGTCGGGCTGTTCTCCAAAGCACCTGAGGGTAGAACAAGAAGCAATGGGTGGAAACTGATCAAGAAAGAAGCAACTTAGAACTAAGGAGAAATTTCCTGACAGTTAGAACAATTAATAAGTGGAATGACTTGCCTGCAGAAGTTGTAAATGCTCCAACACTGGAAATTTTTAAGAAAATGTTGGATAACCATCTGACTGAGATGGTGTAGGGTTTCCTGCCTGGGCAGGGGGTTGGACTAGAAGGCCTCCAAGGTCCCTTCCAACTCTGTTGTTATATTATATTATATTATATTATATTATATTATATTATATTATATTATATTATATTATATTATATTATATTATATTATATTATATTATATTATATTATATTATATTATATTATTATATTATATATTAACCCTGTGTGGTGGGCTGGGTTTGGAGAAAACAACTGGCTCGAAGTCACCCAGCCCGCTTCTGTGCCTCAGGCAGTACTAGAATTCACAGTCTCCTGCTGACTGACCCAATATCACCTAGCTGGCTTTTGTGTCTTAAGGCGGGACTAGAACTCACGGTCTCCTGGCGATTGGCTCAAAGTCACCCAGCTGGCTTTCTTGCCTGACGTGGGACTAGAACTCATTGTCACCAGCACCTTAACCACTCTACCAAACTGACTCCATGTAATTAGTTTCAACTATCTTCTTTAGTAATTTATGGTCAATTGTGGCTTAGTAAACACACAGTAAGTTAAGCTACGGTTTCATGCAGTAGTTCAATCCACTGCAAAGGGGTGGTTCAGATTATTCTATTGATTTATGGCTCCTATTCCTCTAAGGTAGTAGTATGACGAAAGCCAGCAAATCAACTATTAATTAGAACAGAAGCAATTTTGCTAAAAAGAACAATCTATCCCTAAAGACAGGAAGACTGGCACCAAGTGCGTTTTCTCAGGAAATCATTTTCCAGGGTAGAAAGCCAACACACCTTTTAAAGATCCTGACAGGCCCCTAATCGACGGAGGCAGACCTTTGACAGTGACCTCCAACCCAACGCCTGGAATGAGGCTTGGAAAACAGTTGGCAACCCCTTTGGGTCAAAGGCTTTCCACGGGTGCCTTTAACACCCCGTGAGGATTATGGAACCTCTTCAAGGGAAACCGCAAGAAGAGCAGAACGCAGCCCTCAATCAAGATGATGGGATAAGGCTGACTACAAGATCTGACTGACTTAGGAACAGCCCGTGCTCGCCTACTGTGACCTGGAAATCCCAGGACGATTTGCAGAAATTCCAACTTCGTTAATTAGCGTGGGCTGTTTTGAGAAATAAAAACGATGGTTTCTGCATGGTCAGCGCGATTTGTAAAAGTGCACAGTGTGGAAGTTGAAGACGGTAAAGTCCCAAAGGTTGCTTAATTTAATAGTAAGATGAGTCTGGAAATTTTAAACACCAAGTTGGGGGTTTTGGTTTTGGTTTTTGGTTTTTGAAACAGGTAACATACCTAATCGCATTTCAGTTAGCGCATGTATTAGGAATGCAAATCTAAAAGGATTGAATCATCGGATAGGTTTGATCATGGTGAAGCCCTCATTCTTAACTTCAGCAGAGTTAGGAAGAAAATTGGATGGTCAGCAGGGTGAAATGAAAAGAACTGTGAAATGAAAATCCCACAAAGAATGTATTCTCATAGAAATTTTGCAAACCACATGGATAATGCTTGGCATCTTCGCTTAAGGAACTATTTAATATCTTATCTTATCTTATCTTATCTTATCTTATCTTATCTTATCTGGTGGCGCAACAGGCTAATGTAGCCTGTTATTAACAGCAACTGCTTGCAATATTGCAGGTTCAAGTCCCACTAGGCCCAAGGTTGACTCAGCCTTCCATCCTTTATAAGGTAGGTAAAATGAGGACCCAGATTGTTGGGGGACAATAAGTTGACTTTGTATATAGTATACAAATGGATGAAGACTATTGCTTGACATAGTGTAAGCCGCCCTGAGTCTTCGGAGAAGGGCGGGATATAAATGCAAAAAAAAAAAAAAATACAGGTAGTCCTCAACTTACAATGGCTATAGGTAGTCCTTGACTCACAGCTGTTCATTTAGTGACAGTTCGGAGTGACAACGGCACTGAAAAAAGGGACTTACAGCTGTTTTTCACAGTTACGACGGTCCCATGTTCAGGTGATCAAAATTCAGACACTGGGAAAGTGGCTTGTACTTACGACGGTTGCAATGTCCCAGGGTCACATGATCCCCTTTTACGACCTTCTGACAAGCGAAAGTCAATGGGGAAGCCAGGTGAC
This sequence comes from Ahaetulla prasina, assembly GCF_028640845.1. Classification (NCBI taxonomy): domain Eukaryota; kingdom Metazoa; phylum Chordata; class Lepidosauria; order Squamata; family Colubridae; genus Ahaetulla; species Ahaetulla prasina. Next base: position 225,737,739 of record NC_080541.1, on the reverse strand, counting down.
TAAGTTAACAACTGGAGTGATTTGCTTAACCACCGTGGCAAGAAAGATCGTAAAAATGGATGAAAACTCCCTTAACAAAATGCCTTGATTAGCAACAGAAATTTTGGACTCAATTGTGATCGTAACTCAAGAGCTGCCTGTACTTTGATATGTGTGATAGTTCTCGATTTAGAGTCATTTGTTTAGCAACTGTCGGAACTTAGAACAGCACTGAAAAGACTGATTTACAACCAGTCCTCGTACTTATGACCCTCAGAGCACCCCCGTCAGTACGTGATCAAAATTCAGGAGCTTGGCAACAAGCATCTATTGACCAATGTTGCAGCATCCTGGGGCAATGGGATCCGTTTAACAACCACGGCAAAAGAAGATCATAAAATCAAGTCTGACGCATTTAACAGCCGCCTCGCTTAGCGACAGGAATTCTGTTTCCCAATTGTGGTCATAAGTTGAGGACTATCTGTAGACTGAGGTGCTAAGGTAGAGGTTTAAGAGTATAAAACATTTTTGTCAATACCCTCCTGCAGCGTTCTTGCCATTGATATTCAAGCGGCTTTCTGCTGCCTAGTTTGGGGGACTTCCCAGTCTAGCCGACAGCCCATGGATATTGGGGTGCAAGTGGGGTGCCCCCTTCCCCCAAGGCTGTGTCCTGCTTATTTTTACATCTTGTCAACCATGTCAGCCATGTGCTGCCCTCTGTTGGGGTACCTAAGGTATGACAATAGCTCAAAGCAACCGTAGCTATCCCATTAAATTAAGGTGGTCCAACCTTGATGACTTGTATTAAGTCATCAAATTAATTATGATTATAATTATCAAATTAATTATCAAATTAGGACTTGTAGACTTCAACTCCCAGAATTCCCCAGTCCACAGGTCTTGCCTTGGACACCCCTCCATTAAACACAAAATTTTGTTAATCCTAAACTAAATCAAGTGTGATTTGACCACCAAAATAAGGTGGCAGCGTGTGATTAAGACAGAATAACAGAGTTGAAAGGGACCTTGGAGATCATCTAGTCCAACGCCCTGCTCAGGCCGGAAAAGAAACCCTATACTGCACATTTTGCCAGGTTTTTTTTACATTAGAAAAGGACAAAAAATGCAAATTACCTCTTTTTTAAACTTGAGGGTTTCTTTTAAACTTTTAAAAGTTAACATTAGTTTCCTCCTCCTTCCTTTTCTTTCAGTTTACGGTATCTATTGCTCTTTTGAGCAATAGATTTTATTGGTGGAATGACTTCTAATTTAAGCCCCGCAATAATATTTTGCATGCTCATGCCGTTAGCTTCTCCAGAGTAGATCTACAACTGATTTTCCAACAAATAATCACATTCTTATAGATGGAAACATCCACCATCACTAGTCATGGTGGTAGACTTTAGGAAAAACCCTTCCATACTTCCACCTCTCACAATACTTGACAACACAGTATCAACAGTAGAAACCTTCAAATTTCTGGGTTCTATCATATCGCAAGATCTCAAATGGACAGCTAACATCAAAAACATCATTAAAAAAGGACAACAAAGAATTTTCTTTCTGCGCCAACTCAGTAAGCTCAAACTGCCCAAGGAGCTGCTGATCCAATTCTACAGAGGAATTATTGAGTCTGTCATTTGCACCTCTATAACTGTCTGGTTCGGTTCTGCAACCTAACAAGAAAAACACAGACTTCAGAGGATAATTAGAACTGCAGAAAAAATAATTGCTACCAACTTGCCTTCCATTGAGGACCTGTATACTGCACGAATCAAGAAGAGGGCCGTGAAAATATTTGCAGATCCCTCGCATCCTGGACATAAACTGTTTCAACTCCTACCCTCAAAACGACGCTATAGAGCACTGCACACCAGAACAACTAGACACAAGAACAGTTTTTTCCCAAAGGCCATCACTCTGCTAAACAAATAATTCCCTCAACACTGTCAGACTATTTACTGAATCTGCACTACTATTAATCGTTTCATAGTTCCCATCACCAATCTCTTTCCACTTATGACTGTATGACTATAACTTGTTGCTGGCAATCCTTATGATTTATATTGATATATTGATCATCAATTGTGTTGTAAATGTTGTACCTTGATGAACGTATCTTTTCTTTTATGTACACTGAGAGCATATGCACCAAGACAAATTCCTTGTGTGTCCAATCACACTTGGCCAATAAAAATTCTATTCTATTCTATTCATATGTAGGTAACAGTCACTTGTCTTTCTCCCCCTTTAAATTGATTTGTATGTTTCTGTTGTCTTTCTAATACTGTAATTCTAATTACAGTTAATACAGTAATTCTAATACACTAATTCTAATAAAGTAATAGTTGCTATATTTTGCTGGGATTGTACTTTCCTGAATTTGATTTTTGTGATTTGGCCTCATGATTGCTTTTAGAAAATGCTGTTATATTTTAAGTCTTCCCTAGAAGAGCCCTACAGAGCAGAACACTTCTGTCTGTCTGTCTGTCTATCCCATAGTCGTCTATCAAATTATCTATCTTTTATTTTACCTATCTTCCTGCTTAATCAGGGGGTTGGACTAGAAGATCTCCAAGGTCCCTTCCAAGTCTATTATGTATCGTAGTATCAGTCAATCAATCAAATGTAGGTACCATTAGTCCTTAGAATAATACAATGCTGACTCTTTATTCACCAAGATGAGATATGGCATATTTAATGGAAAGTGTTCTAAATATCTGAGATTGCCAATATATACATACCTGGTTTACTCAATTATGCTTGACTTAATTATCCCTGTGTTAGATGAATCACCCTTAGTTGGGTTCATAAGCTAAATGGAAAGCAACAGAGCGTTTGATGGATAAGTTCTTAGGGTTATAAACCTAGATGGAAAACAAACCTAGATGCAGGGATATTGACTATATCAATATGTGTGTGTGTGAGAGAGAGAGGGAGGGAGGGAGGGAGAGAGAGCGGAAGGAAGGAAGAGGAAGGATAAAAGAAAGAGAAGGAAGGAAGGAAAGGAAGAAGGCGTAAGATAGTTGGTGGGGAAGGAGGGAGGGGGGAAAGAATGAAAGAAAAGAAAGAAAAGGGGAAAAAAGGCAACACATTTAAATACAGGCCAGAGTTTTGATTGTGTGCTTGTAGTCACCATCTTCAAACCACCCATCCCAGCCTTGGCATGCCAAAAAGGAGCAATGAGCACCACACCATCCATTCTGCACTTTCTCTGACCTCATCAAGTGACTAAGGTCCCCTTCAGAAGACCTTCTAAAAATTACCCTCCCCTGACACATTTTAACACGGGCGGAAGGGGAAATGATTCAATGGCAGTGGAAGCCTGGGTTCAAAATACTATGTGCTGTGCAGCAAGTCATTCCATTTTAGTCTGACATTTGCCAGGAAGTGGCTCAGCAAAACAGGTTTCAGGTTGAAGATGAGTCGGCAATACGTTGAAAGAAGTTAGCCATCCATTTTAGAAATGCTGAGTAATCTTCCTTCAAATAAGACAAGGGTGATAATGAGAGCAAAAGGCCTTGAATGACGTGAACATGAGATGTTGAAGTCTCTGGATATGTCCTGTAACTGTGTTTTTTTTTAATTTGTACGTTGCTTTCTATAATTAGGCTGCGACTTTGTGAACCATATATTTAAATTATAAGCCTCTTCTTTGTGAAACTGTACTGTTGTACCAGGTAGTCCTTGACTTACGACCACAATTGAGATCAAAATTTCTGTTGCTAAATGAGATATTTGTTCAGTGCTTTTGCTCCATTTTACGACCTTTCTTGCCGCAGTTGTTAAGTGACTCACGGCAGTCATTAAGTTAGTAACATGATTGTTAAGTTAGTAAGACGGTTGTTAAGTGAATCTGGCTTCCCCATTGACTTTGCTTGTCAGAAGGTCGCAGGAGGGGATCACATGACCCCGGGACACCGCAACCGTCATAAGTACATGCCAGTTGCCAAGCGTCTGAATTCTGATCACATGATCACAAGGATGATGGAACAGTCCTAAGTCATTTTTTCAGTGCCATTGTAACTTCCAACTGTCATTAAACGAACTGTTATAAGTCGAGGACTACCTGTATTTCATTAATATACGTATGAAATGTATGTTTAAAATTTTTCATTACCTATTTCCGTTGAGCTGGAACCAATTACCCACATTTTCCATAGAAAAATAGTGCAAAATAGCACTTTGTATACAGCTAGTCCTCGACTTACAGCAGTTCATTTAGCGACCATTCGAAGTTACGACGGCACTGAAAAAAGTGACTTATGTCCATTTTTCACACTTATGACCATCGCAGCATCCCCACGGTCATGTGATTTACCTTCAGATGCTTTACCACTGACTCACATTTATGACGGTTGCAGTGTCCCCCGGGGTCACGTGATCCCCTTTTTCGACAAGCAAAGTCAATGGGAGAAGCCAGATTCACTTCACAGCTGTGTTACTAATTTAAGAACTGCAGTGATTCACTTCACAAATATGCAAGAAGTCGTAAAATGGGGCAAAACTCACTTAACAAACATCTCACTTAACAACATAAATTGTGGTCATAAGTTGAGGACTACCTGTGGTGAAATTTGAATACAAGTAGTCCTCAACTTACAACCATTTGTTTAGGAATCATTTGAAATTACGATGGCACTGAAAAACAGTGACACCTGACCATTTTTCACACTTACAACCGTTGCATCGCAATCAGATCAAAATTTGGACGCTTGCCAACTGACTCACATTTATGACGGTTGCAGGATCCCTGGGTTACGTGATCCCCTTTTGCGACCTTCTGACAAGCAAAGTCAGTGGGAGAAGCCAGATTCACTTAACAACCGGGTGACTAACTCCACAACCGCAGCTGTTGCAGGAAGGCTTGTACAAGGAGGCAAAATTCACTTAAAACCTTTCTTGCTTAGCCATGAAAATTTTGGGGTGAATTTTTGGTCGTAAGAGGAAGACAACCTGTAATGTCTAGGCATAATGGGTGTAACAACTTTATTTACCTTATCAAATTTCAATTCAATTTCAATAGCGCAGGGCTGGCTTGAAATAATTAGTAATTTTAAGAGGGGTTTATCATAGTTTTATTCTTGTTTTTAAGTTTTAAATTCGGCCAAATTGAATTAGTTTTTTAATATATTTTTTTAAAATTTTATATTATATGTATAATTGTGTTTTATCTGGCTGGAAACCGCCCTGAGACCTTTGGGAGAAGGGCGGTATAGAAATCAAATTAATAAAATAAATAAATAAAATAATAAAATTAATTGAAATTAATTAAATTAGACTCATTTCTTTTTCCCTTTATAGCAAATTTTTAGGTCTGGTTGAAGAATCTGAACATGTCGAGCTTGTTCTCCATAGTAGAATTCGTTAAGGTGGTCAGAATGAATCCTAAGGATTGATAGAGTCACCCATTATTGTTGTGGTTCATAATACTATTAGTTAAAGGAGTAGTTTCATATAAGCTAGTTCTCGACTTACGACCCATCCATTTAGCGTCCATTTGAAGTGACATCACCACTGAAAAAAATGATTTAAAACCAGTCCTCACACATCACTGTTACAGTGTTCCTGTGTCCCCCTGATCAAAATTGGACTTCAACTCCCAGAATTCTGTGCCTACCCTCAAGGCAAGGTTTTCCAAACTCAGCAAGGTTAAGATAGGTGGACTTCAACTCCCAGAATTCCCCCAGCCAGCATGGGAGCTGAATTCTGGGAGCTGAAGCCCACCTGTCTTAAAGTTGCCAAGGTTGGGAAACCTTGCTTTAGGAATACCATGCCTCTGGTGGCTCAGGCTGCTAAGACAGTCTGTTATTAACAGCAGCTGCTTGCAATTACTGCAAGTTCAAGTCCCACCAGGCCCAAGGTTGACTCAGCCTTCCATCCTTTATAAGGTAGGTAAAATGAGGACCCAGATTGTTGGGGGCAATAAAAGTTGACTTTGTATATAATATATAAATCGATGAAGACTATTGCTTGACATAGTGTAAGCCCCCCTGAGTCTTCGGAGAAGGGCGGGATATAAATGCAAAAAAAAACCCCAAAAAACATGGGGTAAGTAGAACAGCATGCATGGGGGTGGTCAGCTGTAGCACGTGATCTTTTTTTTTTTTTTTTACTTTTAAAAGCATTTTTTTTACAACCTATTCAACTGCTCAGCTGGGATCATCAGAGCATTTTTTTACCTTTTAAAAGCAGTTTTTAAAAGAAGTGGTGACCAGGCGATTTTTTTTTTATTATTTGCATTTATATCCCGCCCTTCTCCGAAGACTCAGGGCGGCTTACACTATGTCAAGCAATAGTCTTCATCCATTTGTATATTATATACAAAGTCAACTTTTATTGCCCCTAACAATCTGGGTCCTCATTTTACCTACCTTATAAAGGATGGAAGGCTGAGTCAACCTTGGGCCTGGTGGGACTTGAACCTGCAGTAATTGCAAGCAGCTGTGTTAATAACAGACTGTCTTAGCAGTCTGAGCCACCAGAGGCCCTTATTGTTGGCATGGGCGGAGGGGGGGGGCAAAGAATTTTTTTGCTACCGGTTCTCCGAACCACCCACTGCCATCGCTACTGGATCGGTCCATGCAGTCCGAACCGGGAGCATTTCACCCCTGATCCTGCTATGAAAAATTGCCTTCACTAGGTCATAATTCTTCAAGAATTGCTGAGGGGTGACTCAAAGCTGACTCTTTACATCTCCCTCTCTTCTTGGAAACTCTTACAGCTGCAGTCACTAAAGCATTAAATGCAAGCTTTCCAGAAACAAATGAGTATTAAATATCCCAATCAGGGAAGTGGCTGGTTGCCAAAAGTCACTATATTGTGAAGATGAATTACGAAGAAAGTCCAACCACAAATGCTAACTTGCTGTCCTGGACAAACATTGAAGTTGCAAAGAAAAATGTTGGAAACTAAATTGGAATATTCCCCCTGGAGGTTGATGCTTTTATTGGCAACTCATTTAATATTTTTATCTTTAGCTGCAATCCCCTGACTTTGGAGAACATTCAAATATCTCTTTGGATTGATGTCTCCAGATCCACCAAGGCTAAGCTTTTGTCTGCTTTCACAAGACTTGGAAAAAAATGAAACAGAAGCTTGAATGTCTGAAAAAAAGGAACTCAATGTTCATTATTCCAATTAAAATCCTGCAAATTATCTTTATTTTTAATTAAATTTTCCCACTAGTTGTTATTTGATGCACACAACTTTCCAGGAATCAGCCTTCCAGTGGAATTTCTTTCTGATAAAAAAAAAAATACATAAAATTACTTGGTAAAACTAATTACCGTATCCTACAAATATTAAAGCAACAATTAATTGCAAGAGGGGGAAAAAAACGTTGTAAAGGATATATTTATACCTGTAGGAAAAACCACCCGAACTTTCAAGATAAAGGAGAAAATGTTAACCTTGGAGGGGCAGGAGGGGAAGACATGTCAGTTCCTGAACTGAATTCCACACCCTTTCCTCAAACCAAAAACCGCTATGAGTCTAAGCTGGAAGTTGATTCAAAAGTACTATCGTTGAGATAATTTGGTTTTAGGGCTAAGGATGTCCTGCCAAGTTAAATGTATGCCTGTAAGGGAAGAAGTGTGTATGTGTGTGTATTCGTAGGTTTTCACGGGTATAGGTATATAGGTCTTGGCGCATTTGGGTCTTTTCCCATGTAAGGTTGAAAGTAGATATGACAAACCAAATGCACAGGGATAGGATAGGATAGGTGGTACTTGGCTCAACAGTAATTAACAGCGAGAAGGATTTTGGAGTCCTAGTGGACAATCACTTAGATATGAGCCAGGGTTGTGTGGCAGCTGCAAGAAAAGCCTATGCTATCCTAGGCTGCATGAACAGAGGGATAGAATCAAGATCACATGAAATGTGACCACTTTATAATGCCTTCGAATATTGCATCCAAGTTTGGTCGCCACAATGTAAAAAGGATGTGGAGACTCTAGAAAGAGTGCAGAGAAGAGCCACAAAGATGATTAGGGGACTGGAGGCTAAAACATACAAAGAACGGTTGCTGGAATTGGATATGTCTAGTTAGATGAAAAGAAGGACTAGGGGAGACATGATAACAGTCTTCCAATATTTGAAGGGCTGCCACAAAGAGGGGGTCAAATCTATTTTCCAAAGCACCTGAAAGCAGGACGAGAAGCAAGAGGTGGAAACTCATCAAGGAGAGAAGCAACCTGGAAGTAAGGAGAAATTTCCTGACAGTGAGAACAATTAATCAGCCTGCCTCTGGAACGTACATGTGCTCCAACGCTGGAGATTTTTAAAAAGAGATTGCATAGCCACCTGTCTGAAATGGTATAGGATTTCCTGCTTGAGCAGGGGGTTGGACTAGAAGACCTCCGAGATCCCTTCCAACTTGAGTGTTATTCTGTAAAGGCTTGATCTCAAATCCCCATCAATAAATTCATCTCCAGGAAGAAAACAACAGCTAGCTCCCAGTTCCATATAGCATCAACCTTGTGAACTCTTAAGTTTCATTTTTCCACTATGTATTCAAAATGGACAGCAATTAATGTGTGTGTGTGTGTATATGAATGGGTATGGGTAAATATATATTTCCTTTTGAGAGCAGGCAACAGAATTTCATCTTTAATGTGGGCCAGTCTGCTCACAGTATAAAAATGACAATAAAGGTTATCTCATCTCATTTTACTTTTTTTTTAAAAAGGGGAAAAGAGAAGAAATAGCTTACCGTGGCACAATGTAAAAAAGATGTTGAGACTCTAGAAAGAGTGCAGAGAAGAGCAACAAAGATGATGAGGGGACTGGAGGCTAAAACATATGAAGAACGGTTGCAGGAACTGGGTATGTCTAGTTGAATGAAAAGAAGGACTGGGGGAGACATGATAGCAGTCAATCCAATATCTCAGGGGTTGCCCCAATAAAAAGGGAGTCAAACTCTTCTCCAAAGCACCTGAGGGTAGAAAAAGAAGCAATGGGTGGAAACTGATCAAGGAAAGAAGCAACTTAGAACTAAGGAGGAATTTCCTGACAGTTAGAACAATTAATAAGTGGAATGACTTGCCTGCAGAAGTTGTGAATGCTCCAACACTGGAAATTTTTAAGAAAATGTTGGATAACCATCTGACTGAGATGGTGTAGGGTTTCCTGCCTGGGCAGGGGGTTGGACTAGAAGGCCTCCAAGGTCCCTTCCAACTCTGTTGTTATATATATTATATATATATTAACAATGTGTTGGAGAATCATGATCCAGGCATCAACCAGCTAAGGTTAAGCACCCTAGCTTATCCCAAAGGTGTTTTTTTTTTTTCAAAAGACAGCTGGGCTTTCGTTTTTAGGATAAAATAAAATGCAGCTGCCTTTCGAAAAAGCACCTTTGGGAATGGCTTGACTCCAGAAGTTGTGGGTGCTCCAACCCTGGAGGTTTTTAAAGAGAGAAGGGACAACTATTTGTCTGAAATGCTATAGGATTTCCTGCTTGAGCAGGGGGTTGGACGAGAAGACCTCCAAGGTCCGTTCTGACTCTGTTATTCTGTTATTAAGACGGTATTTGCAAATTTGCCTTGACCAGTCACATCAAATACGCACCTGCCAGAGAACCGGTGGACCATTTGTTCCCCACTCATTGGCAGATGAGGAGGAAAAGGAACACAAAGCTCTTCGGGGCAACCCCTGCAGGAAAAAAACCCCAGTCAAATTCAGCAGTAATGGGGAATTCATCCCTCGATACACCCAAGACGCAAAGCGTGGAAGGTCATTTGAATTCACACACACACCCCAAACGGGAAATAATGGCTCATTCCAGATTATGAAAATTACAGGGTACAATTATTTAAATTCTGGAGAAGAGCTGCGAACTGGATTGCCTATTCATTACATCGCCTATTAGGGTTTTCGAGTGCTGATTTAAACTGCAAGTTAATTCGTCTGTGGTTTCGGAAGCATGATGCTAGCTTGCGAGTCAAATGCAACCTAAAGAATTATTTTCGCCCTCCTAAACCTGGCAACCCCCATTTAAATCAAGACATTTAAATCTCAGTGCCAGGCGGTGCAAAGCCCTTTAGAAGTCAAAACTTTCTATGCGCTTTGGTTGGAGTCAGCAGGGGGAGGAGATGGGCCCCTGTACCTGTTGCATATTGGGAGAGTTGTGCATGCAGTGTTCTGTTTCCCTTCCCCCAATACTCCCAGCAAAGAGTCCGTCAGAGGCCTTCCTTTTTTTTCCCTTTTATTTACATAGATACATGTCCTGGCCACGTCTACCCACGGGCCTGCCAAGTTTCTGGAGATAACGAGGAAATTATAGATAAGGCCAGAATTACTCACGAATATATTCTTCCCTCCATGAAATAGTTAGCTCGCGCCAAATTCATTGCTTTGTCCGAGACAAAAAACCAGGAAGTCCCGCCTCCTATTTATAGTCTCTGCAGATGTCACTGCATGACAATTATGACTTGGCTTTGTCCCAACTCTTCCGCTGCTGCGCACGTCGATCAAGCCTTCGTAATCTTGCGTCCCTCCAAAACTGTTCTTGGGGCGTTGCCAAATCAGAAGAAGGCCCGGGAGAATCAGGCCGTGCCGGCCCCTCCCTTTGAGTGGGTGCCAGGGAGGGAGAGGGCTCAAGAGAAACAGGGCTTGCCAGGTCTTCTCCCTCATTTTCTGAATCATCCGAGTCCAGGAGTCTGGGTCCAGGAACCTGGGTCACAACACTATCCCTCACCGCAGGGCCCTTCCCCCGGGGCTGACGATCGGGATGCGGTCGGGCTGGGTTCTGCTCATGGAAGGCCTGCACCAGGTCAGGGGCATGAACGTCGGAGGCATCTACCCAGGAGAAATCAGTCCCGTATCCCTTCCACGCGATCAAATATTGGAAACGACCCTTTAGCCAGCGAGAGTCTCGTACGCTGTGGACTTCAGATTCCTCCGACCCGCCCTCGGCGACAGTGACGGTGCTGTTGGGCACCGAAGGGGACTCGTGTGGCCTCAGGAACCAGAAGGGACCGTGAAAACGGGTGGATCCGCATGGATCGTGGCAGGGTCAGTCGGTAGGCTACCGGGTTGATGACTGCCTCGACAGGAACGGGCCGATGAATCGGTGGTCCAACTTCTTTACCGGCGGTCGGACGGGAGGTGTTTGGTGGAGAGCCACACCGGTCTCCAACTGCCAGCGGGGCGTTGCCCGTCGGGAGCGGTCAGCGGACCGCTTGTAGTCCTCCTTGCCCGATTCAGCTGCTGGCGTACCAACTGTTGGACCGCATGCAATTCCGTCAGGAAGGTCTGCGTTCGGGAACAGGAGAGTCCGGTGGTGCCAGAGGAAGAGCCGCGGATGGTACCCACATTGGCAAAGAACGGGTCATCTGAGTAGAGGTGTGCTGAGAGTTGTTAAAAGCAAACTCCGCCAGAGATAGGTAGTCGGCCCAGTTGTCCTGTTGCTGGTTGATGAAGCAACGGAGATACTGTTCCAGTATACCGATGACCTTCTCTGTACCCCCGTCGGTCTCCGGATGGTGCGATGGCGACAGACATACCTGCACCTCCAACGCGGCCATCAGGCTCTTCCAGAAGCGGGCTCTGAACTGAACTCCAGCGGTCCGAAACCACCCTGTCCGGTAGACCATGGAGGCGGAAGATGTGCTGCAGAAAGAGGCGGGCGTTTTGCGGCTGTGGGCAGTCCGCGGCATGGGATGAAGTGTGCCATCTTGGTGAGCATGTCCACCACCACCAGCACCGTGGTGAACCCAGAGGACGGCGGCAGGTCTGTCAGGAAATCCATAGAGATCGCCCCCCAGGGTCTGTCGGGTGTCGGCAAGGGTTGGAGGAGCCCGGGAGGGGCCCCCGTGGCGGTCTTGGCTTGCCGGCACGGTACGCAGGATGTCACGTAGGCATGTATATCATGCCGCACTCGGGGCCACCAAAAGGTCCGTGTCACCAGGTGGAGGGTCTTGAAGAACCCAAAATGTCCTGCTGCAGGGTTGTCGTGGCACTGGGTCATGACGAGGGCTCGGAGTGGTCCTGTGGGTACATATAATCGCCCCCGAAACTTGAGTAAGTCCTCCTCCAAGGTCCAAGGAGACGTGGGGCCCACCTCCGCTCTCCTTTGCTGCGACCAGGCGTCCTGGCGCTGCGCCTCTCGCACCTGGGCCCGCAAGTCCACTGGCCCGTGCTGCGGCCAAGGCTTCTGCCGGCAGCACTGTCCGTGGAGGAAGGGGGTCCTTGGCGCAGAGGTACTCTGGCTTGCGGGACAGGGCATCCGCCCTCCGGTTGTGACCGCTGGGAATGTAGGTCACGCGGAAGTTGAACCGGGCAAAAAACAACGACCACCGGATCTGCCGCTGGTTCAACTTCCGAGCTGTGGTGAGGTGCTCGAGATTCCGATGGTCCGTTCGGACCTCCACCTGATGTCGGGCCCTCCAGATGGTGTCGCCAAGCCTCGAATGCAGCCTTGATAGCCAGCAACTCTTTTCCCAGATAGTGTAGTTGCGCTCGGAAGGGTTGAGTTTCCGGGAGTAGTAAGCGCGGGAAAAAGTGTGCCACCATTCGCCGGAGCCTGTAGCAGCACCGCTCCCAGAGCCACATTGGACGCGTCCGTTTCCACCACAAAAGGCCGGAGCGGGTCGGGATGCCTCAGGACGGGTTCCGTGTGAAGGCTTTCTTGAGGGCTGTGAATGCTTCTTGCTGCGGGGACCCCACGGAATGCAACCTTCTTCCTGAGGAGCTGGGTAAGTGGAGCTGTCAGTGTGGCGAAGCCGGGATGAAGGTCCGGTAGTAGTTGGCGAAGCCCAGCAGGCGCTGAACATCCTTCACCCGACGAGGGCTTCCCAGCTACACAAAGCTTCTACTTTACATGGGTCCATGGCTATGCCCTCGGGCGAGATGATATGCCGAGGAATTCTATGGAAGTCCGGAAGAAGACGCATTTCTCCAGCTTCGCATTGAGTTGTTGCTCCATAGCGTTGCAGAACCAGACTGACGTGTCGAAGGTGGCTTTCCTGGACCGAGTAAATCAGGATGTCGTCGAGGTAGATAACCACGAACCGATCCAACATGTCTCGGAACACGTCGTTCATGAAGTGCTGAAAAGCGGCGGGAGCATTGGTCAACCCAAATGGCATGACAGTGTATTCGTAGTGTCCGTATCGGTGCGAATGCCGTCTTCCATTCGTCTCCTTCTCGTATCCGCACCAGGTTGTAGGCCCCGGAGATCGAGCTTGGTGAAGATCGTGGCCTCCGCAACCTTTCCAGTAGCTCCGGGATGGCGGCAGGGGTAGCGATTCCGCACCGTAATGGCGTTTAGCCGGCGGTAATCACAGCATAGGCGCAAGTCCCTGTCTTCTTCTTCACAAAGAGGACCGGGGCCGAGAGAGGGACTTTGAAGGCGGATGAACCCTCGGGCCAGGTTTTTGTCCAGGAAGTCCCTGAGGCGGCCAACTCGGGCTCCGACATGGAATACAGGCGTCCCACAGGCAGTGGTGCGTTGGGCAGAAGGTCCACGGGGCAATCGTAGGGCCGATGCAAGGGTAGTCGGTCCGCCTCCTTCTTGCTGAACACGTCGGCGAAGTCCGTCAGCTCAGGAGGCAAGGTGATGGCAGCAGTGGGGACGGTCTGGTTGGCACAGGTGTGGCGGATGTGATCGACGCACTGCAGACTCGGAAAGAGATGGCGTTCGCGACCAGGCCACCTGAGGATGGTGGACCCGAGGCCAGGCCAACCCAAGGACCAAGGGAAAATGAAGGTCCGCCGTGACATAAAACTGGATCGCCTCTTCATGGTCCCCAATAGCCAGGCGCAAAGGCTGGGTGGCGAATTTAATGGGGCCGGACACCAGTTCTCGCCCATCAATTGTCTCTACCGCATCGGAGGGTCCACGGAACCACGGGACCGCAAACTGGGTCACAAAGGCCTGGTCCATAAAGTTTGTTGTGGCCCTGAGTCCACCAGCGCATGCGCCTGGAGCCCGTCCGACTGGTTCCCCAACCATATCCGTGTGTCCAGAATCAGATGCCGAGGGGCCCAGAGTCTACTTCCATAGCGTCAGTGGGGGCTTAGTACGTGCCGACCTAGGGTTTCCCGAGGTCGGGCCTGCTCCGCTTCCGATTGGTCACGCTGTGATTCGGGGACCGGCGTCGTGCCCCACTTCGCTTTCTGGGGCAAGAAGCGGTAGTGGCGGGCTCCCACAGTACAGGCACAATCCCCTTGGCGCCCGGTTCCGCCTCCTGGGCTGTTAGGCGAGGTCTGGCGCTCCCAACTCCATGGGCTCTTCCGCAGTGGTTACAAAGCGTGGGCGACCCTGGGTGCTGGTGGTGCAGGAAGTGGGGGTGCAGATGTCGACGGAGGGTCCCGGGGTGCGACGGGACGGTCGCCCGTTGCAGACGGGCATCGAGGCGGAGACAAAGGGCACCAAGTTGTCGAGGTCCATGGCGCCTCCACGCGGGCCAGCTCGTCTTGCAATTCCTCTGAGAGTCCCTCCTGGGCGCGTCCACCAGCGCTGCATCATTCAGTCAGAGTCCTGGCACAAAAGGCGAAATTCGCGATGTACTCCTGCAGGCGTTTCCCTTGACGGAGTTCCTTAAGGCGCCTGGTTGCCGTCAGCATTCGAACGGGTCCTCATACATGGTGCGTAGGTGCTGCCAAAACGCTGTTGGTCCGCCAGCAGGGGCTGTCCTGGAGCAAGAGGGCGTGGCCCATCGAGCAGCCGAGCCGGAAGAAGGTTAATCACGAAGGCCACCTTAGCCCGGTCGTCTGGGAAATCCTCTGGCCTCATAGCCATGTAGAGCTGGCACTGTCCCAAGAAGGTCGGGAACATCTCAGGCTGCCCAGAAAACTTATCCGCACGGTTATCGGGCACTGCGGCGAGGAGGAGGAGTGGGAGGATGGGGGGGGGCTGCAGGCACATTCCTGGCAGCAAGTTGGCCTGCCAAGTGAGCCACTTGCTGCTGGAGCTGTTGATTAGCCGCGTGTAGCTGCTCTAACTGCTGCTGTACCTGCTGCTGATCCATCTTTGGTGGAAGATGTTTTAGTCAGGTCTCGGACAACATGTTCTGTTTCCTTCCCCAATACTCCCAGCAAAGAGTCCGTCAGAGGCCTTCCTTTTTTCCTTTTATTTACATAGATACATGTCCTGGCCACGTCTACCCACGGGCCTGCCAAGTTTCTGGAGATAACGAGGAAATTATAGATAAGGCCAGAATTACTCACGAATATATTCTTCCTCCATGAAATAGTTAGCTCGCCAAATTCATTGCTTTGTCCGAGACAAAAAACCAGGAAGTCCCGCCTCCTATTTATAGTCTCTGCAGATGTCACTGCATGACAATTATGACTTGGCTTTGTCCCAACTCTTCCGCTGCTGCGCACGTCGATCAAGCCTTCGTAATCTTGCGTCCCTCCAAAACTGTTCTTGGGGCGTTGCCAAATCAGAAGAAGGCCCGGGAGAATCAGGCCGTGCCGGCCCCTCCCTTTGAGTGGGTGCCAGGGAGGGAGAGGGCTCAAGAGAAACAGGGCTTGCCAGGTCTTCTCCCTCATTTTCTGAATCATCCGAGTCCAGGAGTCTGGGTCCAGGAACCTGGGTCACAACATGCAGTCAGCTTGTTGCGGTCTTGGGAGGCCAGCACTTAACAAACCCATGGCGGAACTCAAGAAAAATTAACTCTATGCTTAGTAGCTCGATAGGAAATCACCGGGAAAGCCCAGAAAAAAAAATCAAGACAAGGAAATGAAAAGGAGGCAGAAGGGCAAACCAAGATGTGCTGAGTCCACAAAACCTGATAGGGCTTTTTATGAGGTCACCAAAAATCACCTAGTGGTCTTTGGTTACCTTGCAGAAAACGATCCAGTGCGCACCTGGTGTGTACAGTACATGGTTGGGAATTCCCTAGAAAACTGTAGGTCCCTGAGATCACCTCGCAGCCATCATTTTCCACAATTCCTGCCCAGTTTCAGGAAATGGATTTTCGCTTTGGCACAGCTGCCCAGCAAACCCTGACTTCTTAGTTCCTTGCTTGGTGTGGCACTCACTAGAATACGCTTTCTCCCATGTGTATGAATGCTACGTCGATCATTCACCCGTCCTGCTTCAAATGATGGGCAGGACGGTGTTCCTCAGTCTTGCCAACTCTCAGTTGGTGCACGGACCAACTCCCAGAAACCCCCAGCTAGCATTTGGGAGTGGATGTTCATTCATGCTGACAGGGGAATTCTGGAAAATTGAGTCCACCCATGCTGACAAGGGAATTCTGGGAGGTGAAGTCCATCCATGCTGGCTGGGGAATTCCGGGAAGTGAAATTCACTCATGCTGGCTGGGGAATTCTGGGAGCTGAAATCCCCACATCTTAAAAGTTGCCAAAGTTTAGAAACACTGGGTAGTACACTTCCTTTTGGAATCGCGGTGCGTGACAAATCCCATTGTAGGTGGTTTGGTTCATGGGTCGTCTTTATATAATGGATGCTTTTGCTATCATTCTGAATATCTTCCCCTTTCATCCACCCACAAAGTTTGTGGTGCCGTTTGCCTCTTTTAAAAAAAAATAATAATGAAGGAAAAGACTGCACAAAAGATCAATCACAACATGCAAAGTTGCCTGAGTCTGAAAGGACAGGGACCAACATCTAGGCAAATGTTTGTTGGGTTTTTGGTGTCCTGCAGATGTTAGTCTGGTAATGAAGTGCCTGCAAGAAAAACCACACGGAATTGAATTGAATTGAATTGAATTCTTTATTGGCCCAGTGTGATTGGACACACAAGGAATTTGTCTTGGTGCATATGCTCTCAGTGTACATAAAAAAAAAGATACGTTCATCAAGAATCATAAGGTACAACACTTAATGATAGTCAGAGGGTACAAATTTAATACTTAATGATACAACACTTAATGATAGTCATAGGGTACAAATAAGCAATCAGGAAACAATATCAATATAAATCATAAGGATTCAAGCAAGAACCCAATAATAACTCTTAAATAGATTCTCTACTATTGAATAGAATAGAATTTATTGGCCAAGTGTGATTGGACTTTGGAATTTGTCTTGGTGCATATGCTCTCAGTGTACACAAAAGAAAAGATACCTTCATCAAGGTACGACATTTACAACACAATTGATGGTCATAGGGTACAATTTAACACTTAATGATACAACACTTAATGATAATCATATATTATCAGATATACCACTTAATGATAACATAGGGTACAAATAAGCAATCAGGAATAGTCAATATCAATATAAATCATAAGGATTACCAGCTGAAAAGTTACAGTCATACAGTCATAAGTGGAAAGAGATTGGTGATGGGAACGATGAGAAGATTAATAATAGTGCAGATTTAGTAAATAGTTTGACAGTGTTGAGGGAATTATTTGTTTAGCAGAGTGATGGCCTTCATATTGGAACAAATATCTGCGTTACCAAATAACCCTCCGCTTATTTAATTTATACGTATCAAGAATTTTTCACAGAATAAAAGGAGAAAGAAAAAGGGAGGGAGAGAAGGAAAAAAGGAAGGAAGATATAGAGAAAGGAAAGAAAGAAAGGAAGGGAGGAAGGTTGATAGGAAGGAAGAGAGGGAGGGAAGGAAGGAAGGAAAACTAGTTAGAAATATGATTTTCAACCTTCTTTTCAACAGATTATTACAATCTTATAGTCCTTCCTCCTACTTAGATACTATATGTCTCTTCTGCCTCCTCATTTACTCTACATTCAGTTTAATCTTCAAATCCATAAATCATCAATTCGTGTTTTTTTCTTCTTTCAGCAAAAGAATCCACACAAGATTTGCAGTCTTTCAGAAAAGATTTTATTTATTTATTTTTCTATGGCCAAACAGCTCAGTTTTGACATTGCTACAAATCCTGACCTTTTCACCATCCATTTCCCCATTAGGGGAATTCCATTCTTTTCCCATCATTGTGTACACAGTAATCTTGCTGCAATTAACATACAAGGATTGGATAACCGTTTGTCTGAAGTGGTGTAGGGTTTCCTGCCTAAGCAATGGGTTGGACTAGAAGACCTCGAAGGTCCCTTCCAACTCTTGTTATTCTGCTCTACACAAAATCAACTTGCCACAAGTCTTTCATTGCCCATGAGTGCCAATAACAAGATGAATACAGGTAATTCTTAACTTATAAGCATTGGTTTGGTGACCTCTCCCTCTTATACAGAGAGTCCTCAACTTACAACAGTTCATTTAGTGACCGTTCAAAGTTGCAACCGCACTGAAAAAAGTGTCTTAGGACCATTTTCCACACCGTTGCATGATCGTGTGAACAAAATTCAAATCCTTGGCCACTGGCTCCTCTTTATGATGGTTGCTGTGTCCCGAAGTCCTTTGATCCTCTTTTAGGACCTTCTGATAAGCAGAATCAATGGGGAAGCCGGAATTCATTTAACAGCTGCCTTAACATCTGTGTCAAGAAAAGTTGTTAAAATGAGGTGAAACTCACTTAACCACTGTCTTGGTTAGCAATGGAAATTTGGGGCTTAGTTGTGGTTGTAAGTCGAGGACGGCCTGTATCCATTCAACTTATTTTCCACCGTGGTGGACCTAGAAATTTAAAGGAGGGAGATAAAAATCGAAAGGAATTGTTGGATCGAAATCTAAAAAATTCCGTGCACACACAAAGACTCTTTTCCAAGATCGGCAATAAATTTTCTTTGCATCCACCAAAATTGCTCAGCTAGCATGTGTTGTTGTTTTTTAAAGATAAAAGCAAATTTTAGCTCTTAAGCATCAGGGAAATATTTTACACTTCATCAAGGGAAAAACAGGAGTAAAAAATGTAGAACGATTCATTTGCATCTTGCATCAGGTTCATCATTTACAAAAAATGCAAGGCAGTTGTCAGTTTTCGGCTTACTCATTGAATCCCTCGCACGTTGATGAGGAATGACTGTTCAACATTTGTGCAGGCAGGGATTCAAATAACCTTTCTTAACTGAATAATTTGCAGCAGCCCAATCTTGGAGAGTTAGCAAGGCATGAGTATCCTCTGAGTATTGTTCTGTTGAGAAAGCATTTAAAAAAAAAAAAAAAAGGATGGTCTCTTGAGGTTAAATGAATTTAAAACATTTTTTGCACTTGATGGCCAAGCAAATTACTGTGATATGAATTGGCCTGGAAATGTTGCCACAAGCGCTCCTCTGGCAAATAAAAGAGGGCAGAGCCTCTCCTCCTTAAATCGTAGAATACTGCGTATGAATCAGACAAGATGCATCACCAAAAAACACTGAAAGATCAGGAATGCATTACGAAAAGAGCACAGATGGTGCTAAACTTAGAACCGTTCGTTAGTCACCATTCGAAGTAATTTATTTTATTTATTTATTTTATTTTTATTTTATTTACAGTTATATCCCGCCCTTCTCCGAAGACTCAGGGCGGCTTACATTGTGTAAGGCAATAGTCTCATCCTATTTGTATATTTATATACAAAGTCAACTTATTGCCCCCTCCCAACAATCTGGGTCCTCATTTTACCTACCTTATAAAGGATGGAAGGCTGAGTCAACCTTGGGCCTGGTGGGACTCGAGCCTGCAGTAATTGCAAGCAGCTGTGTTTAATCACAGACTGTCTTACAGCCTGAGCCACCCACGGCCAATGACACAATGACACACAACTACGTGACACAGACATTTTTCACACTTTATGACCATTGCCGCATCCCCTCCCCCACCCGATCACGTGATCGAAATTCAAACAGACACTTGGCAACGGCTTCATATTGATGACGGACGTCGTATCCAGGGGTCGTGTGATTCCCTTTTGTGACCGTCTGACAAGCAGAGTCAGTGGGGAAGCCCGATTCACTTAACAAACCGGGCGACTCACTTAACAGCTGCAATGATTCACTTAAAACAACTGTGGCAAGGAAGGTCGTAAAGCAGGGCAGAACTCATGTAACAAATGTCTCACTTAGCAACAGAAATTTTGGGCTCAATTGTGGTCATAAGTCGAGGACTTCCTGTACTCATTTGTATCCCTTTTGCAAGGAAGGTAGGAAAACAAACCCATCAGGACAAGACCCAGCAGTCCATCTACATTTGAAAGACAAAGGCCACTCTGAGCAGAGGGTTGGACTAGATGACCTATAAGGTCCCTTCCAACTCTGTTATTCTATTCTATGCTGTGCTGTGCTGTTCTAGTCTATTTTTTGAAAATAGCAGAGTCCACATTTTGGACAGAGAGGACCACTGGTTTGAAAGAGGGATCAAAGCGGCCCTTTATGCCAAAATTGAACAGCCCCCTTTCAACAGAAGGGGAGGGATACGACATCATCCATCTCCAGTCTACAACACGGTCCTTTCAGCAGTTCCAAGAAGGCTCCACACCCATTTAATTTAAGTCTTGTCTAATGAAAAGGAGGACTAGGGGTGGCATAATAGCAGTGTTCCAATATTTGAGCGGCTCCTACCAAGAGAAGGGGGGCAAACTATTTTCCAAAGCACCAAAAGACAAGACAAAAAAACTAACCAAGGAGAGAAGCAACCTAGATTTAAAAAAAAAAAAATCCTAAAGTTGAGAACAATCAACCAATGGAACTTCTTGTCTCCAGAAGTTATGGGTGCTCCAACACTTAAGTTTTCAAGAAGAAACTGCTCAGCCATTTACCCAAAATGGTATAGGGTCTCCTGTTCGATCAGGAGGTAAGAGTAGAAGACTTTCAAGGTCCCTTCCAACTCTATTATTCGATGTTCTATTTCACCTGACTCCGAGGGCACAGATAAACCTCCAAGAGGCCTCAACGATTCTCAGAGAGAGTACTAACGACCAGATGACTGCAAGGAATATAAATCCTTCTATCCTCCACCGTTAAGTCAGAGCTGAAGAAGCTTCTTGGATGAGAAGCGAAATGTCTTCAACAGAAAACCAAGCCAAGTCCAGTTGCCATTTGAAAAAGCCACTTTGGGACAACCGTTTTTTAAAATTTATTTTATTTATTTAGTTTGTCAAACATGTTTGTCAAACATTAATCAAGCAACGAATCACCGAACACCTAGAAGCAAACAAAGTAATAACCAAAAGCCAACATGGGTTTGTCAAAAACAGATCATGCCAGACTAATCTTATCGCATTCTTTGACAAAATGACAAAATTAGTAGATCAGAAGGAATGCTGTCGATATAATTTACTTGGACTTCAGTAAAGCATTTGATAAAGTAGACCATAACCTACTACTAGATAAAGTAGAAAAATGTGGGTTAGACAGCACCACCACCAGATGGATTCGTAACTGGCTGACCAACCGCACTCAACGTGTAGTCCTCAACGGAACTACATCCACATGGAGGGAAGTATGTAGTGGAGTACCCCAAGGCTCTGTTTTAGGCCCAGTACTCTTCAACATCTTCATCAATGACTTGGACGAGGGGATAGATGGGGAACTCATCAAATTTGCAAATGACACCAAGCTGGCAGGAATAGCCAACACTCCAGAAGATAGGCTCAAGTTACAGAAAGATCTTGACAGACTTGAACATTGGGCGCTATCTAACAAAATGAAATTCAACAGTGAAAAAAGCAAGGTTCTACATTTAGGCCAAAAAAACAAAATGCACCAGTACCGTATATGTGGTACCTTGCTCAATAGTAGTACCTGTGAGAGGGATCTTGGAGTCCTAGTGGATAACCATTTAGATATGAGCCAGCAGTGTGCAGCAGCTGCTAAAAAAGCCAACACAGTTCTGGGCTGCATAAACAGAGGGATAGAATCAAGATCACGTGAAGTGCTAGTACCACTTTATAATGCCTTGGTAAGGCCACACTTGGAATATTGCATCCAGTTTTGGTCGCCACGATGTAAAAAAGATGCTGAGACTCTCTAGAAAGAGTGCAGAGAAGAGCAACAAAGATGATTAGGGGACTGGAGGCTAAAACATATGAAGAACGGTTGCAGGAACTGGGTATGTCTAATTTAATGAAAAGAAGGACTAGGGAAGAGAGGATAGCAGTCTTCCAATATCTCAGGGGCTGCCACAAAGAAGAGGGAGTCAAGCTATTCTCCAAAGCACCTGAGGACAGGACAAGAAGCAATGGGTGGAAACTGATCAAAGAAAGAACTTAGAACTAAGGAGAAATTTCCTGACAGTTAGAACAATTAATAAGTGGAACGACTTGCCTTCAGAAGTTGTGAATGCTCCAACACTGGAAATTTTTAAGAAGATGTTGGATAACCATCTGACTGAGATGGTGTAGGGTTTCCTGCCTGGGCAGGGGGTTGGACTAGAAGGCCTCCAAGGTCCCTTCCAACTCTGTTGTTATGTTATGTTATGTTATGTTATGTATGAGATAACAGGAATAAGTATAAACATGGATATGAATGGAGGAAATGGGTACAAATAAATGGGGACAGTAGGACAGGGACGGTAGGCATGCAGGTGCCCTTATGCACCCCCCTTACAGACCTCTTAGGAAAAGGGTGAGGTCAACAGTAGACAGTTTTAAGGTTAAAGTTATGAGGGTTTGAGGATGTAACAACAGAGTCAGGTAGTGCATTCCAGGCACTGACCCCTCTGTTGCTGGAGTCGTATTTTCTGCAATCCAGTTTGGAGCGATTTACCTTGGGTTTGTATCTATTGTGTGCGCGTGTATTATTGCGGCTGAAGCTGAAGTAGTCATTGACAGGTAGGACTTTGTAGCAGATAATTTTATGTACTACGCTTAGGTCAGTCTGAAGTCAGCGTAGTTCTAAGTTGTCCAAGCCCAAATTTTCAAGTCTGGTGGCATAAGGTATTTTGTTGCGAGCAGAGGAGTGGAGGACTCTTCTCGCGAAATATCTCTGGACTCGTTCGATTATATTAATGTCCAGTATGCAGTGCGGGTTCCAGACAGCTGAGCTGTATTCGCGAATTGGTCTAGCAAAGGTTTTGTATGCCCTAGTACGCTGTACAATGTTAACGGAGAAGAAGCTTTGCAAGGTCATCCAGGACCTTGACCTGGATGACTGAGAATCTCCGCAGACATTACAAAAAGAATACTTGTATGACCACAGAATTACTTATTCTTGCATTTATTACTCAGTTGCCTGGCGAAGCATATTGATTGACCCCAGCTGGGTTTCAGAACGTGGCATGATACAGTAAAATAATACTTTCTGCCTAACCTACCCGATAGTTATTGGAGATAACGATGGAAGAGGGGTCATTTTGCAAACCATCTGGAGCTCCTGTAGAAAAAGATAGGACAGAAATGTAGCCAAAAAAGAAAGAAAGAAACGAAACGAAACGAAACGAAATGAATATGGGTTTTACCCAGTTTTGGATTTGAAACATTCTAGAATTACAGATTTTACTTTGTTCTGCTTCAAAGCCGCATCTTCTCTAGGGAAGTCCCCAGGAACTACATTTCTGATGCTAACACTAATAACCTTCACTAAGCAGTTGAGATTTCCATATCCATCAAAACTAACCAGAGGAAAAAGGATCGTCTTATAATGGCAGTGTCTTTGTCTGACCAGCTAGCTCAGGTTCCACACTTGTTACTGGGTGTAGAGCAGGGGTGAAACCCAGCAGGTTCTGACAGGTTCTGGAGAACCGGTAGCGGAAATTTTGAGTAGTTCGGAGAAGCGGCAAAATACCATCTCTGGCTGGCCCCAGAGTGGGGTGGGAATGGGGATTTTGCAATATCCTTCCTCCAAGAGTAAGGAGGGAATGGGGATTTTGCAGTATCCTATTTCATAGTTCCCATCACCAATCTCTTTCCACTTATGACTGTATGACTATAACTTGTTGCTGGCAATCCTTATGATTTATATTGATATATTGACCATCAATTGTGTTGTAAATGTTGTACCTTGATGAACGTATCTTTTCTTTTATGTACACTGAGAGCATATGCACCAAGACAAATTCCTTGTGTGTCCAATCACACTTGGCCAATAAAATTCTATTCTATTCTATTCTATTCTATCCTTCCCCTGCCACGCCCAACAAGCCACACCACACCTACTAAGCCACACCCACAGATCCAGTAGTAAAAGAAATTGGATTTCATCCAATTTGTAGAGTATCCTGCCTAAGCAGGGGGTTGAATATCCAAGTGTAGAGTATCCTGCCTAAGCAGGGGGTTGAGCTAGAAGACCGCCAAGGACCCTTCCAACTCTGTTATTCTATTCTATTCTATTTGGAAGTCTCCAATTTGAACCCTCCGTTCACCAGCAGGTAGCCAAGTAATTCAGCATTATAAATGGGACGATAGGACAACAAGCAATGGATGGGAACTAACTAACCAAGGAGAGAAGGAAGCTAGAACTAAGGCGAAACTTCCTGATAGTGAGAACAATTAACCAGTGGAACAAATGGCCTCCAGAAGTTGTGGATGAACCAACATTGGAGGTTTTTTAGAAGAGATTGGACAACCATTACTCTGGTACAGGATCTCCTGCTTGAGCAGGGGGTTGGACTAGAAGACCTCCAAGGTCCCTGTTGTTCGGTTATTATAGATAGTCCTTGACTTAGAAAGCTCAAACTGCCCAAGGAGCTGCTGATCCAGTTCTACAGAGGGATTATTCAGTCTGTCATCTGCACCTCTATAACTGTCTGGTTTGGTTCTGCAACCCAACAAGAAAGACACAGACTTCAGAGGAGCATTAGAAGTGCAGAAAAAATAATTGCTACCAACCTGCCTTCCATTGAGGACCTGTATACTGCACGAATCAAGAAGAGGGCCGTGAAAATATTTAGAGACCTCTCACATCCTGGATATAAACTGTTTCAACTCCTACCCTCAAAACGACACTACAGAGCACTGCACACCAGAACAACTAGACACAAGGACAGTTTTTTCCCAAACACCATCACTCTGCTAAACAAATAATTCCCTCAACACTGTCAGACTATTTACTAAATCTGCACTACTATTAATCTTCTCATCGTTCCCAACACCCGTCTTCTACTACTTACAGTATGACTGTATGACTATAACCTTGTTGCTTGTATCCTTACGATTTATATTGATATTGGGTTTTTCCTGATTGCTTATTTGTACCCTATGACTATCATTAAGTGTTGTACCTTATAATTCTTGATGAACGTATCATTTCTTTTATGTACGCTGAGAGCATATGCACCAAGACAAATTCCTTGTGTGTCCAATCACACTTGGCCAATAAAAAAATCTATTCTTTAACGACCACAATCGAGCCCAAAATTTCCATTCTTTTAAGGGAGACAGTTGTTAACGTGAGTTTTGGCCCATTTCACAACCTTTCTTGCCATAGATGTTAAATGAATCACTGCAGTAGTTTAAGTCAGTAACATGCTTGTTAAATGAATCTGGCTCCTCCATCCTGCTTGTGAGAAGGTCTGCAACCGATATAAATATGAGTCAGTTGCCATGGATCTGAATGGTGATGACGTGACCAGGGGGTGAGAGGCTGCAATGATCAGAAATTGTGAAATGGGTCCATCATTCACTTTTTTCAGCAACGTTGTCATTTCAAGCCGTCACGAAAGGAACACTTGTAAGTTGAGGACTATCTGTAAAACATAAGAATATAGACTCCTAGGGCTGGAAGGGACTTCAGAGGTCTTCTAGTCCAATCCTCTGCTCAAGGCAGGAGACTTTATGCCATCCCAGTCAAATGGTTGTCCAACCCAGGGGTCTCCAACCTTGGCAACTTTAAGCCTGGCGGACTTCAACTCCCAGATGAAGTTTGCTGGCTGGGGAATTCTGGGAGTTGAAGTCCGCCAAGCTTAAAGTTGCCAAGATTGGAGACCCAGGTCCAACTTATTGTCTAGTCTCAGTGGGTCATTAGCAGAACCTTGTTTTGGGGAACATCTGTCCTTCTCCCATAACTGTTTGACGTCCAGTCTGGGACTCTCACATCCGCAGAAAATCCCCTTGTGTCCATTTCACCTTCTGGGACTGCCATTCTTCAACCTCCCTCTGTTTCTTCACACCTTGTGGTGGCTTTCAGAATCAAGCTTTTGCATTCATGATGATGATGTTGTAACCTAGTTGGGTCATGAAACGTCTGCAAGAAAACAACCAACCTCAGAGAGCACCAAGGACCCCACAGTTGTCGTTGTCCTCCTCCCCCCCTCCATCTCTCTGCAAACCCCTCTTCCCTTCTAGCACTGATGATGTTACCTAGTTGGGTCATGAAACGTCTGCAAGAAAACACAAAGGACCCACAGTTCTCCCCCTCCTCCTCCTCCTCCTCCTCTTCCCCTCTGCAAACCCCACTCCCTTCTAGCACTGATGATGTTACCTTGTTGGGTGATGAAACATCTGTTGTGACCCAGGCCCAAGTAGGTAGTAGAAAACTCAGTCAGTTTAAAAACAAATATCCAAGATCAAGGGAGGAATTGGCAGACTTTGCCTTCCAATACAGGTAGCCTTCGACTATTATTATTATTATTATTATTATTATTATTATTATTATTATTAATCATTGCACAGTTAAGCCAGATGTTCAAACTGGGTTTGGCATTTTTGTCTACCTGTCGAGATAGGGAAATCTGGATTTCGACCATGTTACAGATACCGTCGCAGGATGGAAGCTGTTCCAAGTACAGCCGCCTTCTGCAATTGACTGATGAGGATTTTTATTTATTTATTTATTTTATTTATTTGATTTTTATACCGCCCTTCTCCCGAAGGACTCAGGGCGGTGTACAGGCAAAAATAAAACAGATAATACAATATACAATTTAAAATACAAATTAAAAAACTTATTTTAAAATTAGCCTGAGAAGTTAAAATATAACATAAACTAAAAACCCCATTTAAATTAATTAATAAAAATTTAAAATTAATAAAATTCAATTCAAGCCAGCCCCGCGCGAATGAAAAGATGTGTCTTCAGTTCGCGACGGAATGTTCGAAGGTCAGGTATTTGGCGTAAACCCGGGGGAAGCTTGTTCCAGAGTGTGGGAGCCCCCACACAGAAGGCCCTTCCCCTGGGGGCCGCCAGCCGACATTGTTTGGCGGACGGCACCCTGAGAAGTCCCTCTCTGTGAGAGCGTACGGGTCGGTGGGAAGCATGTGGTAACAGCAGGCGGTCCCGTAAGTACCCAGGCCCTAAGCCTTTTGTCAATGCTGATGGTGTTCAAGTGGTGCTCCAGTTGTTTTGGGATTGCACCCAAGGCGCCTCTGACTATTGGTACTCCCCTTGCTTGCCTTTGCCACAGTTGTTCTATTTCTATTTGTAGGTCTTTGTATTTTGTTATCTTCTCTCGTTTTTTCTCTTCTCTTCTGCTGTCTCCAGGCACTGCCGCATTCGCTATCCAGATTTTTTTTTCGTCTTTCTTATCGACAACGTGTGAAGTTTCCGAACTTCACAACTGTTAAGTTCAGGTTGTTCCGTGGCAGGTAGCTGTCTGTTTCAATTTTGAAGTCCCAGAGCAATTTAACTTCTTCGTTTTCTATGAATTTTTCTATTTTATGGTCCCACCAGTTCTTGCTTACAGGCAAATGATATTTCTTGCACATCTCCCAATGCGCCATTGTTGCTACTTTGTCATGCTGCTGCTTGTAGTTGGTCTGTGCGATCTTCTTGCAGCAGCTTACCAGGTGGTCCACTGTTTCTTCAGCTTCTTTGCATAGATGGCACTTACTGCTGCTGTCTTCTCAATTCTGGCTTTGTATGCATTTGTCCTTAAGGCTTGGTCTTGTACAGCCAAAATTAATCCCTCGGTCTCTTTCTTTAACTTTCATACTCCTAGCCATTGCCAGTCTTAATATTATCTGATGATTATGATCATCATCATCATCGTATTATTATTATCATTATTATATACTTTATTCATTAAACATGAAACTCAGTCAATTGAACATTGAAAAAGGCATCGTAAATACCATTGACTGGTGCTAATGGTTGATACGGGTTGCTGCCAGCCTCCTAGGACCTTCAACCAAGTACCTTCTCAAGATGTACGATGATATTATTATGGATGATATCATATTATTATTAATATACGATGATATATTATTATTATTCTCTGTTGCTTTGCATGTATACTGAGTGCTTCAGTACTGGGGACAAATTCTATTTTAGTTTATTTTCAGTATTCTAAGATCACACTTCGAATACTGCATCCAGTTTTGGTCACCATATTATAAAAAAGATGTAAGGTTCTAGAAAGAGTGCCGAGAAGAGCAACAAAAATGATTAGGACACTAAAACAAATGAAGAATGGTTGCAGGAATTGGGTTAGCTTGATGAAAAGAAGGACTAGGGGAGGCATGATAGCAGTCTTCCAATATCTCAGGGGCTACCATAAAGAAGAGGGAGTCAAGCTATTCTCCAAAGCACCAGAAGGCAGGACAAGAAACAACGGATGGAAACTAATCAAGGAGAGAAGCAACTTAGAAATTTCCTGACAGTTAGAACAATCAATAAGTGGAACAACTTGCCTGCAGAAGTTGTAAATGCTGCAACACTGGAAATTTTTAAGAAGATGTTGGATAACCATTTGACTGAAATGGGATAGGGTTTCCTGCTTGATCAGGGGGTTGGACTAAAAGACCTCCAAGGTCTCTTCTGATTCTATTGTTTTGTTCTATTCTGTTCCTTGCCCGTCTAAATCTCACTTGGCCAATTAAAATATTCAATTCCATTGTTCGTAGCAGCCCAGAGTCACTGCTTTGAGACAGATATGGCTCTATAAATTGACTGAATGAAGAAATGAATGAATAAATGAAATGAAATGATCCAGAAGTGGATAACCTTACAAAAACTGCCTAAATCTGCAAAAGCCATTTTTTGCAATGTTGCTTTTCTCAGTCTTAAAGATTGTGCTATCAAATTTCAAACACGAAGCATTAAATCTGCTGACAGGTGTCCAAAATTCCCCGGCCACCATAATACCACATGTGAATCACAATTTTCTTTCGGAGTCAAAATAATTTGGGCTCAGGAAAAAAATATATCCTCTACTCTTATCTTAAGCCCTGATTTATCGTAATCTTTTTACCGACTCCGCTACAACTGGAATGGAATGGAATAGAACAGAATCAGGAAGGAGGAGGAAGAGGAGGAGGAGGAGAGGGGGAGGGGGAGTGGAAGAAGGATGGAATAAAATAAAATAGAAGAGAATAATACGAGTTGGAAGGGACCTTGGAGGTCTTCTAGTCCAGCCCCCTGCTTAGGCAGGAAACCCTATAGCATTTCAGACAAATGGTTATCTAACCATTTGTCTGAAATTATTTAAAATTATTTAAAATTAAAGTTTAAAATTTAAAATTATTTAATTTAATTTAAATTTAAATTTAAAATTATTTAAAATTTTAAAATTTAAAATTAAATTAAAATTATTTAACCATTTTACCTGACTCCATAGTCTGTACTCAAAATCCCAAAATCTTCAACCAAAAACTGTCTACTATTGACCTCACCCCATTCCTAAGAGGTCTGTAAGGGGCGTGCATAAGAGCACAAACGTGCCTACCATTCCTGTCCTATTGTTTCCTTCATTATATCAAATTAATATAGTTGATGCATATTTTTTTACATATATATATATATATATATATATTGCTCCCAGAAGCACGAAGCTGAAGCCTGAAGATGACTCATGAGACTTCGTCGAAACGTCGCCAAGACACTTCCAATTTTACACGGGAGAAAACCCGAACAACCAAAGACCTACATACAAACACCCGTGAAAACCTCAGAAAACAAATATATATATATATATATATATATTTTCTCAAGATATGTTGTTTTATTTATGACAATGTTTGTGTATACTGTTGTGACAAAGAGAAATAAAAAACAAAACAAAAACCTCTTCTTAAAAACTTCCAGCGTTGGAGCAATCACAATTTCTGGAGGCAAGTTTTTCCACTGATTAATTGTTCTCACTGTCAGGAAATTCCTCCTTAGTTCTAGGTGGCCTTACATAAAGCCAGGAACCAGGAACTTCGACTTATGATCTGGAGTGGGGGGGGGGGAGGGCCTTTACATAAACCAGCTTGTTTTTATTTCATTTCAACATTAAACCCAAGAACTCTCACCCGCCCCATGCATGACACATGACACATAGCAGCAGGAACGGTTAAAAATAAATCCCGCAGACTCAACTATGTCTGTGCGTGTGTGTAGGGGGCGGGGGGGGGGTTTGTTCTTTTGAAATCCCACAATTTGGTTAAGAAAACCATTCTGGGAAGTAGCAATTTGGGGACTCTCCGTGGCGGGAAATCAAGGCAACCTTGAATTACCTGAATAGTCAAAGTGAGTGAATAGATAACAACCCCATCCAAGTGCCTAGAGGGCTACCTGAGATCAAAATAGTAATAATATTTTTTTAAAATATAGATAATCCCCTGGCAATTGCATCACTTTCGCTTAATTGGATTACTCAACCGAACTTCAGAGTTTGCAGAAAACACTCAGATAACCCCAGCGAGTCTAAGCCCCCAAACCCAGCCAGGATTTTAGCCCCCCTCCCCTCGCCTTTCATTAACCTGGTTTAAATGCCTGTAAATAAGCCCGTCTCAGCTTAACCTACCTCGCAGGGTGGTTGTTACCAAAAGTGGGGTGGGAAGAAAAATGAGATTGCGCAAGCCCCTTGGACGCCCAGGAATAACCGCCTCCGAGGTCGGTCGGGAAAACCCAATAGATCCAGCCGGGGTGGGGGAAGGGGGAAATCCGTTAGGAAGAGAAAGAGAGAGAGAGAGATCGCTTCCGATCCAATATCGAGAGAAGCGCGGTGGAAGGGGTCGAAAGCGCGCGGGGATGGATGGATGGACGGATCCCACCGGGCAAGCGACCAGGGGAGGCTTGCTGAGCTTCCGAGGATCCAGCAGGGGCTCGACTCGATCTCGATCTCCTTGTGAGGTGGGGGCGGGAGGTCCATTCTTCAATTCAACTCAAACCTCTATTGTACAACCTGTGTACTATGACAGGGGTCTCCAACCTCGGCAAACTTTAAGACTTGTGGACTTCAACTCTGCTGGCTGAGAAATTCTGGGAGTTGAAGTCCACAAGTCTTAACAACCTTTGCCAAGGTTGGAGACCCCTGGACTATAGGATTGGCTGAGCTTCCCTTCCTGCACTACCACCACCTCCTACACACACAATACAACTCACAGTGAAAGACACACACACACACACAAATCGACACACAAAACACTACACTACATTACTAACCAGAGCGTATAAAACATTTGCTAGACCAATTCTTGAATACAGCTCGACTGTCTGGAACCTTCACCACATTTCTGACATCAATACAATTGAACATGTCCAGAAATATTTTACAAGAAGAGTTCTCCACTCCTCTGAATACAACAAAATAGCTTATGCCACCAGACTTGAAATCTTGGGTTTAGAAAACTTAGAACTCCACTGCCTTCGACAGGACCTGAGTTTAACTCATAGAATCATCTATTACAACGTCCTTCCTGTCGAATACTAGTTCAGCTTCAATTGCAACAATACACGAGCACACAATAGATTTAAGATTAATGTTAACCGCTCCAATCTTGATTGCAGAAAATATGACTTCAGTAACAGAGTTGTTAATACTTGGAATACACTACCTGACTCTGTGGTCTCTTCCCCAAATCCCCAAAGCTTCAACCAAAAACTTTCTATTATTGACCTCACCCAGTAGTGGGATTCAAATAATTTCACAACCGGTTCTCTGCCCTAATGATTTCTTCCAACAACCGGTTCACCAAATTGCTCAGAAAGTTAACAACCGGTTCTCCCGAGGTGGTGCGAACTGGCTGAATCCCACCACTGACCTCACCCCATTCCTAAGAGGTCTGTAAGGGGCGTGCATAAGAGCACAAGCGTGCCTATCGTTCCTGTCCTATTGTTTCCTTTCATTATATCCAATTCATATAGTTATTATATACTCATGCTTATATATATATATATATATATATATATATATATATACTTATATATTGTTTAGTTACTTCATGCTTATGCTTATATATACTGTGTGACAAAATAAATAAATAAAAAAATCCCTATCCCAGCGAATCCTGCTAACCAACACCCAATCCTGTTGCACAACAGTGAATTTATTGCACGTGGCGCCGGCCCCCGCAAGTCGATCCTGCTGTGTTGCTGTAAAAGTGACTTTTCCATTCAGCAGGCTGACAGCTCAGGGCTAAAAACCGTCCGTCAGCCTCTTTGCGCGGCTGCCTGTGCTTCTATAGCTCCTTCCCGATGGTAGGAGAATAAAAGACTGAGCCGGGTTCCCCGGAGGATTTTCCAGCTCGTGCTACACCGCAGTGCAAGGAGTGAGGAGGCGTGGCGGCAGTGTGGGGGTGTACAAACTCAGGGCGATATAAGATCCAGGACGGGACAGCGATGAGGCAGGACCAGCGACCGAGGCGGCGCCTGAAAGGTAACCGCCGTCTAGGGGAGGGGAAGGCGGCAGGGCTGGATGATCTCGGGGCTGCTCGCGAAGGAGGCGGGTGGCGCCCGGGAAGGCAATGGGGCCGGCCGGGCGTTGTGCCAGCCGGGGAGGAGAAAGCTCGCCCATCCGCTGGCCCCGCGACACCTTCGGAGCTGAAGTTTTTTCTAAAATCAACTTTTTTTAAGACCTGGCGGTTTTTAACCCGTCAGAGATCCCCAAAGAGCAGGAATGGGGTAATTAAGACGGAAGGATGAAAGGCAGGCAGAAGTAGAGAAAGAACAGAGCCCGAAGTGCAGAAAGGAAGAAGAACGAAGAAAGAGAAACGAGTTTCGCGTTTCTTCTACAAAATTTAGTTCTAAATTTAAAGTAGCCTCTTTGTTTAAGGTTACAACCTTAACTTTTATTTTTTCTGTGAGCTGCTATTTTTATGTATGTATGTATGTATGTATATATATATATGTAGGTCTTTGGTTATTCGGGTTTTCTCCCACATAAAATTGGAAGTGTCTTGGCAACGTTTCGACGAAGTCTCATTCGTCATCTTCAGGCGTCAGCTTATATATATATATAAAACCTCAGAAAACATATATATATATATATATATATATGCATGCGTGTATGTATGTATGTATGTATATATAGTGTGTGTTTGTATATATGTATGTGTGTATTCTGTAATCTGTAATGTAATAGGATATAGAATCTGTAATACATAATATATATTATATAATGTATATCCATCCATTCATCCTTATTGATCTATCCATCTATTAGCTATCTATCTGTCTGTCTGTCTCTCTCTCTCTGTCTATCTATCCATGCACAATCAGAATCCCATTTTCCCCACCTCATCTAAAATGTCCTAAAGGGCTTTCTAACCAGCATTAAAAATAATTGATACTCTTTCATCAATAATAGGATAATTATAATCAAATTAGCCAATCGTAGGGTTCCCTGCCTGATCAGGGGGTTTGACTAGAAGACCTCCAAGGTCCCATCCAACTATGTTAATCTGTTATTCTGTTTTCTCTATGGATGCCTCTTGGGCATCTCAGCCAGCTCTACCTCCTTCAGGATCCCCTCTTCTATTCGACCCGCCTTCCCCTCCTTGCCTTGACTTTGATGCCTCCCCCAAACCCTCCCGAGGTTGCCAGGGGGCTCCTTTGATGTGCAGCCCACTAGAAGGTTGAAGTGGTCCCCAGAGACGAGGAGGGGAGAAGAAATCGGAAGGAAGGAAGGTCCTTTTCCTGCTAACATGGTTGAAAAATTTAGCCAGATGCACTTCAGTTCTTGAAATGGATGGGGTGGCTAGGATGATGAAGGATTTAAATGGAGATGAGATAGGGGGAGAAGAATAAGAATAGGAGTAGGAATAGAATAGAATAGAATAGAATAGAATAGAATAGAATAGAATAGAATAGAATAGAATAGAATAGAGTAGCAGAGTTGGAAGGGACCTTGGAGGTCTTCTAGTCCAACCCCCTGCCCAGGCAGGAAACCCTACACCATTTCAGACAAATGGTTATCCAACATTTTCTTAAAAATTTCCAGTGTTGGAGCATTCACAACTTCTGGAGGCAAGTCGTTCCACTTATTAATTGTTCTAACTGTCAGGAAATTTCTCCTTAGTTCTAGTTTGCTTCTCTCTCTTGATTAGTTTACATCCATTGCTTCTTGTCTGGTCTTCAGGTACTTTGGAGAATAGCTTGACTCCCTCTTCTTCGTGGCAGCCCCTGAGACACTGGAAGACTGCTATCTTGTCACCCCTAGTCCTTCTTTTCATTAAACAAGGAAGGAAGGAAGGAAGGAAGAAAGAAAGGAAGGAAGGAGAAGAGGTGAGGATGATGCAGACCTGAATGACTGTGGGAGTCAGATGACAAGGATCGTTATGAACAGAAAACTGATTTTTTTCACTTGCAACTTGTTTCAATTCTGTTTCTTAAGCTAGGCTTTTATGCGTGTCATTCTATGGATTTTTTGCATGTCATTGGCAACTGCCCAGAGTCACTTAGGTGAGAGGAGCAGAGTAGAGATTTACTAAATAAATTCAGACAGTGAAAAGTAAATTTGACGGACCCTACTTTTGAATCCAATCGTTTCCCCAAGGAGAAAGAAAGGTTTGTGGGCTGCTTAATTCCTTGCAGATGTTTCATGGTCCAACTAGGTAACATCATCAGTGCTGGAAGTGAGTGGGGTTTGCAGAGAGAAAGAGGAGGAGGAGGACTGGGGGGTCCCTGATGCTTTCTGAGCTGAGTTGTTTCTTGCAGATGTTTCATGACCCAACTACGTAACATCATCAGTGCTACCAGAGGGTGGGGTTTGCTCTCTTCAAGACCAGTGGCTTGAACTGTCAATTTTGGAGGGAAATTGTCAAGGAACTACAATACCAACTCAGACAAACAACCAAACAGTAAAGGATAGCCTAATCATGAAAATCCCAGCAATCGAGAGGGCAAGCCATTGAACATAAACAGAGAGCAAACTCCACTCCCTTCTAGCACGGATAATGTTACCTAGTTGGGTCATGAAACGCCTGCAAGAACAACAACCAAGCTCAGAGGGCACCAAAAACCCCTCATTTCAACCTGAGCTACAGATATTCTTTTCTATCGGAAATAAATGTTCTAACTAAATATGCGTCCTGGATTATCTCGCTGTGGCAATACTAATGATGTGACTTACATGTACATGATATATAGAGAAGGCTGGTATTGCTGAGAGGCTAATAAAAATCAGAAAAGAGTCCAGGAATATCTTCTCCTGCCTTCCATTGAAGGCCTGCATCTTTTGTGGGTCAGAAGGAGGGCTGAGAAAATATCTACAGACCCCTCACATCCTGGACATAAACTGTCCCTGACATAACAATTAATCAGTGGAACGGTTTGCCTCCAGAAGTTGTGGGTGCTCCATTACTGGAGGTTTTTAATAAGAGACTGGACCGCCATTTGTCTGAAACGGTATAGGGTTCCTGCTTCAGCGGGGGGGGCTGGACTAGAGGACCTCCAAGGTCCCTTTCTCTTTTTTTTTTCTTTCTTTTTTTTTTGAATTTGCATTTATATCCCGCCCTTCTCCGAAGACTCAGGGCGGCTTACACTATGTTAGCAACAGTCTTCATTCTATTTGTATATTTATATACAAAGTCAACTTATTGCCCCCAACAATCTGGGTCCTCATTTTACCTACCTTATAAAGGATGGAAGGCTGAGTCAACTTTGGGCCTGGTGGGACTAGAACCTGCAGTAATTGCAGGCAGCTGCTGTTAATAACAGACTGCATTAGCAGCCTGAGCCACAGAGGCCCCTTTCAACCATGTTATTCTGTTATTGCTTGCAAAAAAATAACTAGACACAGGGACAATGTCTGAAATGGTGTAGGGTTTCCTGCCTGGGCAGCGGGTTGGACTAGAAGACCTTCAAGGTCCCTTCCAACTCTGATATTATTATTATTATTACAATTTTTCCCCCTCATGCCATCACTCTGCTGATCACCGTTCACAGTATTGTTTTATGTCTAAGTATATTTCTCCATGTTGTATGGCTGTAGTATTACTATTAGAACCATGCTGGGGCAGTGGTTAGAATGCAGGATTGCAGGCTAATTCTGTCGGCTGCCAGCAGTTCGATCCTGACTGACCAGCTTCCATCTTTCTGAAGTGGTTAAAATGAGGACCCAGATGGTTGGGGGCCGTAGGCTGACTCGAAACCCCTTAGAGTGGCCTGTGAAGCACCGCAAAGCGGTATCTAAGTCTAAGTGCTATTGCTATTATCAGTGGTGGGTTTCAAATTTTTTGACTACCGGTTCTGTGGGTGTGGCTCGGTGGGCGTGGCATGGCTCGGTGGGCGTGGCAGGGGAAGGATATTTTTAAAATCTCCATTCTCACCCCACTCCAGGGGAAGGATACTGTAAAATCTCCATTCCCTCCCCAATCCAGGGGAAGGATACTGCAAAATCCCCATTTCCTCCTGATCAGCCGGGACTCGGGAGGCAGAGAATAGCTGGGGGCGGGGCCAGTCAGATTTTTTTATTACCGGTTCTCCGAACGACTCAAAATTTCTGTTACTGGTTCTCCAGAATTGGTCAGAACCTGCTGGAACCCATCTCCGGCTATCATCCTTCTCATCTTCTCTACCGCCTGTCTTATTATTTTTTTTAATTTGCATTTATATCCCGCCCTTCTCCGAAGACTCGGGGCGGCTTACATTGTGTTAAGCAATAGTCTTCATCCATTTGTATATTATATACAAAGTCAACTTTTATTGCCCCCAACAATCTGGGTCCTCATTTTACCTGCCTTATAAAGGATGGAAGGCTGAGTCAACCTTGGGCCTGGTGGGACTTGAACCTCCAGTAATTGCAAGCAGCTGTGTTTATAACAGACTGTCTTACCAGCCTGAGCCACCAGGTATCATTATTGTGGTTATTATTACTCTGTTGTTCTGCATGTACACTGAGAGCTTCTGCACCAGAGACCAATGCGCAGAGTAGCTGAACCGATGTAAGGGGGAAGAGAGGGAAATCTGGCTTTGCTGATGGGAGACTGATTACCTTACTGGCCATTTCATATGTTCAGAACAAGCCGTTCTTGTTGAGATCTTCCGAGGCAGCCTAAAACTTTTTGATGCCTGCAGATTCCCCCATTTCTCGCTCAATGGTGCTGCAAAAATCCAAAGGGGTCACCCGTGAAGGGAACAGCCTCTTCCCTCTCTCTTCTGCTCCGTTCCGCCGTATTTAAATCCTGCATCAGCCAAGCCGTTTTGCAGAGGCAGCTCATCAAACCTTTGGCCTTTGAACCACAGGTAGTCCTCCACTTACAGCCGTCCGTTTAGTGACGGTTCGAAATCTTGACGGCACTGAAAAAAAGCGACTTTTGACTGTTTTTTCACCCTTACGACATTTGCAGCCTCCCAGGGTCACGTGATCCAAATTCAGACGCTTGGCAAACTGCCTCGCATTTATGACCATTGCAGTGTCCCAGGGTCACGTGATCCCCTTTCGCGACCTGTTGTCCTTCTGCGGGGGAGGCCAGATTCACTTAACAACCGTGCTACTAACTTAAGGGTTGCAGTGATTCACTAAACGACGGCGGCAAGAAAGGTTGCGAAAGGGAGACAAAACTTATTTAACAACTGTCTCGCTTAGCAACAGAAACTTGGCGGGGGGGAAATCAATTCTGGGTCATAAGTTGAGGACCACCTGTAGTTGGGGGAAAAAATGCCTCTAAATTCCTGGGGATATATATCTATATATTTGCTCCTCCTACAGTGTTTACTATGATTGTGGCAAAGTCCGGTTTAGACTGGATCTGCGGTTTTTCTCTACCTATTGAATTCTTTCCAAGGACCTGGGATAGGCAGAGGTGGTTGTTATGCCTCACCCACCCCCCTCTCCGCAGCCGGGCCCCTCCCATCTCCTGTTATCTGAGCCAGAGACTGATAGTGAAGAAGAATGGCCTGGCATGCCTCCAACCCCCAGCCCTGGCACCATGCCCGGACAGACTGAGCAAATAAACCTCCCCCCCACAGCGTGTGAGCAAGAAGCCAGTCACGAGCTAGAATTGCCAGCAGCTGACAAAACGTGGACAGATCCCCGCTTCCGGAGAATGGAGAGGCGACGTCAGCAAAAGGAAGGGAGGGGCAGGCCTAGATAAGTGCTGAGCCATGGAGCCACACCCCGTGGCCTATATAAAGGATCTGCTTCCTGGCATTCCTTGAGTCAGGCAAAGTCTAATCTGGGTTGCTGAAGTCACATCTTGGATTCCTGCCTGCCCTGAGAACTCTGACAGGAATTTGGCAAAGCTGCAGAGGCTTCGTGGCCACGCTTGATACAGACTTCCCAGACCCGGCTGTCAGAGGAGGAGTGGGACACGACATCAGTGGTGTTAAAGGTGTCGCAGGTTGTTGGGCAGGTGGAAACACCAACACCTGGGTTCTGACCCAGCTCCCCCAAACATGACAAACTCTCTGTAGTTAAATCGATAATTCCTTTATTAGGAGCGCCAGCAGCAGCCCCAGCAAAAAGTTTCTCACTCACCGCAGGCTAACAAGTCCAGCTGGTCAGGAGATAAATAGTTGACTGCCACACCTATAATAATATAACAAATAATTCCATCAACACTGTCAAACTATTTACTGAATCTGCACTACTGTTAATCTTCTCATAGTTCCCATCACCAATCTCTTTCCATTTAGGACTGTATGACTATAACTTGTTGCTGGCAATCCTTATGATTTATATTGATATATTGACCATCATTTGTGTTGTAAATGTTGTACCTTGATGAACGTATCTTTTCTTTTATGTACACTGAGAGCATATGCACCAAGACAAATTCCTTGTGTGTCCAATCACACTTGGCCATTAAAAATTCTATTCTATTCTATTCTATTCATTGCCGCCCCCTACCTTTTATCCCCAGAGCTAGAATGGGGCTTCGCTAGCAGCGGTGGCTCTTCCATCCCAAGGACCGGCCCATAGATTTCCACTGCTCTCCTCTCCTCTGCCTTCTGTGCATCCGCATGTAGACACTGGATCCAGCTGTTCCTCCTCTTCCTCATCAGCCACCTCCAGTCCTGGGGGCTGTTGACTCTCCATCAACCCTTAACAAGTTCAGTGATTCACTAAACGACTGTGGCAGGAAAGGTTGTAAAATGGGGGAAAACTCGCTTAACAACTGTCTCACTCAGCAACCGAAATTTTGAACTCCATTGTGATTGTAAGTCAAGGACTACCTGTGAGCCACGAGGAGGGGTGAGAGAGCAAACCTCGGTTTCCTTATTATAAATTCCAAAAAGGGAAACTGAATTTAGTTGTAACCACAATTGTCTGAGATAAGATGACAAGGGATTTTACGTATGTGGGTTGTGACAATTTTTTCACAGGACATTTGTCTGTAATTGGAGTTTGACTATTTTTGATGCAGCAGGAAACCTTCTTGCAAATCTTTTCCTGCTTTGAGAAAAAGGTCTTGTAGTGATAATTGCGCTTTCTTTTTCTTGCTTTCTTGTTTTAGAATTGCAAAAAGAGGAAATTTCTCTTGCGTGAAGAATTTGCACGGCTACAGACCGCCTTGAATTTCTGGGAAAGTGAAGCGATTTGACGACCTTTTCAAGAAAATGCCGAATCTGTGCCAGGTAATAAATGTAAAGATAATATTTCCAATGCAGAGCGAATGAGCAGAAGTTTAGTATAACGTTAAGTCTGAGGTACCATCCGCCCGGTTGTAGCTAAATTGAGCAGGCATCTTCAGTGGAAGTTTATCTTGAAATCGTGGGAGTGAGGGCAACACGTAGGGTTGTATGAATAGAAGAAAATATTTATAGTTCAAGGTTGAGCTGTGAGGTCCTTGGTGCTCTCTGAGCTTGGTGATATTTTTGCAGATGTTTCATTGCCTCATTAGATACTGAACGCAAATAGCAAACTAGATCCCAAAGAAGGAATTAAGTCAGACAAACCGATCACCAAGAAAACTCCCACAAACGTTGGTATTAGAGGGGCTGCCACAGAGAGGAGCGAGTCAACCTGTTGTCCGAAGCACCTGAAGGCCAGACAAGGAATAATGGGTGGAAATTGATCGACTTGGAAATAAGGAGGAATTTACTGACAGTGAGAACAATCAACCAATGGAACAGGAGTTGCCTTTGGAAGTTGTGGGAGCTTCATCACTGGAGGCTTTCAAAAAGAGACTGGACTGCCCTCGGTCAGAAATGGTGTAGAGTCTCCTGCTTGGGCGGGGGTTTGGACTGGAGACTGGACAGTCACCTGTCTGAGATAGTATAGCGTTTCCTGCTTGAGCAAGCGGTTGGACTACAAGACCTCCAAGGTTTCTTCCAACTCTCTTATTCTATGTTCTTTGGTAGGTCAGATCACTTCTATATAAACCTTACTCCCTTCTAACACTGATGAGATTACCTAGTTGGGTAATTTATTTATTTATTTATTTATTTATTTTGTCACAACATCATATAAAAAGATTATATAGTATATAAACATATATATGAGTAAATATTAGGAAGTATAAGCATATATATATATATATAGGAAGAAGAAAAGAAAAACAATAGGACAGGAACGGTAGGCACGTTTGTGCTCTTATGCACGCCCCTTATGGTCCTCTTAGGAATGGGGTGAGGTCAATAGTAGAAAGTTTTAGGATAAAGCTTTTGGGATTATGGGAAGAGACCACAGAGTCAGGTAAAGTATTCCAAGCACTGATGATTCTGTTACAGAAGTCATATTTTCTGCAATCTAGATTAAAGCGGTTGTCATTAAGTTTAAATCTATTAGTTGCTCTTGTATTATTGCAATTAAAGCTGAAGTAGTCTTTAAAAGGGAGGACATTACAATAGATGATTCTGTGAGTTAAACTTAGGTCTTGTCGAAGGCGACGGAGTTCCAAGTTTTCTAAGCCTAGGATTTCAAGTCTGGTGGGATAAGGTATTTTGTTGTTTACAGAGGAATGGAGAACTCTTCTTGTAAAATATTTCTGGACACGTTCAATTGTATTGATGTCAGAGATGTGGTGAGGGTTCCAAACAGGTGAGCTGTATTCTAGAATTGGTCTAGCAAATGTTTTATATGCTCTGGTTAGTAGTGTGGTGTTTTTGGAAAAGAAGCTATGCAAGATTAGGTTTACAATTCTTAGAGCTTTTTTTGCTATGTAGTTGCAGTGGGCTTTGGCACTGAGATCATTTGACATGAAAACTCCAAGGTCTTTGACGGGATGGGGGTCATCTGCAAGAAAACAACCAAGCTCAGAGAACCCTGACCTTACAGTCCTCCCCCTCCCACTCCTCCTCCTCGTCCTCCTCCTCTCTTGATTAAAGAACTTTGACCAGGGGAATTCTGGGAGTTGAAGTCCGTAGATCTTAAAGTTATCGAAGTCAAGAAACATAATTTATACAGGTAGTCCTTGACTTACACCTACCCATTTAGTGACCGTTCAACACTGAAAAAAAGTGACTTATGACTGTTTTTCACACTTATGACCCTTGCCACACACCCCAGTCACATGATCAAAATTCAGAAGTTTGGCAACTAACTCGTATTTATGACAGTCAGAGTGTCCCGGAGTCATGTGATCCCCTGTTGCGACCTTCTGCTGAGCAAAGTCAATGGGGAAGTTAGATTCACTTCACAACCGTGTTACTAATTTAACAACTGTAGCTATTCATGGTACAACTGTAGGAAGAACGGTCGTAAAATGGGGCAAAACTGACTTAAGAACCGTCTTGCTTAACCGTGGGGATTTCGGGCTCCATTGTGGTCGCGAGTCGAGGACCAGCTGCGTCTGGGAATCTCCGCTAACCTGTTTTCCTTTCCCACTCGTCGCTAGTGGGCGATTTGGAGCGTCTTGCTCTGGAGTACCCTGACCCATGCTTCCCGGCCCACCTTCGAACGGAAAGACCCCCACACCCATGAGAAGCTGTTGTGTGAGAAGTGCCCCCCGGGGACGAGCATGGCCAAACCTTGCACCGGGGACAAACAGACCGAGTGCAAGCCGTGTGCAAACGAGCACTACACCCAGTATTGGAACTACCTGGACAGATGCTTGTACTGTAGCGTCCGTTGTAACATCCTGGAGGTGGAGGTGGTGCCGTGCAACAGGACACACAACAGGGTGTGCGAGTGCATGCCGGGCTACCACACCGAGTCGCTCTTTTGCATCAAGCATTCCAAGTGCCCTCCAGGAAGCGGAGTGTTGAAGCCAGGTACGTACCAGGGGAGGAAGACAGAACCAACCTGTTCCTTGGGGGGGGGTTGGGGGGGGGATGAATTGGAACGGGCCGGCATCACTTGGGAGTAGTTTGGAGGGGTGGGTTAAGTCTGAAGGATCAACCCTTCAAACGGGTGTTTCTCATGCTCAGCAATTTTAATATGTGTGACTTCTTCCTCCCTTCCTGTCTCTCTCTCTCTTTCTTCCTTCTTTCTTTCTTCCTTCCTTCCTTTCTTTTTTCTTTCTTTCTTTCCTCCCTTTCTTTTTTTTTTTTTTTTATTTGCATTTATATCCCGCCCTTCTCCGGGACTGGCTTAATAGTTTTATTAAATTTTAATTGGGGTTTTATTGTTTTAGGGTTTTTAAATTTTTAAATTTTTAATGTCGGCCTTTTTGTAATATGCTCTGTTTTAAATGTTTGTTTTTAATTGTATATATATTGAGTTTTTATCTTTTTGGCTGTACACCGCCCTGAGTCCTTCGGGAGAAGGGCAGTATAAAAATCTAGTAAATAAATAAATAAATAAATAAATAAGACTCAGGGCGGCTTACACTATGTCAAGCAATAGTCTTCATCCATTTGTATATTATATACAAAGTCAACTTTTATTGCCCCCAACAATCTGGGTCTTCATTTTTATTTTTATTATTATTATTATTATTATTATTATTATTATTATTATTATTATTATTATTATTATTATTATTATTATTATTATTATTATTATTATTATTTATTAGATTTTTATACCGCCCTTCTCCCGAAGGACTCAGGGCGGCTTACACTATGTCAAGCAATAGTCTTCATCCATTTGTATATTATATACAAAGTCAACTTTTATTGCCCCCAACAATCTGGGTCCTCATTTTTTTTTTATTATTATTATTATTATTATTATTATTATTATTATTATTATTATTATTATTATTATTATTATTATTATTATTATTATTATTATTATTATTATTATTATTATTATTATTATTATTATTATTATTATTTAGATTTTTATGCCGCCTTTCTCCCGAAGGACTCAGGGCGGTTTACAGCCAAAAAATAAGAACACAAGCAATGTACAGTTAAAACAAAATTAAAAAACTTATTAAATAATTGGCCGAGATTTAAAAACATTTAAAATCTAAAAAACCTTAAAATTCATCTAGAAATTTAAATTTAACAATTTAAAATTTAAGCCAGCCCCGCGCGAGTAAATAAATACGTTTTCAACTCGCGGCGAAAGGTCCGAAGATCAGGCACTTGGCGCAAGCCAGGGGGAAGTTCGTTCCAGAGGGTAGGAGCCCCCACAGAGACCTACCTTATAAAGGATGGAAGGCTGAGTCAACCTTGGGCCTGGTGGGACTTGAACCTGCAGTAATTGCAAGCAGCTGCTGTTAATAACAGACTGTCTTACCAGCCTGAGCCACCAGAGGCCCTATC
Source organism: Ahaetulla prasina (assembly GCF_028640845.1). Lineage (NCBI taxonomy): Eukaryota > Metazoa > Chordata > Lepidosauria > Squamata > Colubridae > Ahaetulla > Ahaetulla prasina. The sequence goes on along the minus strand of NC_080541.1, from coordinate 225,694,313 downwards.
AGGCCTTCCTGATCAACTTTCCTCCTCTCCTCTTTCCTCTCTCATCCTCTCCTCCCCTTTTCTCCCCTCCCCTCCCCTCCTCATCCCTTCCTTTCCTTCCACTTCTCCCCCCTTTTTAAGGCTCCTTCTCTTTTCTCTCCTCTCCTCTTCGTTCCTTCCCATCTTCTCTCTTCCCTTCCTTCCACTTCTCCCCCCTTTTTAAGGCTTCATTTTATTATGTTGACCGGCATTGATAAAGTCCTCCCCCTCCCGCAAGACAGCAGCCATGGAAGGTGATAGCAGAGAAAGCTAGACCTTCTCTTCTGCTCCTGTTCTTCCAGGCAACCCCCGAGAAGATACCCAGTGCGGAGTCTGCCCAGAGGGGAGCTTTTCCAGCAACCATTCAGCCAAAGAGACCTGCCAGACCCACCAGAACTGCTCCGTGCAAGGCCTTCGGGTCAGCGTACCTGGCACCCTTTTCCACGATGCGTATTGCACCGCCTGCAGGGTTGACAAAGGCTCGGAGGAGGGCTCAGGTAAGACCCCCATCCCCACCTGAGACTTACAGGTAGCCCTCAACTTAGAAACAAAACTGGGAGCAAAGTTTCCATTGCAGGCAGTTCTTAAGTGAGACATGCCCCATACTACAACCCTTTGTGCCATGGTGGTTAAGCCCATCATTGCAGTTGTTAAGTGAATCACATGGTCATTAAGCGAATCTGGCTCCCCCCCCCCCCCCGTTCTGACTTTGCTTGTCAGAAGCTAGCAGACTTTCATACCTAAGGCGGGACTAGAACTTTCTGTCTCCGGGTGATTGGCCCAAAGTCACCCAGCTGGCTTTCACGCCTAAGGCGGGACTAGAACTCACTGTCTCCTGGTGATTGGCCCAAAGTCACCCAGCTGGTTTTCATGCCTAAGGCGGGACTAGAACTCACTGTCTCCTGGTGATTGGCCCAAAGTCACCCAGCTGGTTTTCATGCCTAAGGCGGGACTAGAACTCACTGTCTCCTGGTGATTGGCCCAAAGTCACCCAGCTGGCTTTCATCCCTAAGACGGGACTAGAAATCACCGTCTCCTGCTTTCTTAAGTGGTGCCTTAAGAAAGCAAACTGGCTCTCTCAGCACCTCTTATTCGACGTGTGTTTCTCACCCGTTCTTTCTCTTCTAGGTACGGGAGACTGTGTCGAGGCAGCCCTTGACTTTGTCGCGTTCCAACTGAAGTCCCCGCGAAGGCTACGGCGTCTGTATCGTAAACTCACTCAAACTGCTCCTGGGACGGAGAAGAAGAAGCCCATCGAGGAGCTGCAGGTGGACCTTCATAGCTACCTGCTGCAGCTCAAGAACCTCCACGGGAAGGAGCAAGCGTGGGATATGGTCCAGGAAGCCCTGACGAAGATGAAGTTGGAACACCTTCTGCAGAACATCCAGAGGAAGTTCTCTGTGGGTTGATGAGGCCACTCGATACGGGGTTTACTGTATCGTAGGTATAAAATGGTTGGTCATGGATTTGTGGACTTGGATCGTTGAGTTAAAGTATTTATAAACAAGCTAGCTTTTTAAAAGAAGGTTTCCCCATCTTGGATTCGGCATTTGATTGGAAGCAAAAGGGCTACGGGAAGGAAGGGTGGCCGGTTCATTTGGCTTCTCTAACGGAGTCTCCACAATCCTGCGCAGACCCCATTAGGGAAGCAGAATAGACCCCCTTGGACCACACAGCTGCGTCCCAGAAGGAGACGCCATTTTGGAGGGGCACAATTCCTAGCAACTGCTCAGAAAATGGTGTTCACTTCTGGGACGCAACCAGGCGGTCCACAGATGCTGAGTGGGCCTTCCCTCCTTCCCCAACATCGTATCTGGAGATCTTCCGAGACTCTTCTGGAGATTTTCATTTTCAGGGTGACGGGGTGGGGAGAGTGGATAGGCCCACTGGGATGGGAAACAGGTCCAAGGCCTGCGAGGACCCGGTGGGACAGGATGGGAGGGAGATAGGGAGGGGGGAAGGGGGGCACTGCAGTGTTCCTGGGATCGGTCGTAAGGGCAAACGATCCCAAGGCTGCCATAACTTTGAAACATGGTCATAAATAACATTTTTTGTGTGTGTGTTTGGGGGAAATCTATCCTAACTTTGAATGGTCACTAAGTGACCTGTCATAACTGGAGAACTACCTCTCCACCAGTATGTATTTTTTGGGGAAATGCTGCAAATGTTTTGACCCTGTAGATCGGGGCGGGGGTGTGTGTGTCAAACTGGCGGGTCACGGGCAGGCCATGCCCACCCCAGCTCCGCGAAGGGGGAAAAACAGCACCATATGTCACGTGACGGCAACATGACACTGCAAGTTTGACAGGGGCCCCCAACTTTCTTGGGCACCAGGGACCGGTTCCATGATTTGTGTTGTGCCTCGCCCGCCCTCCTCTCCTCAGCCGGGCCCCTCCCTCCAGCTATCTCCTGCTATCTGAGCCAGAGACTGATAGTGAAGAAGAATGGCCTGGCATGCCTCCAGCCCCCAGCCCTGGCACCATGCCCGGACAGACTGAGCAAACAAACCTCCCTACAGCGTGTGAGCACGAAGCCAGCCACGAGCTAGAATTGCCGGCAGCAGATCCAGAGGAAGAGAATTTACAGTGGACGGATCCCCACTTCCGGAGAATTGAGAGGCGACGTCAGCAGAAGGAAGGGAGGGGCAGGCCTGGATAAGTGCTGAGTCATGGAGCCACACCCCATGGCCTATATAAAGGATCTGCTTTTTGGCATTCCTTCAGTCAGGCAAAGTCTCATCTGGTTGCTGAAGTCACACCTTGGATTCCTGCCTGCCCTGAGAAATCTGATAGGAATTTGGCAAAGCTGCAGAGGCTTCGTGGCCACGCTTGATACAGACTTCCCAGACCCGGCCGTCAGAGGAGGAGTGGGACACGACAATACCAGTAACCGGTCCATAGATCCAGGGTTGGGGTTCCCTGCTATTGATGATCCGAATGGAGATTATCAAAGGCTGGGGAAGAACCCAGATCCTGTTCGGTCAACATACTAACCTGTCCCTCCCTTCCAAGGTCATTATTATAACCCTATGTCTAGGGATTAGACAGAGTGATTGTTTGTGTTTGTAGGAAATAAAAGTATTTTTAATAGGTTTGCTTCTAGGACAGGGGTTCCCAACCGGGGGGGGAGGGGGGTGTGAGACAGTATTCCAGGGGATGCAACAACTTGGGTTTTTTGTTGTTAGTTGCAAAGTCGTGTCTGACCCATCGCGACCCCATGGTCAGAATGAAGCGACTGGGCCAAAGCCGAAAAGACGCTCAGCTGTGGATGTATCTGGTGGTGAAAGGAAAACTTGGGTTTAGAAGTCTCAAAATTGTAGCGTAGGTACATAATTATATGCATATAATTATTTACTTTTGTAAGGGGTGTGAGAACATATCAGAAGTGTTCTAGGGGTGCGAGCAGTGGTGGGATTCAAATAATTTAACAACCGGTTCTCTGCCCTAACGATTCCTTCCAACAACCAGTTCGCCAAACCGCTCAGAAAGTTAACAACCGGTTCTCCCGAAGTGATGCGAACCGGCTGAATCCCACCACTGGGTGCGAGTTATAGAAAAGGCTGGGAACCCCTGTTCTAGGAATTAGGTTTGTTTTTCCAGAATGTGAATTTCTCAGGGGTGACCTGTCCTCATAGCTGATCCCCACGAGAGCCAAGAACAGGTAGTCCTCGACTTACGACTATTTCCTTAGCAACCATTGAACGCTACAGCAGCACTGAAAAAAGTGAGTTACGTCCAATCCTCGCACTTAACGATTGGTGCAGCATCCCAGGGTCACGCGATCAAAATTCGGGCGCTTGGCCACTGGCATGCATATATGACGGTTGCAGAGTCCAGGGGTGGGTGGGGGGAGGGGGCAGACAATTGGTATTTGCGACCTTCCGAGAGGAACGTTCAACAAGCAAAGTCAAAGAGGAGAAGCCGGATTGGCTTAACGTCTTGTGTGATTCGCTTAATGACCGTGCCGCTTGCTTCACGGCCGCGCCCCAAAAGTTTTTTCAAATGGGGTGCGGCTCACTCAATGACCCCATAGCTTACTGACAAGACTTTGCGATCCCAGTTTGGTCGTAAATTGAGGACTACCTGTAAGGCACCCGGCTCTGAGAAAATACAAATATTTTGTGATGATTTTGTGACGATCCTTTTCAAAGGTAGCACTCACCGGCAGCTGAACAGACCCATCACTGCGTGTCTGCGTTTCTGTACTGCACATTCTGCATTGTGTATGTGTCTTCTTGACTACATTTCTTAGTCTAATCATGGCCTGTTACATTTCAAGCAGAGATAGTGCCTCTGCTTGAACTACGGTGTTGTGTCCTCCCTCGCCTCCGTCCGAGTGATGGCTTAATTAGCTGGCACTATCAGCTCTGGCAGCAGAATAGCCAGCGTCTGCAAAGAGCCTCCGTTATCTTCCACGACGCTGGTGAGTCACTCAGAAACAAACTTCAGCTCTTAATCAGTGGATTTGCCAGCTACGAAGAGACACAGCAGTGCTCACTGCTTTTATATCCTGTGGGGTGTGGCTCCATGACTCAGCACTTCCTAGACCTGCCCCACCCTTACTTCTGTTGTTCCCGCCTCTCCTGCCTACAAAACCTAGGGTCCAGCCAGGCCTGATTGCCATCAGCCGGGTCTGGAGGCGTGGCCTGGGGGGGAGGGGAAAGAGTCAGGGGACGGAGGCCTCGTTATCTCCTCCACCTGGCCTGCCTCTGGCTCCTGGAGCTGAGCCAGGGAAGCCGGTGGTCCCGAGGTAAGTCCTGACGGCCCTTCCCCCTCACTTTCCAAGTCACTTTCTGGTAGGAGGCCCAGCTCGGGGGGCGGAGACACAACATACGGTATGTGCCTCCTCCTTTTCGCGAGCAGGAGCTTCGGAGAAGTTTTTCTGCTCAACTGCTTTTTCACATTCAGGAAAAGATTACAGCAGTTGTGTAGGAAACCAAGGGAGGAAAGTGGATGGAGTAAGTGGTTGCAGAGCCACGTTTAAGATGGTTGGTTGTTTCCAGTTTATGCCATAGTTCCACTCCCGATGGCTGAAGTCCAGAGCAAGCGATATGGGGCAAAGTATTGGCGCAAAGTATTGCACAGTACAAAATATTTGGGGAATATTTGGTGTCTGATTTACTAGAGTGAAGGTTCCCAGTCTTGAGAAGAGAACATGTATAGCTCATTTGTTGCATTGTGGGATCCTTGCGCTTTCTGAACTGGGTGGTTTTATTCAGATGTTTCATGACCCGACTAGGTAACATCCCCTGATCTTAGGGCCGTGACGGTGAACCTGTGACACGCGTGCCAGAGGCGGCTTGCAGAGCCCTCTCTGAGGGCCCGTGTGCATCACCAGCTGCTCTTCCCAGTTCCTTCGTGCACATGCGTGCCGGACAGCTGGTCTTTGCGCAAAGGAAGAGCCTGGAAGAGAGTAGCTGGCCGGTGCGCATGCGCGCGATGGAACCTGGAAAAGCAGCTGGCAGAGGATCCCAGCAGCGCACAACAAATTCAGGGGGGAAGACTCAGCGGGGTGGACTTGAGGGAAGATGGACCTTGGGGTGAGGTCTCAGCACCTCATGGACTTGCTGGGTCCTTATACTTGCTGATTCTTGAAGGGCCACTCTTGTTCTCCCTACGCTGACTGCAAGAAAATGTCTTTCCGCGCTGAAAGTTGTTCCTTCTGCCTAATGTGTGTTTGGTTTGTAAAATTATTTACTACAGGTAGTCCTCGACTTACAACCGTTCATTTAGTGACTGTTCCAAGGGACAACGGCACTGAAAAAATGGGACTTACGGCCCTTTTTCAGACTTAAAACCATGGCAACTTCCCTTTGGTCACTTGGCAACTGACTCGTATTTATGACGGTTGCAGTGTCCCGAAGTCACGGGATCCCCTTTTGCAACTTTCTGACAAGGGAAGTCAGCGAGGAAACCAGGTTCACTTAACAACCTTGTGACTGTATAGCAATGAAGGTCATAAAATGGGGAGATGCTCACTTAACAACTGTCTCGCTTAGCAATAGAAATTTTGGGCTCAATTTTGGTCGTAGGTCGAGAGCTACCTTACCTTTGTTTCGAGTGATTTTGTAAATTCACTTTGTTATCAGTTGTACTCACAGCCTCAAAGACCCACGTAGATCTACACTTCAAAGAGTAGATTTTAGAACATAGATTTTATTTTTCTTAGATTTATATTTTTTTAAAGCTGTTATACATTTAAGGAACTGAAATGTTAATAAATACACTGCCTCCTGCTGTTAAAATCTTTTCTTCTTCTTGTAAAGTGTCCTAGGTATTGCTTGTGGTTATTCATCCTTCTGCCCCCCCCACAAATAACCCCTTAAAATATCTGGGGAATTCTGGGAATTGAAGTCCAAAGATTTTAACATTGCCTCTTTATTCCTGATCATTCTATCTGTGGTCAAAATAGCCACTTCCAAGAATCCTTCTCTTTCTCTGCCTGCATTTATCAAAACATCATATTAAGAACATTTATTTTTCTTACAAAAAACACACTGCTTCTTTCCTGAGCTACCCTTATTCCTGTTAATATCTATCATTACAATATTTGATGTTTTCTATTGTCATCGTTATTCTGGTGTGAGCCGCCTAGTCTCTCTCGATAGGCGGCCTATAAATTGAATAAATAAATAAAACTCTCTTATCGCTGTCGATAAGAATACAGTGGCGCCATGAGAACTACCATGTTTTCCTGAAAATATTCCCTGTCTTCTTCTTCTCCTTCTCCTTCTCCTTCTCCTTCTCCTTCTCCTTCTCCTTCTCCTTTTCCTTCTTCTTCTTCTTCTTCTTCTTATTATTATTATTAATAATAATAATAATAATAATTAAATTTCTCCCGAAGGACTCAGGGCGGTTTACAGCCAACATAAAACAGTATTTATAAATAAAATTAAAAGACAATATAAAAATCTAATTCAAATTGGCTAGCACCTATTAAAATTATTCAAAGAACAATAATAAAACCCCACTTAAAACTTATATATTTTTGAACTCCAAAATAAGCGCTTGGCCTTATTTTCGGGGATGTCTTATTTTTGGGGGGCGCATGGAGCAAGACGGGGCTCCTCTTGCCGTCTTACCTGATTTCCAGCTCTGCCTCCCTAACCCTAACCAGAGGAAAAAGCGGAAACCGGCTGCACATGCATTTAAATATTTTCAGGGAGGGCTTATTTTCGGCGAAACACGGTAGAAGCATGTCACGCATGTGAGACGCGTGCTGCTTGTGGCGATCCTACCACTGCGTTGGGCCACCCTCGACAACAGAATATAGTTGCAACAACACCTTGAACAACCTAAGGAAAAGCACAAGAGTCCAGATCACACAACGATCCTGCAGCACTCTGCCTGGGTCGGCCACCTTCTAGAAAACCTCTGTAAGGTTCAAAAGAAACGAACAAAAAGAACTGCACTTGACTGACCGGAATGCCAAAATGGGACTCGAGAAGAGGCTTGGGAAATTACAGCTTTTATTTGCACAAAGAAGAGCTGGGTAGAGTTATTCCATATGCACATAGACAGCAAACATGCAAAGGGAAAAGCCAGACCTAGGTTTGTCTAGGACAGGGGTCTGCAAACTTGGCTGGTTTTAAGACTTGTTGGACTTCAACTCCCAGAGTTCTAGGCTGCATCAACAGAGGGATAACATCAAGATCACATTAAGTCAGGGGTCTGCTTTGCTGGCTGAGGGTGTCGTGTCCCACTCCTCCGCTGATGGCCGGGTCAGGGAAATCCGAATCAGGCTTGCCTCTGCAGCTCTGCCAAAGTCCTAGCAAAGTCCTCAGGGCAGGCAGGAGACCAGAAAGTGACTTCAGCAAGATATGTTTAGACTTTGCCTGACTCAGAGAATGCCAGAAAGCAGATCCTTTATATAGGCCATGGGGTGTGGCTCCATGACTCAGCACTTATCCAGGCCTGCCCCTCCCTTCCTTCTGTTGCCTCCGCCTATCAAGTCTTCTGACGCGAGGGTCACTCCAGTCTGCAGCTGTTGGTAATTGACCTCCCTCAGGCTCACATGCTGTGGAGGAGGGGGAGGGATCTAGTTGCTCCGTTTGCCTGGGCATGGAGCCAGAGCTGGGGGCTGGAGGTATTTCTTCCTCTTCAGCCTGTCTGGGCATGGAGCCAGGGCTGGGGCCGGGAGGCATACTAGGACATTCCTCCGTGTTCGGAAGCAGATAAGAAGACCCCGGCTGAGGTGAGATTGGACGAGACACAACAGAGGGACTCTGGGAGTTGAAGTCCACAGGTCTTAAAAGAGCCAAGTTTGCAGACCCCTGGTTTAGGACAGCGATGGCAAACCTTTTCGACAAGGAGTTCCCAAACTGGAACATGTGCCTGCACAGGTGGCCGGAAACCCGATGACCAGGTGGCCAGTGCGCGGATATGCACTTCTGCAAGGAAATTCCTCCTTAGTTCTAGGTTGCTTCTCTCCTTGATTAGTTTCCACCCGTTGCTTCTTGTCCTACCCTCAGGTGCTTTGGAGAATAGCTTGACTCCCTCTTCTTTGTGGCAGCCCCTGAGATATTGGAACACTGCTATCATGTCTCCCCTAGTCCTTCTTTTCATTAGAGACCGTTCAAAGTTACAACAGCACTGAAAATAAAAGTGACTTATGGCCATTTTTCACACTTACAAGGTTTGCAGCACGTGATGAAAAAAGTCAGACACTTGGCAACTGGTTCATATTTATGACGGTTGCAGTGTCCGGGGATTATATTTTTGTGACCATTTGACCAGCAAAGTCAACTGGGAAGCGAAATTCACTTAACAACCACGTGACTAACTTAATAACTAGAGAAATTCACTTAACGACTATGCAAAGGAAGGATGTAAAATGGGACAAAATTCACTTAACAAATGTTTCACTTAGCCACAAAAATCTTGGGCTCAATTAATAGGGGCCAATTAATCAATAGGGGCCTCTGGTGGCTCAGACTGGTAAGACAGTCTGTTATTAACAGCAGCTGCTTGCAATTACTGCAGGTTCAAGTCCCACCAGGCCCAAGGTTGACTCAGCCTTCCATCCTTTATAAGGTAGGTAAAATGAGGACCCAGATTGTTGGGGGGGCAATAAGTTGACTTTTTATATAATATACAAATGGAGGAAGATTATTGCTTGACATAGTGTAAGCCGCCCTGAGTCTTCGGAGAAGGGCGGGATATAAATGCAAATTAAAAAAAAAAAATTACGGTTGTAAGTTGAAGGACTACCTGTACCGGTTAACAGAATAACCAGGTTGGAAGGGACCTTGGAGGTCTTCTAGTCCAACCCCCTGCTTAGGCGGGAAACCCTACACCAGTGATGGGAAACCTTTTAGATACTGAGTGCCCAAACTGAAAGATGGGAGCTAGATGTGCGGTGATGTGCGTAGCAGAGACCCGAAGACCAGAACATCCCAACTTTGGCAGTGCGGCAAGAAGTAAAATCTTTCTCTTTCGTGAGCTTCTGTTTAGACTTTGCCTGACTCAGAGAATGCCAGAAAGCAGATCCTTTATATAGGCCATGGGGTGTGGCTCCATGACTCAGCACTTATCCAGGCCTGCCCCTCCCTTCCTTCTGTTGCCTCCGCCTATCAAGTCTTCTGACGCGAGGGTCACTCCAGTCTGCAGCTGTTGGTAATTGACCTCCCTCAGGCTCACATGCTGTGGAGGAGGGGGAGGGGTCTAGTTGCTCCGTTTGCCTGGGCATGGAGCCAGAGCTGGGGGCTGGAGGTATTTCTTCCTCTTCAGCCTGTCTGGGCATGGAGCCAGGGCTGGGGCCGGGAGGCATACTAGGACATTCCTCCGTGTTCGGAAGCAGATAAGAAGACCCCGGCTGAGGTGAGATTGGACGAGACACAACAGAGGGACTCTTGGAGTTGAAGTCCACAGGTCTTAAAAGAGCCAAGTTTGCAGACCCCTGGTTTAGGACAGCGATGGCAAACCTTTTCGACAAGGAGTGCCCAAACTGGAACATGTGCCTGCACAGGTGGCCGGAAACCCGATGACCAGGTGGCCAGTGCGCGGATATGCACTTCTGCAAGGAAATTCCTCCTTAGTTCTAGGTTGCTTCTCTCCTTGATTAGTTTCCACCCATTGCTTCTTGTTCTACCCTCAGGTGCTTTGGAGAATAGCTTGACTCCCTCTTCTTTGTGGCAACCCCTGAGATATTGGAACACTGCTGTCATGTCTCCCCTGGTCCTTCTTTTCATTAGAGACCGTTCAAAGTTACAACAGCACTGAAAATAAAAGTGACTTATGGCCATTTTTCACACTTACAAGCTTTGCAGCACGTGATGAAAAAAGTCAGACACTTGGCGACTGGTTCATATTTATGACGGTTGCAGTGTCCGGGGATTATATTTTTGTGACCATTTGACCAGCAAAGTCACCTGGGAAGCGAAATTCACTTAACAACCACGTGACTAACTTAATAACTAGAGAAATTCACTTAACGACTATGCAAAGGAAGGATGTAAAATGGGACAAAATTCACTTAACAAATGTTTCGCTTAGCCACAAAAATCTTGGGATCAATTAATAGGGGCCAGTTAATCAATAGGGGCCTCTGGTGGCTCAGACCGGTAAGACAGTCTGTCATTAACAGCAGCTGCTTGCAATTACTGCAGGTTCAAGCCCCACCAGGCCCAAGGTTGACTCAGCCTTCCATCCTTTATAAGGGAGGTAAAATGAGGACCCACATTGTTGGGGGCAATAAGTTGACTTTGTATATAAATATACAAATAGGATGAAGACTATTGCTAACATAGTGTAAGCCGCCCTGAGTCTTCGGAGAAGGGCGGGATATAAATGCAAATTTTAAAAAAAAATTACGGTTGTAAGTTGAAGGACTACCTGTACCGGTTTAACAGAATAACCGGGTTGGAAGGGACCTTGGAGGTCTTCTAGTCCAACCCCCTGCTTAGGCGGGAAACCCTACACCAATGATGGGAAACCTTTTAGATACTGAGTGCCCAAACTGAAAGATGGGAGCTAGATGTGCGGTGATGTGCGTAGCAGAGACCCGAAGACCAGAACATCCCAACTTTGGCAGTGCGGCAAGAAGTAAAATCTTTCTCTTTCGTGAGCTTCTGTTTCGTCGTTTGCAGGGAAACAGAAGCTTCTGAAAGAAACGCCCTGGAGATCTGACCATGTGCGCCAGCAGAGAGGGCCCTGCGTCTCACCTCTGGCACGCGTGCCATAGTTTGCCATCATGGCCCTGGACCATTTCAGACCAATGGCTGCCCAATCTCTTCTTATAAACCTCCACTGCTGGAGTCTCCAAAATCCTTGAAACTTACAGAAAACGTAAGAATTAACTAAACACTTCTTTCAAATTGTAAATGCGCACAAACAAACTCAGTTAACACAATGTAATTATTATAACACTAATTATAACACTCACAGTTCAAACAAAGACACTTGTTGTGTCTGCGCCCCCCCGAACCGGGCCCCCTGCCAGAAAGTGACTTGGAAAGTGAGGGGGAAGGGCCGTCAGGACTTACCTCGGGACCACCGGCTTCCCTGGCTCAGCTCCAGGAGCCAGAGGCAGGCCAGGTGGAGGAGATAACGAGGCCTCCGTCCCCTGACTCTTTCCCCCCCAGGCCACGCCTCCAGACCCAGCTGATGGCAATCAGGCCTGGCTGGACCCTAGGTTTCGTAGGCAGGAGAGGAGGGAACAACAGAAGCAGGGGTGAGGCAGGCCTAGGAAGTGCTGAGTCATGGAGCCACACCCCACAGGATATAAAAGCAGCGAGGGCTGCTATGCCTCTTTGTAGCAGGCAAATCAACTGCTTGACTAGAGCTGAAGCTCTGTTTGTTGACCCATCGGCATCAAGGGAGATAACAGAGACACTTGGTAGACGCTCGCTAGTTTGCTGCCAGAGCTGATAGTGCCGACTAATTAAGCCATCGCTCGGATGGAAGTGAGGGGGGACAGAACAACACTCAATTCACGATACTGAATTTAATCAATCCTTTCTCAGGGGTCAACACATACTCACACCCACAGCCCTCAAGTGCCACACACTAGAACCATCCCACTCAAGTCCACACCAAGGACCAGTCCCCTTTTTCCAGAAATCTCTCTGTACGTTTCATTACCAAGCTAGGTAACATCATTAGTGCCAGAAGGGAATGGCACTTGCTCTCACTCCCTTCTAGCACTGATGGTATTACCTAGCTTGGTAGTGAAACGTCTGCAAGAAAACAACCCAGCTTAGCGAGCACCAAGGTCCCTAGACTAGAGAGATCCTTTGAGAGTTGCCAGTCAATTCTCTTCCTCCCAAGCAAATGATCTCTTGGCTCTCAGGAATGCAGCCCCTCCGTCCTTGGAATCCAGATCACATTCCACTACACTTTGGCTGCAGGGCTGCAGTGGGTGGATGGCTGAAGAACCCAGATAAACCCAGCTCTCTTGGTGCATCACTTGCCCCGTCGATCAGCCCCAGCCCCAGCATCTCCTCTGTGGAGTTGCAAACACAGGTAGGTGGTCCTTGACTTACAACCGAAGGTGGTATTCAGCCGGTTTGGCAAACCGGTTCAGGCGAACCGGTTGTTAAATTTTTGCACCGTTTGGAGAACCGCGTAATCGCACCACTGGCTGGCCCCGCCCAGCCCGGCCATCCCCTCCCAGTGACTCCTTATCTCGCCTCAACCTCCTTGGCCACGGCATAGCAGCTGCTGCTCTCTGGCTCTAGGTCACTTGCCTCTGCCATGTGGCCCCAGCGGCCCAGCCCACTTGCCTGCCTTCACCCTGGCCTCCCACGCAGCCTAGCTCCCTGCTAAACCTTCCTTCGCCATTCCCCACTGCCTCCCATGCGACCCTGCTACCTGCCTGCCTGCTAAGCCTTTCTTCCTTCATCTCTTTGCTGGTGCGAACAGCCTGCAGCTGCTGCCTCTTTGGTTACCTCTTGCAACAGAAATGTCTGTGTCAGAGGCAGAGGTGGGGCCAAGGCAATCGGGGAGTGAGGTGAGGACTCCAGAGCCTCCAGAGGCTGACAGTAGTGAGGCAGAGGAACAGGAGGAGCCTGTTCCTAATGCATGCATGAGAAGAGCTGCTAGAAAGCAAGAGCAACTCAAGCAAAGAGGACGACTCAGGAGTAAGGCCAAGAGATGATTGGCCCCTCCCATAAGGCTTAAAAGACCAGCAACGGGGTTTGGGCTCTTTGCCGGAAAACAACGTTGATAGCTTCGTCTTGTTGCATTTATGTTGTATCGATGTCTTCTGAACTTTTGCCAAGACAGGCCTTTAGCAGTTTGCCTAATTGGACCAAGGTTGGTAATAGGACTGAGGAATTTGTGTTGGGAGGAATTTTTCTTTAATTTAGTTGAGCTGCGCTGGGAATGAAGTAATTCTCAGCTGTTCGAATAACGTTTGTTCATTTTTACACTGACTGAGTTTCCTACTACCTCCTTGGGCCTGGGTCACAACACAAACCAACTCAGAGAGCACCAAGGGCCTGACCATTCAAGGTTTAAAATGGGTGCTTTTTAAACATCTCCTAAGGCCAGTCGAGGGCTGCTGCCTGCTTCTTGAGTTTTCAACTACCAAGAAATCAGGAATCTGAGTCCTTCATTTGTTCAATTGCATAGCGTTGTTTTGAGGAAAACTTGTGTAGGGAAAAGAGAAACAGAATTTTTTTTACTTTTTAAGAAAAGAGGGAATGTTCTGTCTCCCTCCCCACTTCAGACTGAGCTGGCCTTCAGCCAGTGGATTCACAGCTCTTATCAGTCCTGGCAGAGAAATCGCAGCTGCTCATGTACCAAGACTTTCAGCTCTTTTTGAAACAGTTCAGCTAAACTTTTGCTTCCCGTGGAGTGAGAGCAGTCCCCAAAGCTCCTTATATATCCTGTGGGGTGGGGCTCCTGCCCCATCCTTCCTTTTGATGACGCCGCCTCTCTAATCTTCTGAAGCGCGGGTCAATCCAAGCTTGATTATTATTATCAGCTGGGTCTGAAGGCGTAGCCTGGGGAAGGGAGGAATCAGGAGATGACGGCCTCATTACGTCCTCCGACTGGACTGGTTCTGGCTCCTGGAGCCGAGCCACAGGAATCGGTGCTCCCGAGGTAAGCCTTACTGGCCCTTCCCTCTCACTCCCTGAGTCACTTTTGGGCATGGGGCCAGGTTCGGGGGCTGGAGTCACAACAGGGAAATAAATGTGGGGTCCTTGGTGCTCTCTGAGCTTGGGGGCTCATGCACAGATGATGTTACCTAGTTGGGTCATGAAACGTCAGCAGGAAAACAACCGAGCTCAGAGAGCGCCAAGGACCCCATAGTCCTCCTCCTCCTCCCTCCCTTCTAGCACTGTTGATGTTACCTAGTTGGGTCATGAAACGTCTGCAGGAAAACAACCGAGCTCAGAGAGCGCCAAGGAGCCCTCATTTCAACCTGAACTACAGATGATGGCATGAGGGGAAAAAACTGTAACTAGGGTTAAAATAGAAGGCACCGATCCGTTTGAACCGAGGGGGTCAGAGTTAAGGTGGAAGTTGGGGCTGGGAGGGACCCTATGCAGGAGGAATTGGCTTCACAATCCGTCGGCTCAGTGGTGGTCGGGGATTGAAACACTAAAGGGAATCTCTCTCCCGCCGTCCGTCTTGAGTCCGGAAGCAGGTGGAAGGCGTAGACATTTTGGGGTGAGGTAGCCACCTTTCGTTCCTCTGAGGAGCCCCCGAGGGAAGGAGGGGAGGGTCTCCGTCCAGTTTGAACGGAATGGGAGGCAAGTGGCAGTTGGCCCTTTTCAGGTGGGGAGGGGGAGGAGAACCTCGAATTCCTGAGCATCCGAGCCTGTGAATATACTGGATATGAAATACTAACGATCGGATGGTCATTTCGAAAAATCCCTTCGTAGCGAGCACCTAGAAGCCCAAGAGGAACGTAAGTGCCAACTTTCAAGTTTGTAGGCTATACCGTTCTGGAGAATTCGTGAGTGAGTGGTATTTGGCTTTTATATATATATAGATTTGATTCGATTCAATTCGATTCTCTATTCCGTTTTCTATTCCACTCTACTCAACTCTATACTCTATTCCCTGATCTGTTCCTTTCCTTTCCTTTCCTTTCCTTTCCTTTCCTTTCCTTTCCTTTCCTTTCCTTTCCTTTCCTTTCCTTTCCATTCCATTCCATTCCATTCCATTCCATTCCATTGTCTCGTCTCGTCTCATCTCGTCTCATCTCGTCTCATCTCAACTCATCTCATCCACTCCACTCTTTTCTCTATTCCCTGATCTGTTCCTTTCCTTTCCTTTCCTTTCTTTCCTTTCCTTTCCATTCCATTCCATTGTCTTGTCTCGTCTCGTCTCGTCTCGTCTCAACTCATCTCATACACTTCATCAATTGTGTTGTAAATGTTGTACCTTGATGAACGTATCTTTTCTTTTATGTACACTGAGAACATATACACCAAGACAAATTCCTTGTGTGTTCAATTACACTTGGCCAATAAAAAAATTCTATTCTTTTCTATTCTCTTTTCTCTATTCACAGATCTGTTCCTTTCCTTTCCTTTCCATTCCATTCCATTCCATTCCATTGTCTTATCTCGTCTCGTCTCGTCTCAACTCATCTCATACACTTCATCAATTGTGTTGTAAATGTTGTACCTTGATGAACGTATCTTTTCTTTTATGTACACTGAGAACATATACACCAAGACAAATTCCTTGTGTGTTCAATTACACTTGGCCAATAAAAAAATTCTATTCTTTTCTATTCTCTTTTCTCTATTCACAGATCTGTTCCTTTCCTTTCCATTCCATTCCATTCCATTGTCTTATCTCGTCTCGTCTCGTCTCAACTTATCTCATACACTTCATCAATTGTGTTGTAAATGTTTTACCTTGATGAACGTATCTTTTCTTTTATGTACACTGAGAGCATATGCACCAAGACAAATTCCTTGTGTGTCCAATTACACTTGGCCAATAAAAAAATTCTATTCTTTTCTATTCTCTTTTCTCTATTCCCTGATCTGTTCCTTTCCTTTCCTTTCCTTTCCTTTCCTTTCCTTTCCTTTCCTTTCCTTTCCTTTCCTTTCCTTTCCTTTCCTTTCCTTTCTTCTCCTCTCCTCTCCTCTCTCCTCTCCTCTCCCCTTTCACCCCACTCCACTCCACTCCATTCATTTCCTTAGATGTGCAGAGTAGCTGAACCGATATAAGGGGGAAGAGAGGGAAATCTGGCTTTGCTGATGGGAGACTGATTACCTTACTGGCCATTTCATATGTTCAGAACAAGCCGTTCTTGTTGAGATCTTCCGAGGCAGCCTAAAACTTTTTGATGCCTGCAGATTCCCCCATTTCTCGCTCAATGGTGCTGCAAAAATCCAAAGGGGTCACCCGTGAAGGGAACAGCCTCTTCCCTCTCTCTTCTGCTCCGTTCCGCCGTATTTAAATCCTGCATCAGCCAAGCCGTTTTGCAGAGGCAGCTCATAAAACCTTTGGCCTTTGAACCACAGGTAGTCCTCAACTTACAGCCGTCCGTTTAGTGACGGTTCGGAATCTTGACGGCACTGAAAAAAGCGACTTTTGACTGTTTTTCACCCTTACGACATTTGCAGCCTCCCAGGGTCACGTGATCAAAATTCAGACGCTTGGCAAACTGCCTCGCATTTATGACCATTGCAGTGTCCCAGGGTCACGTGATCCTGTTTTGCGACCTTCTGACAAGAAAAGTCAATGGAGGAGCCCGATTCACTTACTAATTGAACAACTGGGTCCTTGAGTGGCTCAGACTGCTAAGACAGTCTGTTATTAACAGCAGCTGCTTGCAATTACTGCAGGCTCGAGTCCCACCAGGCCCAAGGTTGACTCAGCCTTCCATCCTTTATAAGGTAGGTAAAATGAGGACCCAGATTGTTGGGGGCAATAAGTTGACTTTGTATATAATATACAAATGGATGAAGACTATTGCTTGACATAGTGTAAGCCGCTCTGAGTCTTCGGAGAAGGGCGGGATATAAATGCAAATAAATAAAAAAAACTGAAGTGATTCACTTAACAACTGTGGCAGGAAAGGTTGTAAAATGGGGGAAAACTCACTTAACAAGTGTCTCGCTCAGCAACAGAAATTTTGGACTCCATTGTGGTCGTAAGTCAAGGACTACCTGTATACGTATCAGTGGTGGGTTGCTACCAGTTTGCCCCAGACAGGTGAACTGGTAGCAGCGGTGGCAGGAGACTCCGCCCACCTACCCGGATGTCTCTGCACATGCACAGAAGCGCAGAAGCGCCCATGCGCCCACAAGCAAACTGGAAGCGACAGGATTTGAAACCCACAACTGGTACATATGCGTGCCAGGAGGAGGAGTGAGAGACGGAACCTCAGTTTCCTTATAAATTCCAAAAAGGGAAACTGCATTTAGTTGCAACCACAATCGTTTTCTGAGATAAGATGACGAGACATTTTGTGTAAGCGGGTTGTGACAATTTTTCTACGGACATTTGTCTGTAATTGGAGTTTGACAATTTTTGATGTAGCAGGAAACCTTCTTGCGAATCTTTTCCTGCTTTGAGAAAAAGGTCTGGTAGTAATAATTGCGCTTTCTTTTTCTGGCTTTCCTGCTCTAGAATTGTAAGAAGAGGAAATTTCCATTGTCTGAAGAATTTGCACAACTACAAACCATCTAGAATTTCTGGGAAAGTGAATCGATTTGACGACCTTTTCAAGAAAATGCAAAATCTGTGCCAGGTAACAAATGTAAAGATAATATTTCCAATGCAGAGCGAATGAGCAGATGTTTAGTATAATGTTAAGTCTGGTGATACCATCCACCCGGTTGCAGCTAAATTAAGCAGGCATCTTCAGTGGAAGTTTATCTTGAAATCGTGGGAGTGACGGCAACACGTAGGGTTGTACGAATAGAGGAAAATGTTTATAGTTCAGGGTTGAGCTGTGAGGTCCTCGGTGCTCTCTGAGCTCGGTGGTATTTTTGCAGAAGTTTCATTACCTCATTAGATACTGAACGCAAATAGCAAACTAGATCCCAAAGAAGGAATTAACTCCGACAAACAGAGGAATCACCAAGAAAACTCCCACAAACGCTGGTATTAGAGGGGCTGCCACGGAGAGGAGGGGGTTGGACTAGAAGACCTCCAAGGTCCTGTCCAACTCTGTTGTTCTATGTTCTATGATAGATGAAGTCACTTCTATATAAACCTCACTCCCTTCTAACATTGATGAGATTACCTAGTTGGGTAATGAAACTTCTGCAAGAAAACAAACAACCCAGCTCAGAAAGCACCAAGGACCCCATAGCCCTCCTTCTCCTCCTCTTCCTCACTACTACCACCACCACTCCTTCGCAAACATCACTCCCTTCGTGCACTGATGAAGATAGCTAGTTAGGTAATGAAATATTTGCAAAAAATGAAGCTCAGACAGCCCCAAGGACCCCCCCCCCCCAGTCACCGTCATCCTTCTCCTCCTCTCTGCAAAGTCCACTCCCTTCTATCACCGATGATGTTTCCCAGTTGGGTCATGAAACATCTGCAAGAAAACAACCAAGCTCAGAGACCATCAAGGACCCTACAGTCCTCCTTCCCCCCCCCCACCTCCCTCTCCTTCTCTTCCTCTCCACACATCCCACTCCCTTCTAACCTCAATATTACCTAGTTGGGTAATGGAACTTCTTCAAGGAAACAACAGAGCTCAGAAATTACTAAGGATTCCGCAGAAAGAGAAACCCAGATAAGCAGGGATTAACAGCAGACAAACAATCAAGTAGAAAACAATGCCCTGATCAAGGAACTACCAAGAGGGGGGGGGAGTGCGGGAACCACACTACTAGGAACACTGCCAGTGCAAGCAACTACATATAAAAAGGGAGCAAACTCCATATGCCTTAATAATAATAATAATAATAATAATAACAGAGTTCGAAAGGACCTTGGAGGCCTTCTAGTCCAACCCCCTGCCCAGGCAGGAAACCCTACACCATTTCAGACAAATGGTTATCCAACATCTTCTTAAAAACTTCCAGTGTTGGAGCATTCACAACTTCTGCAGGCAAGTTGTTCCACTGATTAATTGTTCTGTCAGGAAATTTCTCCTTAGTTCTAAGTTGCTTCTCTCCTTGATGAGTTTCCACCCATTGCTTCTTGTCCTGCCTTCAGGTGCTTTGGAGAATAGTTTGACTCCCTCTTCTTTGTGGCAGCCCCTGAGATATTGGAAGACTGCTATCATGTCTCCCCTAGTCCTTCTTTTCCTTAAATTAGACATACCCAGTTCCTGCAACCGTTCTTCCTATGTTTTAACCTCCAGTCCCCTAATCATCTTCTTTGCTCTTCTCTGCACTCTTTCTAGAGTCTCAACATCTTTTTTCTTCATCCTTCATCGTATACTAATGATGTTAGCTTGATGGGTAATGAAACGTCTTGCCAGAGAGCAACCACCCAGGGTTGTCTCCATGTTCCGCTTGGGGCTTCTTAAAAAATCACGTAGCATTTCCACACTGCTGTTCTCCACCCATTTCAGAGTCAACAAAAAACTAATTGGGTGTAAAATGTCTGAATTGCTGAGCCGTGCTTTTGTTTCAAGTCATTGGAAACCGAATCGCAAGAAATGTTAGTACCGCTTTATAAATCCTTAGTACGGCCAAATCTTGCATCCAGTTTTGGTCACCATGTTACATAAAAAAATGTTTAAACTTTGGAAGAGCAATTAAGATGATTAAAGGCCCAGAGTCAAAAACACACGAAGAACAGTTGCAGGCTTTGGGTATGGCCTGTCTAGTTAGAAGAAGGACAAGTGGGGATATGACAGCAGAATTCCAGTATTGGAGGGGCTGCCCCAAAGAAGAGGGAATCAAGCTATTCTCCAAAGCACCTGAAGGTAGAACAAGAAGCAAGAAACAAGACGGTACTTACGGGACCGTCTGCTGCCACCGAATGCCTCTCACCGACCCGTGAGCTCTCACAGAGAGGGACTCCTCAGGGTGCCGTTGGCCAGGCAGTGCCGACTGGCGACACCCAGGGGAAGGGCCTTCTCTGTGGGGGCTCCCACCCTCTGGAACGAACTTCCCCCAGGACTCCGCCAACTTCCTGACCTTCGAACCTTTCGCCGCGAGCTTAAGACACATCTATTTATCTGCACAGGACTGGACTAGAATTTTAAATTTTGAATTTGGTTTTAATGGGATTTTATTATTTGTATTGCTATTTTTAAATATTCGGCCTTATGTAATAAGTTTTTTAATTGATGTTTTATTTTGTATTTATATGTATGTTTTTATCTGGCTGTAAACCGCCCTGAGTCCCTAAGGAGATAGGGCGGTATAAAAATGCGAAAAATAAAAATAAATAAAAATAAAATAAAGAAGCAACGGATGAAAACTAATCAAGGAGAGAAACAACCTGGAACTAAGGAGAAATTTCCCGACAGTGAGAACAATTAATCGGTGGAATTGCTTGTCTTCAGAAGTTGGGTGTGCTCCATCACTGGAGGATTTTTAAGAAGAGACTAGACAGTCACGTGTCTGAAATGGTATAGAGTCTCCTGCTTGAGCAGGGGCAGGGGTGAAATCCAGCAGGTTCTGACAGGTTCTGGAGAACCGGTAGCAGAAATTTTGAGCAGTTTGGAGAACCGGCAAATACCACCTCTGGCTGGCCCCAGAGTGGGGTGGGAATGGGGATTTTGCAATATCCTTCCCCCGCCACGCCCACCACAGAACCCGTAGGAAAAAAATAATAATTTGGATTTCATCACTAAGCAGGGGGTCGGGCTAGATGAACTCGAAGGTCCCTTCCAGCTCCGTTCTGATCGATTGAATCTCAGGCAATCTTTAACCACCTTGAGGCCGCCCTAAGAATCCAGGTGAAGCTTTACTTTAATGCTGTCTCTCTTACTAGCAGGAGAGGGGACTAGGAGGCCCAAATTCGAAGGAGATGTTGTGTATCCATGCAAGTGGAGAAGAGCTTTTAGTAAAGAAAATGGGGAGCCTAATCAGATATATGGGAAGGAACCCCAAGCTTGTGGTCCTAGGAAGTTTTGTTCTCAGCCAAATGAGCCGAGGGACCCCCTGTTACAATGAGTTTATCCCCGTATGAAGGCATGACAAATGAGAAACAGGGTTTAGTTTAGTTTAGTTGATTTTATTTTGATTTATTATTTTATTTATATTATGATGATGATGATGATGATGATGATGATGACAGTATACACAGCAAGGGACGCGGTGGCTCAGGGGCTAAGACAGCTGAGCTTGTCGATCGAAAGGTCGGCAGCTCAGCGGTTCGAATCCCTAGTGCTGCCGTGTAACTGGGTGAGCTCCCGTGACTTGTCCCAGCTTCTGCCAACCTAGCAGTTCGAAAGCATGTAAAAAATGCAAGTAGAAAAAATAGGGACCACCTTTGGTGGGAAGGTCACAGCGTTCCGTGCGCCTTTGGCGTTGAGTCATGCCGGCCACATGACCACAGAGACGTCTTCGGACAGTGCTGGCTCTTCGGCTTTGAAACAGAGATGAGCACCGCCCCCTAGAGTCAGGAACGAGTAGCACATATATGCGAGGGGAACCTTTACCTTTACCTTTATACACAGCAAATGAGATAACTGTGCTGGATTTCGTATCACAGATCGCTAGATCTTCCCAAGTGTTTAGGACTGCGTGATGTATCGGCGAATTATGCAAGCAGATCCCAGTAAGGTGGCCTTCTACAGCTGACCAATGGTGATCTTGTCAGCGCCAATTGCTTTTAAGTGCTTGCAAAGGTCTTTAGGCACAGCTCCCAGTGTGCCGAGTACCACTGGAACCACCTGCACTGGTTTATGCCAGAGTCTCTGCAATTCGATTCTCAAATCTTGATATCTGGTGACTTTTTCAAGTTGTTTCTCATCAATTCTGCTGTCACCAGGTATAGCAATGTCGACTATCCACACTTTTTTCTTTTCCACAATCGTGATATCCAGGGTATTGTGTTCCAAAACTTTTATCAGTCTGTAATTCGGAAATCCCACAATAGTTTTGCATGCTCATTTTCGATCACTTTTTCAGGCTTATGATCCCACCAGTTCTTTGCTACAGGTAGATGGTAGTTGTGACACAAGTTCCAGTGGACCATCTGAGCGACTGTGTTGTGACGTTGTTTGTAGTCGGTCTGAGCTATTGTCTTACAACAGCTCAGTATGTGATCAGTGGTTTCATCCGCTTCTTTGCAGAGTCTGCATTTGGGATTTTATTTATATTTATTTTATATATTTATATTTATATTTATATATATGTTATTATTATTATTACTGTTATTATTAGGGCCGTAATAGCTCAGGCTGTTAGAAGCCTGTTATTAGAACACAGCAGCCTGCAATTACTGCAGGTTCAAGCCCGGTCCGAGGTTGACTCAGCCTTCCATCCTTTATAAGGTAGGTAAAATGAGGACCCAGATTGTTGGGGGGGCAATAAGTTGACTTTGTAAAATATACAAATAGAATGAGACTATTGCACTGTAAGCCGCCCTGAGTCTTCGGAGAAGGGCGGGATATAAATGTAAATTAAAAAATATATATTATTATTTTATTTTATTTTAGACTTACTTGCCACCCATCTCACTTCGACTCTTAAGATTTGAAGCTCTAAAAACTCTAAAACTTCAGTCACACCTCCCCTGGTCAGTGTTGTGACCCAGGCCCAAGTAGGTAGGAGGAAACTCAGTCAGTGTAAAAACAAACAAACTTTATTCGAACAGCTGAGAATTACTTCATTCTCAGCGTAGTTCAACTAAATTAAAGGAAATTCCTCCCAACACAAGTTCCTCAGTCCTATCACCAACCTTGGTCCAATTAGGCAAACTGCCAAAGGCCTTTCTTGGCAAAAGTTCAGAAGACACCGATAAAAAATAAATGCAAGAAGGCGAAGCTATCAATGTTGTTTGCCAGCAAAGAGCCCAAATGCCGTTGCTGGTCTTTTAAGCCTCATGGGAGGGGCCAATCATCTCTTGGCCTTACTCCCAAGTCGTCCTCTTTGCTTGAGCTGCTCTTGCCTTCTGGCAGCTCTTCTCATGCGTGCATTAAGAACAGGCTCCTCCTGTTCCTCTGCCTTACTAATGTCAGCCTCTGGAGGCTCTGGAGTCTGCACATCACTCCATGATGGCCCTGGCCCCACCTCAGCCTCTGACACAGAGCCCTCATCCGGGCCTTCCCCAGCCTCCAGGACTGGCCCACGTTCTTCCTCAGCCTCATCGCTGTCTGACTCCGTTGCCAGCTCCGCAGGCTGCTGGCGGACCACAACAGTCAGTTCCCAAATTGACTACTGCAATGCACTCTCCATGGGGCTAACCCTTGAAGAGTATGCGGAAGCTGCAGCTGGTGCAAAATGCCATGGCACAAGCAGTTTTGGACACCTCTTCGGCTGCTCACCTAATATGTCTGCTATGTGAGCTGCATGGGGTTCCAGCTTACTCCTGGCTCCAATTTATGGTGTTGGTTTTAAGAAGAGATTGGACAGCCAAATTATTTGTCTGGAATGGCAAAGAATCTTTTGCTCGAGCAATGGGTTGGAATAGAAGACCTGTTCTGTCCCCCCTCGCCTCAGTCCGAGCGATGGCTTAATTAGCTGGCACTATCAGCTCTGGCAGCAAACTAGCGAGCGTCTGCCAAGTGTCTCTGTTATCTCCCTTGATGCCGATGAGTCAACAAACAGTACTTCAGCTCTAGTCAAGCAGTTGATTTGCCTGCTACGAAGAGGCATAGCAGCCCTCGCTGCTTTTATATCCTGTGGGGTGTGGCTCCATGACTCAGCACTTCCTAGGCCTGCCCCACCCCTGCTTCTGTTGTTCCCGCCTCTCCTGCCTATGAAACCTAGGGTCCAGCCAGGCCTGATTGCCATCAGCCTGGTCTGGAGGCGTGGCCCGGGGGGAGTGAAGAGTCAGGGGACGGAGGCCTCGTTATCTCCTCCACCTGGCCTGCCTCTGGCTCCTGGAGCTGAGCCAGGGAAGCTGGTGCTCCCGAAGTAAATCCTGATGGCCCTTCCCCCTCACTTTCTGAGTCACTTTCTGGCAGGGGGGTCCGGCTCGGGGGGCGCAGACACAACAAGACCTCTAAGGTCCCTTTCAACTCTGTTAGTCCGTTCATTATTTTTAAATGCCACCCACGGCAGGGGGCCAGATTATCAGGGTACCATATTGTCTCATCGACTTGTCCCACTTGGCCAGTGGTGAAATGTAAAATTTCTTATTACCGGTTTGGTGGGCATGGTGGTTGGGGGGCGTTAATGTGACTGGGTGGGCGTGGCCAACTTTTTTTTTTTTTTACTTTTAAAAGCATTTTTTCTACAACCTCTTCAGCTGAAAGGCTCCTCTGACGATCCGAAGAGTTTGTAAAAAAAAAAATGCTTTCAAAAGGCTCTGATGATCCCAGCTGAGTTGCCTGATCGTCAGAGGGGTTTTTTTTTTACTTTTAAAAGCATTTTTTTGGCCGATGACAAAATGCTGTTAAAAGGGGGGAAAAAAAACTCTGATGATCACGCGGCTCAGCTGGGCATGGGATTTTTGCTACCGATTCTCCGAACCACCCGCCGCCATCGCTACCGGATTGGGCGATCTGGTCCGAACCGGGAGCGTTTCACCCCTGCACCTGGGTAAACTAGGAGGGCATGTTATGGACTCCCTTGATTAAAGAACTTTGACCAGCGGAATTCTGGGAGTTGAAGTCCATAGATCTTAAAGCACTGCACACCAGAACAACTAGACACAAGAACAGTTTTTTCCCGAAGGCCATCACTCTGCTAAACAAATAATTCCCTCAACACTGTCAGACTATTTACTGAATCTGCACTACTATTAATCTTCTCATCGTTCCCATCACCAATCTCTTTCCACTTATGACTGTATGACTATAACTTGTTGCTGGCAATCCTTATGATTTATATTGATATACTGACCATCAATTGTGTTGTAAATGTTGTACCTTGATGAACGTATCTTTTCTTTTATGTACACTGAGAGCCTATGCACCAAGACAAATTCCTTGTGTGTCCAATCACACTTGGCCAATAAAAAATTCTATTCTTCTATTCTATTCTTAAAGTTATCAAAGTCAAGAAACGTAATTTATACAGGTAGTCCTTGACTTACATCTACCAATTGAGTGACCCTTCAACACTGAAAAAAAGTGACTTACGACTGTTTTTCACACTTATGACCCTTGCCGCATCCCCAGTCACATGATCAAAATTCAGATGCTTGGCAACTGGTTCCTCTTTATGACGGTCGCAGTGTCCCGGGGTTACGTGATCCCCTGTTGCGACCTTCTGCCGAGCAAAGTCAATGGTTAAGCCAGATTCACTTCACAACCGCGTTATTAATTTAATAACTGTATCGATTCACGGTACAACGGTGGCAAGCATGGTCGTAAAACAGGGCAAAACTGACTTAACAAACGTCTTGCTTAACTGTGGGAATTTTGGGCTCCATTGTGGTCGTGAGTCGAGGACTAGCTGTGTCTGGGGATCTCTGCTAACCTGTTTTTCTTCCCCTTCCCCCACCGTCACTAGTGGGCGATTTGGAGCGTCTTGCTCTGGAGTACCCTAACCCATGCTTCCCTGCCCACATTCGAATGGACAGACCCCAACACTGATGAGATGCTGTCGTGTCATAAGTGCCTCCCGGGGATGAGAATGGTCAAACCTTGCACCCGGGAGGAATTCACCCAGTGCGTGACGTGTGACTACGGGACGTACACCCCGTCTTGGAACAACCTGGACAGCTGCATGTCCTGCAGCCTCCCCTGTAAGGCCGACGAGGTGGAGGCGGCGCCATGCACCTCGAGGCAGAACCGGGTGTGCGAGTGCAAGCCGGGCTACTACAAGGAGTTGTTCTATTGCATCACCCACTTCCCGTGCCCACCAGGAACCGGAGTGGTTAAGCCGGGTACGTACCAGGGGAGGAAGACAGACACCAACCTGTTCCTTGCGGGGTTGGGGGTGAACTGGAACAGGCTGGCATCTCTTGGGAGTAGTTTGGAGGGGTGGGAAGGCTGAAGGATCGACCCTTCAGATTAGTGTTTCTCAAGCTCAGCAGTTTTGAGATATATGACTTGTCCTTCCCTTCCTTCCTTCCTTCCTTCCTTCCTTCCTTCCTTCCTTCCTTCCTTCCTTCCTTCCTTCCTTCCTTCCTTCCTTCCTTCCTTCCTTCCTTCCTTCCTTCTTTCTTTCTTTCTTTCTTTCCTTTCTTTCTCTCTCTGTCTTTCTTTCTTCCCTCCCTCCCTCCCTTTCTTTCTCATCAACCTTCCTCCTCTCTTCTCCTCTCCTCTCCTCTCCTCTCCACTCCACTCCGCTCCTCTCCACTCCATTTCTCATTCCTCTCCTCTCCTCCTTCCCTTTCTCTCCTCTCCTCTCTTCTCCTCTTCTCACCACTCCTCTCCTCTTTCCTCTCCACTCCTCTCCTCCTTCCCTTTTCTTTCCTCTGCTCTTCTCTCCTCTCCTCTCTGCTCCTCTCCTCTTTTCAATCCTCTCCTCCTTCTCTTTTCTCTCCTCTCCTCCTCGTCCCTTCCCTTCTTCTCTCTTCCCTTCCTTCCACTTCTCCCCCCCTTTTTAAGGCTTTATTTTATTATGTTGACATGCATTGATAAAGTCCTCCCCCTCCCGCAAGACAGCAGCCATGGAACGTGATTGCAGAGAAAGCTAGACCTTCTCTTCTGCTCCCGTTCTTCCAGGCAACCCCCGAGAAGATACCCAGTGCGGAGTCTGCCCAGAAGGGAGCTTTTCCAGCAACCGTTCAGCCAAAGAGACTTGCCAGGCCCACCAGAATTGCGCTGCGCAAGGCCTTCTGATCAATGTGCCTGGCACCCTTTTCCACGATGCCTATTGCACCGCGTGCAGGGTTGACAAAGGCTCGGAGAAGGGCTCAGGTAAGACCCCCATCCCCACCTGAGACTTACAGGTAGCCCTCAACTTAGAAACACAACTGGGAGCTGAGTTTCCATTGCTAAGCAGGCAGTCCTTAAGTGAGACATGCCCCATACTACAACCCTTTTTGCCATGGTGGTTAAGCCCATCATTGCAGTTGTTAAGTGAATCACATGGTCATTAAGCGAATCTGGCTCTCCCCCCCCCCATTCTGACTTTGCTTGTCAGAAGCTGCCAGATAAGGACTCAAATGGAAGGCGAAAAGGATAGGGATGGATCTCCCTTCCAGTGGCGAGATGTTCCAGCGGTCAGGGGCCATGGCAGAAAAGGCTCTTCTCTTGAATCCTGCTAGCTGAAATTCCTTGGCTGATCAAGTCATAGTGATATTTGAAAGGCTGCCCCAAAGAAGAGGGTCAAACTATTCTCCAAAGCACCTGAGGGTAGGACAAGAAGCAATGGATGGAAACTAAGCAAGGAGAGAAGCCACTTAGAACTAAGCAGAAATTTCCTGACGGGGAGAACAATTAACCTGCGGAACGACTTGCCACCAGACGTTGTGGGCACTCCAACACTGGGGGCTTTTAAGAAGAGACAGGACAGCCATTTGTCTGGAGTGATATAGGCTCTTGTGACTTCAGTAGGGGGCTAGACTAAATGGCCTCCATGGTCCCTTCCAGTCTAGTCCTCTATGTTCTATGCACCTTGTGCGAGTGGGGCAAGCCAGTTCCATTGGGGTGAGACAATTCCTCAAATAATCTGATTGGGGTTTAATTGTTTAATCTGAGGAGGCTGATCCAGAGATTCTGGTCATAATCCCTACAGCAGGACATTTTTTTTTTTAAATTTATATCCCACCCTTCTCCGAAGACTCAGGGCAGCTTACATTGTGTTAAGCAATAGTCTTCATCCATTTGTATATTATATACAAAGTCAACTTATTGCCCCCAACAATCTGGGTCCTCATTTTACCTACCTTATAAAAGATGGAAGGCTGAGTCAACCTTGGGCCTGGTGGGACTTGAACCTGCAGTAATTGCAAGCAGCTGTGTTAATAACAGACAGACTTAGCCTGTAGAGCCACCAGAGGCCTAGAGACTAGAGTCAATGCAGGAGATGGTATTTATTTACTTACGATTTATTTGTATCCCGCTTTTGTTATTTTTACAAATGACTCTAGGCAGTGAACTTATCCAATACACCTTCCTCCTCCTATTTTCCCCACAACCAGTGAGGTGGGCTATGTGAGAGAG
The DNA here is from genome assembly GCF_028640845.1 of Ahaetulla prasina. Classification (NCBI taxonomy): domain Eukaryota; kingdom Metazoa; phylum Chordata; class Lepidosauria; order Squamata; family Colubridae; genus Ahaetulla; species Ahaetulla prasina. The sequence goes on along the minus strand of NC_080541.1, from coordinate 225,666,236 downwards.
TGTGACTGGCTCTAAATTACCCACCCGGCCTTTTACACCTCAGGAAGAAGTAGAACAGTCTCCTGGGATTGGCCCAAAGTCACCCAGCCTTTCACACCTAAGGAAGAAGTAGAACAGTCTCCTGGTGATTGGTCCAAAGTCACCCAGCCTTTCACACCTAAGGAAGAAGTAGAACAGTCTCCTGGTGATTGGTCCAAAGTCACCCAGCCGGCTTTCATGCCTAAGGCAGGACTAGAACTCGCCGTCTCCTGGTGATTGGTCCAAAGTCACCCAGCCGGCTTTCATGCCTAAGGCAGGACTAGAACTCGCCGTCTCCTGGTGATTGGTCCAAAGTCACCCAGCCGGCTTTCATGCCTAAGGCAGGACTAGAACTCACTGTCTCCTGGTGATTGGTACAAAGTCACCCAGCCGGCTTTCATGCCTAAGGCAGGACTAGAACTCACCGTCTCCTGGTGATTGGTCCAAAGTCTCCCAACTGGCTTTCATGCCTAAGGCAGGACTAGAACTCGCAGTCTCCTGCTGATTGGTCCAAAGTCGCCCGGCCTTTTACACCTCAGGAAGAAGTAGAACAGTCTCCTGGTGATTGGTCCAAAGTCACCCAGCCAGCTTTCATGCCTAAGGCAGGACTAGAACTCACTGTCTCCTGGTGATTGGTACAAAGTCACCCAGCCGGCTTTCATGCCTAAGGCAGGACTAGAACTCACTGTCTCCTGGTGATTGGTCCAAAGTCATCCAGCCGGCTTTCATGCTTTCAAGCAGGACACTGTGTCCTGCTTTCTTAAGTGGTGCCTTAATCATTAGACCAAACTGGCTCTCCCAGCACTTCTTATTCGATGTTTGTTTCTCACCCGTTCTTTCTCTTCTAGGTACGGGAGACTGTGTCGAGGCAGCCCTTGACTTTGTCGCGTTCCAACTGAAGTCCCCGCAAAGGCTCCAGCGACTGTATCGTCAGCTCGCTCAAAGTGCTCCTGAGACGGAGGAGAAGAAGAAGCGCGTCGAAGAGCTGCAGGTGGAGCTTCATAGCTACCTGGTCCAGCTCAAGAATCTGACTGGAAAGAAGCGAGCGTGGAATATGGTCCAGGAAGCCCTGACGAAGATGAAGTTGCAAAACATTCTGCAGAACGTCCAGAGGAGGTTCTCTGTGAGTTGATGAGGCCATCATGCAATAACGGGGCTTATTGTAATCGTAGGTATAAAATGGTTGATCGTGGATTGGTGGACTCGGATTGTTGAATTAAAGTATTTATAAAAAAGCTAGCTTTTTTAAAAGAAAAATCGGCTTCCCCATCTTTGATTCGGCATTTGAATGGAAGAAAAACGTGCACGCGGGGCCAGCCAGCTACTCTCTTCCGGGTTCCGGTGCTCTGACGCGCTCTCCAGTTTCAGCACTCGGTGCTGAAAAGGTTGACCCTCCCTGTCTTAGGGGGTTCCGTCACACTTCTTTGGAGGGTCCCAGCAGCACACAACAAATTCTGGGTGGAAGACTCAGCGGGGTGGACTATGGACTTGCTGGGTCTCACCAACAGCTCCTTATACTTGCTTATTCTTTTTTTTTTTTTTTGCTTAAAAAGTTTTATTTTAACATTCATATCCAATAACATATTTAATGTAACATCATATACAATTCATCGGACCTGCCCGGTCACCACCCCCTTCCTTTAACTCTCTTCCCTTCTCTACCTTCTTCAACTTTCCACGACCATCCTCCCCTTCTCTTATCTACCTCCTATCCTCCTTCCTCCCTACTCCTTTCTTCTCCCTCTTCTATCCCTCTTCCTTCCTTTCCTCTTCCTCCTCTTCTCTTTCCTACCTCCTTCTCTCTTCTACTTCCTTCCTTCCCATCATTCTGAAATGGTAGCCAGGCAGCTCCGATCTTACATTGATTATACATCTTCAATCATCTCTGAACATTAACCATCAATCCATTTTCTACCTCATCCCCTCCCTCCCTTCCCTCCTCCCCCACCCCGGGACTTCCCAGAACCGAATACAGGGTATAAAACTTAAGTCAAAAATTAAAATATAACACAAATCATAATCCATAGTCACTCCTTAAAACCTCCCCGATCTCAGAAATTTCCAATTGGATACTTGCTTATTCTTGAAGGGCCACTCTTGTTCCTTCTACGTTGACTGCAAGAAAATGTCTTTCCATACTGAAAGTTGTTCCTTCTGCCTAATGGTTTGTAAAATTATTTAGTACAGGTAGTCCTAACTGGATTAGAAATATTGTATAGGGAATGTTGTGTTAATCAACCCAGGTCGCCGAAAAAGTTACCTGTAGTCCTGAACTTACAACAGTTCATTTAGAGACCGTTCAAAGTTATAATGGAACTGAAAAAAAGCGACTCATGGCCACTTTGCACACTTACGAGCTTCGCAGCAGCCCCATGGTCGCGTGATGAAAATGCGGACGCTTGGCAACTGGTTCATATCTATGACGGTTGCAGTGTCCAGGGGGGGTTCACGTGATCCTCTTTTGCGACCTTCTGACCAGCAAAGTTGACGGGAAAGTCAGATTCACTTAACAAGCATGGGCCTAACTTCATAACTAGAGTAATTCACTTAATGACTGTGTAAAGAAAGGTTTCCCAGTTGTTAATGTCCATTCCCAGGGTCTTTAGGACCCTCTTGCAGATATTTATTTATTTATCTATTTATCTATTTATTTATTTATTTATTTGTCAAACACAACAGTATATATAAGTATAAGCATGAAATAACCGTACAAATTGGATACAACCAAAGGGAACATTAGGACAGGAATGGTAGGCACGCTTGTGCTCTTATGCACGCCCCTTACAGACCTCTTAGGAATGGGGTGAGGTCAATAGTAGATAGTCTTTGGTTAAAGCTTTGGGGATTTTGGGAAGAGACCACAGAGTCAGGTAGTGCATTCCAAGCATTAACAACTCTGTTACTGAAGTCATATTTTCTACAATCAAGATTGGAGCGGTTCACTTTAAGTTTAAATCTATTGTGTGCTCGTGTATTGTTGCGATTGAAGCTGAAGTAGTCTTCAACAGGAAGGACATTGTAGCATGTTCTGTCCTCCTTCGCCTCCGTCCGAGTGATGGCTTAATTAGCTGGCATTACCAGCTCTGGCAGCAGAATAGCGGACGTCTGCCAAGTTCTCTAATATCTCCCTTGACACTGGTGAGTCACTTCAGCTCTTAGTTAATCAGTTGATTTGCCGGCTATGAAGAGACACAGCAGTGCTCACTGCCTTTATATCCTGTGGGGTGTGGCTCCATGACTCAGCACTTCCTAGGCCTGCCCCACCCCTGCTTCTGTTGTTCCCTCCTCTCCTGCCTACGAAACCTAGGGTCCAACCACGCCTGATTGCTATCAGCTGGGTCTGAAGGCGTGGCCTGGGGGGGAAGAGTCAGGGGATGGAGGCCTCGTTATCTCTTCCACCTGGCCTGTTTCTGACTCCTGGAGCTGAGCCAGGGAAGCCGGTGCTCCCGAGGTAAGTCCTGACGGCCCTTCCCCCTCACTTTCCAAGTCACTTTCTGGCAGCAGGCCCGGCTCCAAGTCATTTTCTGGCAGGAGGCCCAGCTCGGGGGGGCGCAGACACAACATAGCAGATGATTTTATGAGTTATACTCAGGTCATGCCGAAGGCGGCGGAGTTCTAAATTTTCAAAACCCAGGATTTCAAGTCTGGCGGCATAAGGTATTTTGTTGTGACAATTGTATTAATGTCCGATATGCAGTGCGGGTTCCAGACAGGCGAGCTGTATTCGAGAATTGGTCTAGCAAATGTTTTGTATGCTCTGGTTAGTAGTGTAATCTTTCTGGAGAAGAAGCTACGGAGCTGTGGTCTCCCTCTGAGGCGCCTTCCCTGCACTAATTCTCCATACAGGAGATCTTTCAGAATCCGACCATCGGCCATTCTCACGCCATGCCCAAGCCAGCGTAGACGTCGCTGTTTCAGCAGAGTTTACTTCACTTCCGATCATTCAGCTTGGAGGCTAAAGACGCAACACAACCTTCTCCAATTCGAAGAGACATTTGTTCGGCAGGCTGAGCCAAAGAGGCAGTCCCAGAACCAGCGAAATCTGGGGGCTGGGCAGGGGACAGAATGTATCTGCCCTCAGTGTGGAAGGAATTGCCACTCTCGAATTGGCCTATTTAGCCACCCTAGATGCTGTTTCCAGAGCACGATTCCGTAGTCTTTTGAGACTGAAGGATGCCAATAATAATCAAGAACGGTTGTAAAATGGGACAGAAATCACTTAAATGTTTCACTTAGGAACAAAAACCTTGGGCTTAATTATGGTTGTATGTTGAAGGACTACCTGTGCTGGTTAACAGAATAACAGAGTTTTTTTTTTTTTTTTTTTGAGTTGGAAGGGACCCTTGGAGGTCTTCTAGTCCAACCCCCTGCTCAGGCAGGAAACCCTGTAGCATTTCAGACAAATGGCTTTCCAATCTCTTCTTAAAAACCTCCACTGTTGGAGCCTCCAAAATCCTTGAAACTCACAGAAAATGTAAGAATTAACTAAACGCTTGTTTCAAATTGTATTTGAATATTCCAATATCTCAGAGGTTCCTACAAAGAAGAGGGAGTCAAACTGTTCTCCAAAGTACCTGAGGGTAGAACAAGAAACAATGGGTGGAAATTCATCAAGGAGAGAAGCAACTTAGAAGTAAGGAGAAATTTCCTGACTGTTAGAACAATCAATAAGTGGAGCAACAGCCTGCAGAAGTTGTGAATGCTCCAACACTGGAATTTTTAAAGAAAATGTTGGATAACCATTTGTCTGAAATGGTGTAGGGTTTCCTGCCTGGGAAGAGGGTTGGACTAGAAGGCCTCCAAGGTCCTTTCCAACTCTGTTATTATTATTATTATTATTATTAAGCTGGTCATTTGCATCCTTTTAGAGAGATGTTGAGGCCACTTGGATGTTTGTCTTGGTCCTCGGGGTCACCTGAGTGGTGCAATTGAGGACCTGTATACTGCACGAATCAAGAAGAGGGCCGTGAAAATATTTACAGACCCCTCGCATCCTGGACATAAACTGTTTCAACTCCTACCCTCAAAACGACGCTATAGAGCACTGCACACCAGAACAACTAGACACAAGAACAGTTTTTTCCCGAAGGCCATCACTCTGCTAAACAAATAATTCCATCAACACTGTCAAACTATTTACTGAATCTGCACTACTATTAATCTTCTCATCGTTCCCATCACCAATCTCTTTCCACTTATGACTGTATGACTGTAACTTTGTTGCTGGCAATCCTTATGATTTATATTGATATATTGACCATCAATTGTGTTGTAAATGTTGTACCTTGATGAACGTATCTTTTCTTTTATGTACACTGAGAGCATATGCACCAAGACAAATTCCTTGTGTGTCCAATCACACTTGGCAAATAAAGAATTCTATTCTATTCTATTCTATTCAAATGGGTGTGAAGCCTTCTTGGAACTGCAGAAAGGACCATGTTGTAGACTGGAGATGGATGATGTCGTATCCTTCCCCATCTGTTGAGAGGGGGTTGTTCAGTTTTGATGAAGGCAATTAAGCGTCACTCAGGTGACCTTGAGGACACAGATGAACCTCCAAGTGGCCTCAAGGGCTCTCTAAAAAGGATGCAAATGACCAGCTGTCTGCAAGGAATATAAATCCTCCCATTCCCCACCATCCAATTTAGAGCTGAAGAAGCTTCTTGGACAAGAAGCGAAACATCTACAAATCCAAAGGCAGTCCTTTGAATTGCCTCTTGAAAAAGCCCCTTTGGGGCAACCATGACCTGGATGGTGGAGAATCTCCATAGGTTGAGATCCAAAGTATTCGCTCAACATCGTAACCTTTGCTTTTCTTCCCGTTCCTTCCATGACTGTTGTTTAAAGCAGCTGTCGCACCAGCAGCAACACCCGAGTTGCGTAACACACCTCCTCCCTCTGACGTGTGGGACGAGCCATGATGAGAAGTTGGATCAGAATCGAAGGGAATTACCCTGTTTTTAATTTCGTGTAAGGTTCTTGCGGTCACGATTTCTTTGTTTGGGTTTTTGTTTGAAGTTCCTGGATGACATTTCAACATGAGTCAGAATTTCAGTACGGTGGAGTTTTCTGCCATGTGCTAATCGTGCTACTTCACATTCCTCCCATCCAATGTTGCCGTTAATCCGAGAAAAGACCTTTAAGAATGTTCTTTTTTAGTGTTTCACGTCATTAAGTGCATCGCTTTTCTTTTTTTTTTCTTTTTTTTATTTGCATTTATATCCTGCCTTTCTCCGAAGACTCAGGACGGCTTACACTGTGTTAAGCAATAGTCTTCATTCTATTTGTATATTATATACAAAGTCAACTTTTATTGCCCCCAACAATCTGGGTCCTCATTTTACCTCCCTTATAAAGGATGGAAGGCTGAGTCAACCTTGGGCCTGGTGGGACTTGAACCTGCAGTAATTGCAAGCAGCTGCTGTTAATAACAGACTGTCTTAGCAGTCTGAGCCACACAGAGCCCTTTTAAGATGTAAAGAACTTAAGATGTAAATTGACGTCTGTAATCAGTGCTCCTCTTTGTGATTCAGACTGCGTTCAGGTCACTCGTACGAGGCTTTATATTTTTATATTTCTCTGGAAAATGATTTGTTTGGATTTGGTGAGTTGTTGGGTTTTTTTCCGGTAAGGTGAGTAAGAAATGATATTGGGGGGGGGGGAAATGCATTACAGAGAAATGTTAAATGGAAAAACAGATTTGTCATTAGTCATTTCTCTGTTGGCTGATATCGTATATTAGCCGAAACAGGGCGAATATATACATGTGATGTTCAGATATGTTTCGTCGGCCTTAAAATATAAGTGTGTTGCAAAACACACATGTCCCCCACCCTTTTTTCAAGGAACAAACTCTTTTCTCTGTCGTTGAACAAGCAACTCAAGAATGTGGGTAGTTCTTGACTTACAGCCATTAGTTTACTGACTGTAAGTTGAAGTTATAATAGGACTGAAAAAAAGCTATAAGCTCGTTATAATACAGGTAGTCATAGAACATAGAAAAATAGAGTTGGAAGGGACCTTGGAGGTCTTTTAGTCCAACCCCCTGTTCAAGCAGGAGACCCTGTACAATTCCAGTCAAATGACTATCCAGTCTCCTCTTAAAAACCTCTGGTGATGAAGCACCTACAACTTCTTGTGGCAAGCTGTTCCACTGGTTACTTGTCCTCACTGTTGGGAGGTTTCTCCTTAATTCTAGGTTGCTTCTCTCCTTGGTTAGTTTCCCCCCATTGAATAGAATAGAATAGAATTTTTATTGGCCAAGTGTGATTGGACACACAAGGAATTTGTCTTGGTGCAGATGCTCTCAGTGTACATAAAAGAAAAGATACGTTCATCAAGGTACAACATTTACAACACAATTGATGGTCAATATATCAATATAAATCATAAGGATTGCCAGCAACAAGTTATAGTCATACAGTTATAAATGGAAAGAGATTGGTGATGGGAACGATGAGAAGATTAATAGTAGTGCAGATTCAGTAAATAGTTTGACAGTGTTGAGGGAATTATTTGTTTAGCAGAGTGATGGCCTTCGGGAAAAAACTGTTCTTGTGTCTAGTTGTTCTGGTGTGCAGTGCTCTATAGCGTCGTTTTGAGGGTAGGAGTTGAAACAGTTTATGTCCAGGATGCGAGGGGTCTGTAAATATTTTCACGGCCCTCTTCTTGATTCGTGCAGTATACAGATCCTCAATTGTTTCTCATCTTCGCTTTGGAAATAATTTGAGCCCCTCAGGTATTGGAACACTGCATTGTTCATTAAGCGTCTGGTGGCTCAGACTGCTAAGACAGTCTGTTATTAACAGCAGCTGCTTGCAATTACTGCAGGTTCAAGTCCCACCAGGCCCAAGGTTGACTCAGCCTTCCATCCTTTATAAGGTAGGTAAAATGAGGACCCAGATTGTTGGGGGCAATAAAGTTGACTTTGTATAATAATATACAAATGGATGAAGACTATTGCTTGACATAGTGTAAGCCGCCCTGAGTCTTCGGAGAAGGGCGGGATATAAATGCAAATAATAATAATAATAAAAAGCGACTGTTCGAACTTACAATGAGAAAAGTTCTTACGACCAGTCCTTGCGCTTATGACCATTGCAACATCCCCATGGTCACGTGATCAACATTTGGTTGCTTGGCAACCAGCATGTATTTACCATGGTTTGGAGGGGTGGGTAGGATCCCAGGATCACCTGGTCGCCATCTGTGACTTTCCCAGCTTGCTCCCATCAAGCACCAAAGGAAGCCAGATTTACTTAATGACCACGTGATTCATTTAACAACTGCTGTGTTAGGCTCACTTGACAATTGTGGCAAAAACATAAAATTAGTCCCTTGATTAGCAATGGAAATGGTGGTCCTGATTTTTGTCGTAAGTTGAGGACTACCTGTATTCTAAACTGAGACTTTCTCTCTAGGAACCAGGAGGTTGTAAATCAAACTCAGATCTGTATAATATAGCAGATTATTAGCCATATGTGATGAATGTGGGCGCGTTTATATTTTAAAGGTTGTCCTTGACTTACGACCATTCATTTAGTGTCCATCTGACGTTACAAGGGCCCTGAAAAAAGTGACTTATGACCGTTTTTCGCACCTAACAACCTCTGCAGAATCTCTGTGGTCACATGATTCAAATTCGGATGCTTGGCAACTGATTCATATTTATGACAGTGGCAGCGCCCCAGGTGGGGGGGTCAAGCGATCCCCTTTTGCGATCTTCTGACAAGCAAATTCAGTGGGGGGAGCCTGATTCACTTAACAACCATGTTGTTGTAACCCAGGCTCAAGTAGGCAGTAGGAAACTTAGTCTATGAAAAAGCAAACAAACTTTATTCGAACAGCTGAGAATTACTTCATTCCCAGCGTCGTTCAACTCAAATTAAAACAAATTCCTCCCAACACAAATTCCTCAGTCCTATCACCAACCTTGGTCCAATTAGGCAAACTGCCAAAGGCCTTTCTTGGCAAACGTTGAGAAGTCACAAAAATAAATGCAAGGTGTAGACGAAGCAGAAGACAAAGCTACTAATGTTGTTTTCCGGCAAAGCCCAAGAGCCGTTGCTGGTCTTTTAAGCCTTATGGGAGGGGCCAATCATCTCTTGACTTTACTCCTGAGTTGTCCTCTTTGCTTGAGCTGCTCTTGCCTTCCGGCAGCTCTTCTCATGTATGCATTAGGAACAGGCTCCTCCTGTTCCTCTGCCTCACTACTATCAGGCTCTGGAGGCTCTGGAGTCCACACCTCACTCCCCGATGGCCCTGGCCCCCCCCTCAGCCGCATCGCTGACTGACTCCGTTGCCAGCTCCGCAGGCTGTTGGTGGAACCACAACACGTTACTCACTGAACCACTGCTGTGATTCACTTAACAACGGTGACAAGAAAGGTCGTAAAATGGGACGACATTCACTTATGTCACTTATTCAATGTTCGTTCGGCGCTCAATTGAGGTTGCAATTCCAGGACAACCTATTGTTTAATAATTCTATCCTGCACGTTCCAGTCTCGATTGAGAAATGAGATTTCTCAAGTATTTGTGACCCTTGCTCAGCCATGACAGAAGAAAACGTCAGCACAGTCAAGGGAGTTTGAACTCGTGTGTGTGACTGACTAAAAGTAGGACGGAGTGAGAAAGAAAGCCTTGATCAGCCAAGCTGCTGAAAAGCAGAAGTCCTGCGGCCTTTCTTGGCTCGGATTTTAGCAAAACCTTCATCTATCTATTGCTGAAAGTCAAGAGGCAGCTCAAAAGAATAACTCTTAATCTTTCAACAAATAGACCCATTCAATGGCCATTTCAGCCAGGAAATATTATTTTTACCTCCGGCCAAATCTAATGGAACTTCGTCTTTGGACAACTCAGTCCCTGACAGATTTATAAATAGGATTACACACACACCCCAACCCCTTTCTTTTTAAATCTTTTTCAAGCCTGTCTGGTTTTCAGAAACTGTCTGGACTATTCTTGTCGTTTTCTTGGCGAGGTTTTTTTTTCAGAAGTGGCTTGGCCCTGGATTCCTTCCTAGTGACTGGTCCAAAGTCCCCCGGCTGTGCCCAAAATAGGACTAGAACTCACAATCTCCTGGTTTCCAGACCTGGCAACTTCAACACGACACTCAACTGGGTGAGAAAACTGAGAAAACCCCTGATTATTATTATTATTATTATTTATTAGATTTTTATACCGCCTTTCTCCCGAAGGACTCAGGGCGGTTCACAGCCATAATAAAAAATAGAACAATATACAATTAAAACAACAAATTAAAAAACTTATTATATATGGGCTGAGATATAAAACAATATCCTATTAAAATGAAACTCTCTAAAACTATAAAATTATAAAATTTAAAAATCACGAAGCCAGTCCCACACGGATGAATAAATAGGTCTTGAGCTCACGGCGGAAGGTCCGAAGGTCAGGCAGTTGGCGTAATCCAGGGGGAAGTTCGTTCCAGAGGGAAGAAGGACCTTCCCCTGGGGGCCGCCAACCGACATTCCTTGGCGGACGGCACCCTGAGAAGCCCCTCTCTGTGTGAGCGTACGGGACGGTGGGAGGTAATTCGGTAGCAGAAGGCGGTCCCGTAAGTACCCTGGCCCTAAGCCATGGAGCGCTTTAAAGGTAGTGACCAACACTATCTTTAAAGGTAGTGTTGGTCAATGATATTGCATTAATGTTGCACTATACAGTAGAATTCAGTATAATTACCGCTCTGGGATAGAAGCTGTTTTTCAACCTACTTGTCCTTGTTTATCTGTTTATATGGGCGTTGATTGCAATCAAGGAAGAAATCATACCTTGAGCAAGGAGTATCAAGGAAGATTGAAACTGATCCCAACCAAGTGACATGATAGCAACAGCAATAGCACTTATGTATTGCTTTACAGTGCCTTACAGCCCTCTCTAAGCAGTTTTGATCGCAGTCTTCCAATTGTTGTGACTCCAGCCCCCGAACCTGGCCCTATGCCCGAAAGTGACTCAGGGAGTGAGGGGGAAGAGCCGGTAAGGCTTACCTCGGGAGCACCGATTCCTTTGGCCCAGCTCCAGGAGCCAGAACCAGGCCAGTCGGAGGACGTAATGAGGCCATCATCCCCTGATTCCTCCCTTCTCCAGGCTACGCCTTCAGACACACCTGATAATAATAATAATCAAGCTTGGATTGACCCGCGCTTCAGAAGATTAGTGAGGCAGCGTCATCAAAGGGAAGGGTGGGGCAGGAGCCCCACCCCACAGGATATATAAGGAGCTTTGGGACTGCTCTCACTCCACGGGAAGCAAAAGTTTAGCTGATCCATTTCAAAAAGAGCTGAAAGTCTTGCTACGTGAGTCATTTGTTTGAACTTTGGCAGGCAGCTGCGATTTCTCTGCCAGGACTGATAAGAGCCATGAATCCACTGGCTGAAGGCCAGCTCGTTAACCCGAAGTGGGGAAGGAGACAGAACACCAATATTTGAGGAGCTGCCACAAAGAAGAGGGAGTCAAGCTATTCTCCAAAGCACCAGAAGGCAGGACAAGAAACAACGATGGAAACTCATCAAGGAGAGAAGCAACCTGGAACTAAGGAGAAATTTTCTGAATGTGAGAACAATTAACCAGTGGAATGACTTGCCTCCTGAAGTTTTGGGTACTCCATCACTGGAGGTTTTTAAGGGGAGACTGGTCAGCCTTTTTTCTGAAATGATGTAGGGTCTCCTGCTTGAGCTGGCGGGCAGGAGGTTGGACTGGGCGCAAAACATTTGCAGAAAACAGCCATATTTTTCCAATTACCGTGTTTCCCCGAAAATAAGATCCTGACTTATATTTTTTTTTTGAACCCTGAAATAAGCGCTTGGCCTTATTACCATGCGCTCAAAAGCCCGATTGGGCTTATTATGAGGGGATGTCTTATTTTGGGGGAAACAGGGTACCTATTGCTACAAAGCCTATTGAAGCATGGATTAAATTACATGCGGCAATAAAATAACAATGACTAACATCATGATTAATACGTAACTATGATCTGGTGGAAAACACTCATCTGGAAAACTGCAGAATTGCATACCACCTGAGATCATTGCATTGGTCAATTGGCCTGCTCTGAGGCTGCAAATTTTCCTGGAACATCGTAGAAATCCAGCATCAGAAAACCCCTAATTTGGAGTATACGAGAGCACCAATGTGCTTCATAAATAATTCTCCTTTTATGGTCCTGCTGAAGTCCTTAGCTCAACAGCTACCAGAACCTCTTGAAATTTTTGGGGAACTTACATCACTGAGCTTCCCTGGAATCTGGAACACAGAAATATACATTGAATGGTTACCTGAAAAAAAAATGGGCTTTTTCTTCCTTTGTATGTATAAAATATGCAATGAATTTGTAGCATTAACACACCTTCCGCTTTCCTATCTTCCGGATCTGGCATCAGCAAAGCAGTTTTTTTAAAAATAATTGCCAAGCTAGCTCACACGTTTGAATTGGAATAGAGCTGGAAGGGACCTTGGAGATCTTCTAGTCCAACCCCTTGCTCAAGCAGAAGATTCTATACCATTCCAGACAAATGGTTATCCAGCATATTCTTAAAAATTTCCAGTGTTGGAGCACTCACAACTTCTGGAGACAAGCAGTTACAATGATTAATTGTTCTCACTGTTAGGAAGTTTCTCCATAGTTCTAAGTTGCTTCTCTCCTTGATTAGTTTCCATCCATTGTTACTTGTCTTACCTTCAGGGGCTTTGGAAAATAATTTGACCCCCTCTTCTTTATGGTAGCCCCTCAAATTAACAGACATGATAGCAACCTTCTAGTAAAAAAGGCTGAGCGCCAAAGAATTGAGGCCTTTGAACTCTGTTGCTGGAGAAGACTCCGGCGAGTCCCTTGGATTGCAAGGCGATCCAACCGGTCAGTCCTAGAGGAGATCAACCCTGACTGCTCCTTAGAAGGCCAGATCCTGAAGAGGAAACTGAAATACTTTGGCCACCTAATGAGAGAGAAGGACTCACTGGAGAAGAGCCTAATGCTGGGAAAGATTGAGGGCAAAAGAAGAAGGGGACGACAGAGAACGAGGTGGCTGGATGGAGTCACTGAAGCAGGAGGCATGAGTTTAAATGGACTCCAGAGGCTGGTAGAGGACAGGAAGGCCTGGAGGAATGTTGTCCATGGGGTCGCGATGGGTCGGACACGACTTCACAACTTTCTCTACATTGGCCAAACCCAAATCCTGCAACCTTTCTTCCTATGTTTTAGTCCCCAGGCCTTTAATTGTTTTAGTTGCTGTTCTCTGCACTTTTTCCAAAGTCTCAACATTTATTTATTTTTTTTGTAGTGCAGTGACCCAAAGTGGATGCGTGTATCTGATTCTGGATGACCTTACAAAATCTGGTCATAAATGCCGGTGGGCTGCGAAGAGCCTGAATTTTGAACATGTGTCTGTGGGGGTTCTCAAACAGCTGTAACTTTGAGGACTGGATTTAACTGCCCTGCATTCAGCACCGTCGTAACTCGGAACGGGATGCTGAATGAATGGTCATTAAGTGAGGACTACAGGGGGTCCTCGACCTACGACCACAACTGAGTGCGCCAAATTTCTTGTTGCTAAACAAGACCTTTGTGAAGTCAGTTTGGCCCCATTTTGCTCTCTTTCTCGTCACCGTTGTTAAGTGAATCACTGCAAGTGTTAAGTTAGTCACACGGTTGTTAAGTGAATCGGGATTCCCCCCCATGGACTTTGCTTCTCTGAATGCTGCAAAAGGGGATCACGTGACCCCGGGAAACTGTGACTGTCATAAATACGACTCAGTTGCCAAGCGTCCAAATTTTGATCTCGTGACCATGCGGATGCTGCCATGGTCGTAAATGCAAACACCAGTCTTAACTTGCTGTTTTTCAGTGCCGTTGTAACTTTGAACGGTCACTAAACGAACTGTTTTAAGCTGAGGACTACCTGTACAGAACAGAACAGAATAACAGAGTTGGAAGAGACCTTGGAGGTCTTCTAGACCAACCCTGTCGTGTCCCACTCCTCCTCTGACGGTCGGGTCGGGGAAGTCTGTATCAAGCGTGGCCACAAAGCCTCTGCAGCCTTGCCAAAGTTCTGTCAGAGTTCTCAGGGCAGGCAGGAGTCCAAGATGTGACTTCAGCAATCCAAATTAGACTTTGCCTGACTCAAAGAATGCCAGAAAGCAGATCCTTTATATAGGCCATGGGGTGTGGCTCCGTGACTCAGCACTTATCCAGGCCTGCCCCTCCCTTCCTTTTGCTGACGTCGCCTCTCCATTCTCCGGAAGCGTGGATCCGTCCACCCTCCAGCTGCCGGCAATTCCAGCTCGTGACTGGCTTCAGGCTCCTCATGTTCACATGCTGTGGGGGAGGGGTTTATTTGCTCGGTCTGTCCGGGCATGGTGCCAGGACCGGAGGCCGGAGGCATGCCAGGCCCTTCGTCTGCATTATCAGTATCTGGCTGAGATAACAGGAGATGAGAGGGGCCCAGCTGCGGAGAGGGGGCTGGCGAGACACAACAAACCCCCTGCTCAAGCAGGAAACATTTCCAACAAATGGTTGTCCAATCTCTTCTTAAAAACTTAACAGTTGTGGGGCATTCACAACTTCTGGAGGCAAGTCATTCCACTGGTTAATTGTTCTCACTGTCAGGTGAGGTGCAGTACGTAAAATTATCTACCACAACGTCCTACCTGTCAATGACTACTTCAGCTTCAACCACAACAATACACGAAGCAAATAATAGATATAAACTCCAGGTCAACCGCTCCAAACTCGATTGCAGAAAATACGACTTCAGTAACAAGAGTGGTCAATGCCTGGAATGCACTACCTGACTCTGTGGTTTCTTCCCCAAACCCCCCAAACTTTAAGCTTAAACTGTCTACTGTTGACTTCACCCCATTCCTAAGAGGTCTGTAAGGGGCGTGCATAAGAGCACCAGCGTGCCTACTGTCCCTGTCCTAATATTCCTTTTTTTACTTACTCTTTTCATGTATCCAAATCATGTTTATATGTACTTTTACCTGCTATCTTATATATGATTGACTGACTGACTGACTGACTAAATAAATAAATAGTTGCTTCTCTCCTTGATCAATTTCCACCTGTTGCTTCTTGTCCTGCCCTCTGGTGCTTTGGGGAATAGCTTGAGTCCCTCTTCTTTGTGGCAGCCCCTGAGATATTGGAAGACTGCTATCATGTCTCTCCTAGTCCTTCTTTTCATTAAACTAGGCATACCGAGTTCTTGCAACCGTTCTTCGTATGTTTTAACCTCCAGTCCCCTAATCATCTTTGTTGCTCTTCTCTGCACTCTTTCTAGAGTCTCAACATCTTTTTCACATCGTGGCGACCAAAACTGGATGCAAATATTCCAAGTGTGGCCTTACCAAGGCATTATAAAGTGGTATTAACACTTCACGTGATCTTGATTCTATCCCTCTGTTTATGCAGCCCAGAACTGTGTTGGCTTTTTTAGCAGCTGCTGTACACGGCTGGGTCATATCTAAATGGTTGTCCACTAGGACTCCAAGATCCCTCTCACAGGTACTGCTATTGAGCAAAGTACCACATATCCGGTACCTGTGCATTTTGCTTTTCTTGCCTAAATGTAGAACTTTCCTTTTTTCACCCTTGAATTTCATTTTGTTGGATAGCTTACGCTACTTGTCATTTGTCATTCAGGTGACGCAAGGAGGGGAGGCACTTCTATTTGCAACACAGTCAGCATGATAAAATAAAGCATTTCAGATTGTAGGCCAGCCACTTATTGATGTCACTAGAAAAAATATGTTCTTGGCAAGAAATTAAAATTTCCACTATCGGTCAGGTTTCGCGGCCAAGAATTACCCTACAGCCTTCCAAATTTCCCCATTTAGTACGATATGACAGGAAACGGATTCCTTTGGGCGGACAGAAGTATTTTATTTTATTCCAGAAGTTAAACTGAAAGGAGCTAAATCTGAAAGACTCGGGCCAGATTAGGCTGAATGAAATAGGGGAAATCAGATAAGGAAAAAAAGAATGACATACTTATATTTAGTTTGGCAGGGCCTGGATATTTTTTTTTTTTTCCTACTGGGGCTCCGAGTAGTCCATTAAATCATTTTTGGTGTTATTTGTCCGGGAAGAGATGCAAAACGCGGAGAGGATGCAGTAGCGCTAAAATAAATCTGATTATATAATACACTTTTTTTTTTTTTGTTCTGCGAAGTTTCGTCGATGGAAAATTGCAGGGAAGTGATTCGTCGTCATCATAAACTCCCTTCTTTCCTAGGCTGCAGGTTTAATATTTTGAAGGCAGCATTTTTGTCTCTCCTAAACAAGCCATTTGTTTTAAAGTAGTCCTCGGCTTAACAGCCTCGACAACCCCACTCCCCTCTAAAACTGATGGCGTTACCCTGTTGGGTAATGAAACATCTGCAAGAAAACAATCAACCTCTTCCACCTTCTGCCCCTTCCTTCCTTCCCTCCCTCTCTCCTCCTCCTCCCCTTCTTCTCCTCCTCCACTCTAGCAAACCCCACTCTGCTCTAAAACTGATGATGTGGGTGTTTTTTTTTTATTTGCATTTATATCCCGCCCTTCTCCGAAGACTCAGGGCGGCTTACACTATGTCAAGCAATAGTCTTCATCCATTTGTATATTATATACAAAGTCAACTTTTATTGCCCCCCAACAATCTGGGTCCTCATTTTACCTACCTTATAAAGGATGGAAGGCTGAGTCACCCTTGGGTCTGGTGGGACTTGAACCTGCAGTAATTGCAAGCAGCTGCTGTTAATAACAGACTGCATTAGCCTGTTGAGCCACCAAAGGAAGATGGCCTCATTTTCCGCTGGACGTTATGCCAGGTTGACCATCTCCACTGTACAGAATGGAAAAGAGCCACAATCCCTGTTCCGGCCAGCGCTGGACCAAGAGATAATGAAGTTTTATTGGACCGTAAAAAATTTTTTTACCATCTCTTCAGATATTGGACCCTTGCAACCCCTGGCCTCCATCCGTTTATAAACTGGTTCCCGATTATTCTTTTTCCTCATTTAACCAGGATGACCGGAGAGGTCTTGGACAACTCACCACGGCTAACTCATCACTGGTCAACTCGCTGCGGGACAAAAGTTACACCGATCCCAAAGAAACGGCGGGGATAAGATTCATGAAACAAAAGAAACGCCAAAATAAAACGGGAATGTCAAAAAAAATTACAATCGCCATTTAAATTATTTTCAACAATTCAATGGATTCGCTGAATTGTCCGGCGGTCAGTTGGCCAAGGCGAGTTGTCTCATTCTGCGACCAGAGCCAGAACATTTAATAATAATAATAATAATAACAACAACAGAGTTGGAGGGGACCTTGGAGGCCTTCTAGTCCAACCCCCTGCCCAGGCAGGAAGCCCTACACCACTTCAGACAAATGATTATCTAATCTCTTCTTAAATACTTCCAGTGTTCGAGTATTCACAACTTCTGCAGGCAAGTTGTTCCACTGATTAATTGTTCTAACTGTCAGGAAATTTCTCCTTAGTTCTAAGTTGCTTCTCTCCTTGATGAGTTTCCCCCCATTGCTTCTTGTTCTACCCTCAGGTGCTTTGGAGAATATCTTGACTCCCACTTCTTTGTGGCAGCCCCTGAGATATTGGAACACTGCTATCATGTCTCCCCTAGTCCTTCTTTTTATTCCTCAATGCTTCCTTCTCTAGTGCGGACACTTGACTCCTCTGTTTTCTACTCGCACTGTAGAGAAAAGCAACGGAGCAGAAAAGAACTAGAAATCAGTTTTAATCCTGTGCACAAATATAGGAACCGATATGAAAAAAGGACAGAGAGCTCCGGCAGTGATTTCTCTCTCTCTCTCTTTCTTTCTTTCTTTCTTTCTTTCTTTCTTTCTTTCTTTCTTTCTTTCTTTCTTTCTTTCTTTCGTCTTTCTCTTTCTCTCTCACTGCAGCATTTATGAGGTGTACATTTGCTATAAAAGAAGAGTCCGTTCTCCCGCCCCCCACTGCCGATCGCTCAATTTTCATACAAGTGCAAAATCAGATTTATGGAACGGCCCAGGAGATCCCTGGAAAACGGGATTTTCCCCCTTGCATTCCGTGGCCCGGTTTGATCAAGTAGCCCCAGAAGTCTTCCAATTCCCGACAGATTTGTAGCTTTGCAAAAAAACAAAACAAAACAAAACAAAAAAACAAAAAATAAGAGAGAGAGATATGCGTCTTGTGCATATTTGAAACTCCAACTGCCCCGTCCCACTCCACGCTCAGGAGGAGGGACAGCAGAGCAGGAAGGAAAGGACATCCTGTCCCAGTTCTTCTCAGGGTTGAGGTCTCTTGCAAGATGCCACGAGAGGGGACAAATGGGTCTTTGATTCGGTGAGGGGAGGGGAGGTCTTAGGAAGCTCCTTGAGGGACAGAGAGAGGGGAGGAGAAATGAGGGGGGAGAGAAGGAGGAGAAGAGTGTCTTATGGAAGGGGCCAAAGTGTCCGGCGTGGCAATGGCTTGGTGGTCCTCCTATGTGATGTCCTTCTGCCTCGGGGGACGATGGATGTTCCTCACAACGGACCTGACCATCCACTCGATCCCTTCGTTGACACCTTTCCTGTGGGACGGGAGAGAGAGAGACACAGAAGGGTCCAGCATGACTTCCAAACCAGTGTTGTGGTCGGCCAGCAGCCTGCGGAACTGGCAATGGAGTCAGACAGCGATGAGGCTGAGAAAGAACGTGGGCCAGTCCTGGAGGCTGGGAAGACCTGGATGAGGGCTCTGTGTCAGAGGCAGAGGTGGGGCCAGGGCCATCAGGAAGTGATGTGTGGACACCAAAGCCTCCAGAGGCTGACAGTAGTGAGGCAGAGGAACAGGAGGAGCCTGTTCTTAATGCACGCATGAGAAGAGCTCCCAGAAGGCAAGAGCAGCTCAAGCAAAGAGGACGACTCGGGAATAAGGCCAGGAGATGATTGGCCCCTCCCATAAGGCTTAAAAGACCAGCAATGACTCTTGGGCTCTTTGCTGGAAAACAACATTGATAGACATGCTCTTTGTCTTGCTGCATTTATTTCTTATTGGGGTCTTCTGCTTTTGAACTTTTGTCAACAAAAGCCTTTGGCAGTTTGCCTAATTAGACCAAGGTTGGTGATAAGACTGAAGAATTGTGTTAGGAAGAATTTGCTTTGATTTAGTTTGGACGATGCTGAGAAGGAGTTAATTCTCAGCAGTTCTAATAAAATCTGTTTGTGTTTGAGCTG
This sequence comes from Ahaetulla prasina, assembly GCF_028640845.1. Classification (NCBI taxonomy): domain Eukaryota; kingdom Metazoa; phylum Chordata; class Lepidosauria; order Squamata; family Colubridae; genus Ahaetulla; species Ahaetulla prasina. Next base: position 225,647,005 of record NC_080541.1, on the reverse strand, counting down.
ATTGCGTCTACTGCTACCTACCTGGGCCTGGGTCACAACAACCATCTATAGCAGGGGTCTCCAACCTTGGTCTCTTTAAGACTTTAATCTGGCTGAGGAACTCTGGAAGTTGAAGTCCACAAGTCTTAAAGGGACCAAGGTTGGAGACCCCTGATCTGTAGGATGGTCCTGTTCTTTTAAGACTTCTCCATAAAAACCCTCTTTTAGGGGGTTCTAAATATTTGGCCTTCCCTGATGGGACTGTCCGGTTTTCATATATCTACATTCAAATTATCAGCCAGCTGCCCGGAGTTACTTTAGATAGTCCTCGACTTACGACTACAATCGAGCCCCCAATTTCTGTTGCTCAGTGAGAGATTGGTCAAGCGAGCTTTGCCCCATTGGGTGACCTTTCTTGCCACTGTTGCTAACTTGAATCACTGCAATTTAGTAAGGCGGTTGTTATGTGAATCCAGCTTCCCCATCGACTTTGCTCGTCAGAAGTTCGCAAAAGGGGATCGCCTGACCCACGTGACAGCCGCAACCGTCATAAATATGAATCAGTTGCCAAGCATCTGAGTTTTGTTCACGTGACCACAGGGATACTGCCACCGTTGTTAAGTGTGAAAAATGATCACACGTCACTTCCTTTTCAGTGCTGTTGGAACTTCGGTCATTAAATGAACTGTTGTAAGTCGAGGACTACCTGTAATGGACTTTTGTCCCCTACTTAACAGCAATTGGATGGTCATTTGTCGGGGTGTATTCCAGCCATGGGCGGGGGTTGGACTAGAGGACCTCCAAAGCCCCTTGCAAGCCTTAACTGTCAACTTGCAAAGCATTTCTAGTCTCCTCTCGAGTTGCCATGGATAGAAACGGGGGAGAACTGATGGAGCAATTCATCAGCCTCATTCCACGTATACCTTCCTCAAAAGTTGGATCTCAGATTACCAGAGCCAGTTTGTGAGGCGTGGTTTCCACAGCCTGGGAAAGTGCCTCGTTGGAGAATGTGATTTATGACACAGCCTGAGGAGTGGGGGAACAGGGTCATAGTTGAGCTGTAATCTACATGCGGCAGAGTTGACTATGCTTGGGAAGCTGCCGACATGTTGCTCCTAATAAATAACTGGTTTTCTTTTGAAACTTGGCTCGAGGCTCATGAGTTAATTAGGGCATTCGTCGGAGCCCTGACACTTACATTCTTGGATTCTAGGTTCCGCCAGAATCCAGGCCAATACTATTTAAGTAGGGGTCCTAAGAGTGAGTTGACCACCTTTTGACCAGGCCTTTCCAGCATCTCCCCATGTTCTCCTTCCCCGACAGGCTCTCTACCTACCCGGTGAGGGCCGAGCAACTTTGGGTCAAGCAGTCCCTCTTCCCAATTTTGTTGATGCAGTCGCTGAATGCCGTCTTGATATCGGGGATCGAGAGGCAGTTCTGGAGGAGCAAGAGAAATGGAAGAGTCACGTTTTTGCAAATCTATTCAACCAACATCCCTGAATGAATCCAGCACGGGTAGCTTGAAAAGACCGCCGACACTCGGCTCCCTGTTGGGAAAGATGGAGGGTAGATTCAGGTAGGCCTGGACCTACAATTGCAACGGAACCTACCTGTTGCAGGTACTCCTCGACTTACAACAGTTCATTCAGTGACTCTTCGAAGTGGCAACGGGATTGAAAAAAGTGACTTGTAATGCTTTTCAGTGTTACGATCTTTGCAGCATGCAAAGATCATGTGATCGGAATTTGGATGCTTCGCGACTGACTCATATTTATGACGATTGCGGTGTCCTGAGGTCACGCAATCAACTTTTGCGACCGTCTGACAAACAAAGTCTGTGGGGAAGCCAGATTCACTTAAAAACTGTGTGAGCAGCTTAACAAACGTTTCGAAATGCAGGGCTCAAGTGTCCGATCGTAACTCGAGGACTCCCTGTACGGTCCCAAGTGGGGATGGCCGTCGGGTGAGACAGCCTTACTTAATGATGCCCCCCACTCCCGCAGTCGTTAAGCAAACCTGCAGAGCACGGGGTGCCTCCAAGGTTGGGGAAGCCCTGGGGCCATTTTCCTTAAGGTGGACCGTTTCGCCAGTTTAAATAAAAACATTTCCAAGAGAAAGCTGTTTTATTTCACCCCCTTTTTTTCCCCCTGCACTAACCAGGTTAATATCATACAGTATCAGAGAATATGGCCCGTGAGCTTTTTGTTACACGTTTACTTCGACAAAGGGGAATATTTGTAGCAAAGGGTTGAAATGAAGGATCCTCGGTGCTCTCTCGAGCCTGGAGGTTTTCTTCCAGACGTTTCATTACCCAACCAGGTAACATCATCAATGCTAGAAGGGTGTGGGGTTGGTGGAGAGGAGGAAACAGAAGAGGAGGAGGACTTTGTAATTCAGGGTTGAACTGTGTGGTCCTTAGTGCTCTCTGAGCTTGGTTGTTTTCTTACTCTGAGCTTGGTTGTTTTCTTACCCAACTAGGTGACATTATCAGTGCTAGAAGGAAGTGGGGTTTGGGGAGAGGAGGAAAAGGATGGTGTCCTTGGTGATCTCTGAGCTTTGTTGTCCCAAAGGTGCTTTTTCAAGAGGCAACTGGAGTTCGTTTTTCTTTGGTGACAATTCGCTTCTCCTCCAAGGAGCATCTTCAGTTCTGACTGGAGGATTTACATTCCTTGCAGTCCTCTGGTCGTTAGTCCTCTCTCTGAGAATTATTGAGACCTACTTGGAGGTCCATCTGGGCCCTCAGGGTCTCCTGAATCAGAGTGCAAATGGACATGGAGCTTTCTTGGAACTGCTGAAACCTCCAAGCGGCCTCCTCGACCCTTGGAAAGAGCGCTAACAACCGGACGATTGCAAGGAATACAGTATAAATCCTTCCCCCCCCCTCCACCATTCAGTCCGAACTACAGATGCTCCTTGGATGAGAAGCGAAATGTCTTCAAGAAAAGACAAAGTCCAGTTGAACAGAACAGAATAGAATAGAATAGAACAGAATAGAATAGAATAGAATAGAATAGAATAGAATAGAATAGAATGGAATGGAATGGAATGGAATGGAATGGAATGGAATAGAATTCTTTATTGGCCAAGTTTGATTGGACACACAAGGAATTTGTCTTTGGTGCATACGCTCTCAGTGTACATAAAAGAAAAGATACGTTCATCAAGAATCATAAGGTACAACACTTAATGATAGTCAGAAGGTACAAATAAGCAATCAGGAAACAATCAATATAAATCATAAGGATACAAGCAACAAACCTACAGACATACAATCATAAGTGGAAAGAGATGGGTGATGAAAACGATGAGAAGATTAATAGTAGTGCAGATTTAGTAAATAGTTTGACAGTGTTAAGGGAATTATTTGTTTAGCAGAGATGGTGTTTGGGAAAAAACTGTCCTCGTGTCTAGTTGTTCTGGTGTGCAGTGCTCTATAGCGTCGTTTTGAGGGTAGGAGTTGAAACAGTTTATATCCAGGGATGCGAGGGATCTGTAAATATTTTCACAGCCCTCTTTTTGATTCGTGCAGTATACAGGTCCTCAATGGAAGGCAGGTTGGTAGCAATTATTTTTTCTGCAGTTCTAATGATCCTCTGAAGTCTGTGTTTTTCTTATTGGGTTGCAGAACCAAACCAGACAGTTATAGAGGTGCAGATGACGGATTCAATAATTCCTCTGTAGAACTGGATCAGCAGCTCCTTGGGCAGTTTGAGCTGTTTGCCTCTTGAAAAAACACCTTTGGGACAACCGTGACCTGGATGACTTAGAATCTCACTCTGAACTTTGTTGTGTTCCTGCAGATGTTTCATTACTAAACTAGTGAACATCTTCATTCTTAGAAGGAGGTGGGGTTTGCAGGCAGGAAGGAGGAGGAGGAGGAGGAGGAGGAGGAGGAGGAGGAGGAGGAGGAGGAGGAGGAGGAGGAGGAGGAGGAGGAGGAGGAGGACGGCGACGATGATGACCGTGGAGTCCTGGGTGCTCTCTGAGCTTCGTTGTTTTCTTGCTGACATTTCATTACCAAACTAGGTAACATCATCAGTGCATTGGGGTTACCTGGTTTGGTAATGAAACATCTGCAAGAAGACTTAGAGAGCATCAAGGACTCCTCACACATTTCATTTTGCTCGATTTAGCACATTCTGGATAAAGCAAGACACGTTTTACCCTCATGTGGAGCCATGAATTTAATCTTCACGCCGCTTCGGTTACTCTGAAGCTGGGATCTGTTTTATCGTCTCTGGTTATTCAACTCTGCAAACAATTTCCCAGCACCGAGACTCAGAGCCATGACGCAAAATGTTCAACGCTACTAATGGCTTTCATTCAAACAACTACTTATCCTTTGAAAGCAAGGTTACAGCCTGGCACAGAACAAAGGAACCGAGAGATATGGAAACCGAAAGCAAATATATGCCGGACTGGCACAAGTTGTTGACGCCAAGGCCGGGAACAAAGGAGGAGGAGGAGGTAGCTGAAAGGTTTCAGTGCCAACTCAGAAAATGCTTTCAGAAAGCGACCTGACTTCTAAGAAACGGCAACAGAAAGCAAAACTCTCCCGAAATCAATACGGGCGGTCCTCGACTTACGACCAGAGTTGAGCCCGACATTTCTGCGGTGAAGGGAGACATTAGTTTAGTTTAATTTAGTTTAGTTTATTAAATTTCTATACCGCCCTTCTCCCGAAGGACTCAGGGCGGTTTACAGCCAACATCGCTTGGATTATTGTAATGCTCTCTACATGGGGCTCCCCTTGAAGTGCACTCGGAGGCTTCAGTTAGTCCAGAATGCAGCTGCGCGGGTGATAGAGGGAGCTCCGCGTAGCTCCCATATAACACCGCTCCTGCGCAGTCTGCACTGGCTGCCTGTGGCCTTTCGAGTGCACTTTAAGGTGCTGGTTACGACCTTTAAAGCGCTCCATGGCTTAGGGCCTGGGTACTTACGGGACCGCCTGCTGTTACCACATGCCTCCCACCGACCCGTACGCTCTCACAGAGAGGGACTTCTCAGGGTGCCGTCCGCCAAGCAATGTCGGCTGGCGGCCCCAGGGGGAGGTCCTTCTCTGTGGGGCTCCACTCTGGAGCGAACTTCCCCGGTTCGCCAAATACCTGACCTTCGGACATTCCGTCGCGAACTGAAGACACATCTTTTTATTCGCGCGGGGCTGTCTTAAATTGAATTTTATCAAATTTTTAAAATTCTTATTAATTAATTTTAAATGGGGTTTTTAGCTCACTGTATATTTTAATTTTCAGGCCAATTTTAAAATAAGTTTTTTAATTGCATTTTAAATTATATATTGTACTGTTTGTTTTATTTTGCCTGTACACCGCCCTGAGTCCTTCGGGAGAAGGGCGGTATAGAAATCAAATAAATAAATAAATAAATAAATAAATAAACATAAAACAATATACATAAATAGATTAAAAACACTATAAAAAATCTAATTCAAAATTTGGCTAAACATTAAAACTATTAAAAAAACCAATAGTGAAACCCCAATTAAAAACCATAACACATTAGGCCAGCCCCGCGCGATGAAATAAAAGGGTCTTGAGCTCGCGTCGGAAGGTCCGGAGGTCGGGGAGTGATCGTAATCCCGGAGGAAGCTCGTTCCAGAGGGTAGGTGCCCCCACAGAGAAGGCTCTCCCCCTGGGAGTCGCCAGCCGACACTGTTTGGCTGACGGCACCCTGAGGAGACCCTCCTTGTGGGAGCTAAGTGGGGACATTTGCCCCGTTTTATGACCGTTGTTGAGTGAAATCACTGCAGTTGATAAAGTCCGTTAACCCGGTCGTTAAGTGAATCTGGTTTCTCCATTGACTTTGCTGGTCAGAAGGTCGCAAAAGGTTCAAGGACCATCCGTCTATTGTCATTGCATTTTTAATCCACTAAGGATCTTAATCCACTCTTTGGTTTGCCTGTTATTTAAACATTAAAATACGAGGGAAAAGGGCAGGATTAAGTAATAAGTAGCCACATGGAAAGAGGAGAATGGATTCATTTCTTTTCTAGAAATGTCGCCATGAGCAAGAATGAGTGAGTAAGTTGTGCAACAGCGACATGGGCCAAGCCGAATTTAAAAGCTTTCCTAAGACAGCACCCAGATGGCATTTTCAAGCAAAGTTACGCTACTCTGAAATTCTTTAGTAACCGAGCTTCTGTTTTCAAAACATTCATGGTGAGTGAGGCCACAAATGTTTAAAGCATGAGAAACAAGGCACGAAAAGCGGGTCTTACTCATCGGTGGAATGCGGAATACGCCCAGCTTTTCATTGAAGGTCCGAGAACGATCACTTCCAAGTGGCGTTTCAAAGCAAAACCAGACTTAAGGGATCTTTTTCAAGAGGCGACGGGACTTTCGTGGTTTTTCCCTTGAAGACGTTTCGCTTCTCATCCAAGAAGCTTCTTCGGTTCTGATGGAAATGGCGGGGGAAATAGAAGGATGGATATTCCTGGCGGTCCTCTGGCCGTTGGTACTCTCTCTGAGAGTCACTGAGGCCGCTTGGAGGTTTGTCTCTGCTCTCGGGGGGTCACTGAATCCGAGTGCGGAGGGGGGGGTGTAAACTTGTTGGAACTGCTGAAAGGACTGTGCTGTTGAAGAGGTGGTGACCTATCCCTCCCGCTCAGACCAGCGGTCCTCTCTGTCCAGAATGGGGTCAAAGAGGCCATCTACATTAAGGCCAAACAGCCCCCTCTCAATAGAGGGGGAGGGATAAGCACACTACCTATCCCAGGAGTCGGCAACCTGGGGCTCTGGAGCCGCATGTGGCTCTTTCATCTCTCTGCTGCGGCTCCCCTTTGCTGATTGGTGCCACAATTTTGAGAGGAGCTGCTGCTTTGTGGGGTGGGGTGGGGGAGAGAAGCACAGCACCCCCAGGAAGAGACTCTATGGCAAGGGGCAGGCTTTCCAGTCGGCTCCACAATTGATAGGGCTTTTGGTTAGGACAGGTAGAGGAAAAAGGACACCGTGCTAGGAGGAGACTTCTATGGTAGGGGAACCGGACTTCCGGTCGGTTCCAGAATTGAACGGGGGGCTTCCGGTTAGGATATTTGTGGCTCTTTTGAGTGTTGAAGGTTGCCGACCCCTGACCTATCCCCTGTCTACAACATAGTCCTTTCAGCAGTTCTAAGAAGGGTCTACAACCATTTGCACTACTCAGGTGAGGCTGAGGGCATAGATTGCAATAGCACTTAGACTTATATACCACTTCACAGTGCTTTACAGCCCTCTCTAAGCGGTTTACAGAGTCGGCACATTGCCCCCCAACAATCTGGGTCCTCATTTTATCCACCTTGGAAGGATGGAAGGCTGAGTCAACCTTGAGCCTAGTGAGACTTGAACTGTTGAACCGCAGGCAGCCGGCAGGCAGCAGAAATCGCCTGCAGTACTGCATTCTAACCACTTGCGCCATCACGGCTCGTATAACGTAACATAACATAATAACAGAGTTGGAAGGGACCCTTGGAGGTCTTCTAGTCCAACCCCCTGCCGAGGCAGGAAACCCTACACCATTTCAGACAAATGGCTATCCAACATTTTCTTAAAAATTTCCAGTGTTGGAGCTTTCACAACTTCTGCAGGCAAGTTGTTCCACTTACTGATTGTTCTAACTGTCAGGAAATTTCTCCTTAGTTCTAAGTTGCTTCTTTCTTTGATCAGTTTCCACCCATTGCTTCTTGTTCTACCCTCAGGTGCTTTGGAGAATAGCTTGACTTCCTCTTCTTTCTGGCAGCCCCTCAAATGTTGGAAGACTGCTATCATGTCTCCCCTAGTCCTTCTTTTCATTAAACTAGACATACCCAGTTCCTGCCACTGTTCTTCGTATGTTTTAGCCTCCAGTCCCCTCATCATCTTTGTTGCTCTTCTCTGCACTCTTTCTAGAGTCTCAACATCTTTTTTACATCGTGGCGACCAAAACTGGATGCAATATTCCAAGTGTGGCCTTACCAAGGCATTATAAAATGGTATTAACACTTCACGTGATCTTGATTCTATCCCTCTGTTGATGCAGCCCAGAACTGTGTTGGCTTTTTTAGCAGCTGCTGCACACGGTTGGCTCATATCTAAATGGTTGTCCACTAGGACTCCAAGATCCCTCGCACAGGTACTACTATTGAGCAAAGTACCACATATACGGTACCTGTGCATTTTGGTGGGGTTTTTTTGCCTAAATGTAGGCCTGTAAATATAAACCTCCAAGTTGCCCTCAACGACTCTCAGAGAGAGTACTAACGACCAGAGCACTGCAAAGAATATACAGTAAATCCTTCCATTCTCCACCATTCAGTCAGAACTGAAGAAGCTTCTTGGATGAGAAGCGAAACGTTTTCAAGGGGAAAAAACCCAAGAAAGTCCAGTTTGCCTTTTGAAAAAGCACCAGAGAATCCCCATAGACATTTGCTGAAAAAGACATTTTTAGCTTGGGTTCCAGGAGAGAAGCGGGGGGAGGGAACCCTCTTAAATGTGAAAAAGCCTAACTCTAACCCTAACCCATAAGTCACATTTTTTTTCAATGCCTTTGCAACATTGAATGGTCACTAAATGAACTACCTATACACGCCGTTTGCTAAGCACCTAAATTTTGATCATGCGACCCTGGGACTGCTACGATGGTCGTAACCGCGAGGACCGGTCATAAGTCCCCGTTTTCAAACGTCACTGTAACTTTGTTCGCTAAATAAACGTTAAGTGGAAGACTACCTGTACAGAACACGAAAATGCTTTGACGCATCGCCTGTGTAGTTTTTCTAGCCTGCGGACTTTCCCAGATAAATTGAAAAGAAATTCCTAGAGCTCGCGGTGGGGGGACGGACGGACAATTTTTGCGCTTAAAACTCTTCCAACAGACCACAGTCTTAAATAGAAATTAAAGTTGAGCGACGGGGTTTCTGCGTTGTGCAATTCAACAGATTCGATGCCTCTTCTTGAGTCAGGAGGTGCTACCAACGCAAACAACCCGAGTTTCTTAGGATGATGTGTTTGATGTTTAAATATTTGGAAATGGCAATGCCCTCTTCCTTTCTTCACCTATGTTTGGCGGTACACAAAAGAACGCACTCTTTGGGCCTGGTTATGGTGCAAGAGGATGAGAAGAGGTAGCCACAACGGAAGGGCCCTTTGTGGCGTGAAAATGTTAATGTTCATTTTCAACAGGGGGCCGGCGCCCCCTGGGGGACAGGACCTGCTACTGCAGCTGTTAAGCGCACAATAAAAGGCGCCTACAATTCAAAACAGCAACATCCCACCGTCTTTGGAACATGTTCACGGTCTGGACAGGGAGGGCCCCGGGTTTGAAAACAGAGACCAAGTGGCCTCCTGGGTTAAAACTGAACAGGTTTCTTTCAACAGATTTTTATTTATTTATTTATTTATTGGCCAAGTGTGATTGGACACACAAGGAATTTGTCTTGGTGCATATGCTCTCAGTGTACATAAAAGAAAAGATACGTTCATCAAGGTACAACATTTACAACACAATTGATGATCAATATATCAATATAAATCATAAGGATTGCCAGCAACAAGTTATAGTCATACAGTCATAAGTGGAAAGAGATTGGTGATGGGAACGATGAGAAGATTAATAGTAGTGCAGATTTAGTAAATAGTTTGACAGTGTTGAGGGAATTATTTGTTTAGCAGAGAAAAAACTGTTCTTGTGTCTAGTTGTTCTGGTGTGCAGTGCTCTGTAGCGTCGTTTTGAGGGTAGGAGTTGAAACAGTTTATGTCCAGGATGCGAGGGATCTGCAAATATTTTCACGGCCCTCTTCTTGATTCGTGCAGTATACAGGTCCTCAATGGAAGGCAGGTTGGTAGCAATTATTTTTTCTGCAGTTCTAATTATCCTCTGAAGTCTGTGTTTTTCTTGTTGGGTTGCAAAACCGAACCAGACAGTTATAGAGGTGCAAATGACAGACTCAATAATTCCTCTGTAGAATTGGATCAGCAGCTCCTTGGGGAGGGATATGACACGGCCTGGCTCTTGTTTACAACGCGGTCCTTTTCACCAAATGGCCAGCTTGACATCACTCGTGTTGGGGGCACCTTTGGTGACCCAAGCGCTCTGCCAGCGAAAACGGGCTCCTGAGCACCGTTTTCGGCTGTGACGGCCTCCTGCAACCCTCTGCCAGTGAAAACGGAGCTCGGGAGGGCCGCGTGCTGCGTTTTTGCTAGCAGAAGCACCGCGGGCCTGTCAGTGGTGGGTTTCTAACGGTTTGGATGAACTGGTAGTGATGGCGGCAGGAGGCTCCGCCCACCCACCCGGCCGTCATCACAGACGCTCTGTGGATGTGCAGAATCTGCGCAGAAGCGCCACACGCAAGCAAAGCAACTACGTGAAAGGTAAGTGGAACCTATTACCGGGGCCGGGCCTTTGCTGCTTCCAGGGCAGCCTGCGGGCCAGATCTAAGCACCCCACGGGCTGGATCTGGCCCCCAGGCCTTGAGTTTCACACCCCTGGTTTAGTAGATTCTTGTTGAGAGATAGCATGGAATAAACTTGTACTCATTTGAACTACTCTGGTTCCTGAGCAGGACTGGCTTAAATAGGGTTTTTAATATGGATTTTATTGGGGTTTATTTTTTTATATTTTGTATGGTATTTTAAATTTAGGCTATTTTGAATAAGTTTTTTAAAATGTGTTTTATTGTAATATATTGTATTATTTTATTTGCCTGTTCACCGCCCTGAGTCCTTCGGGAGAAGGGCGGTATAAAAATTAAATTATTATTATTATTATTATTATGGTTGCCAAAATCCTGCCTGGATTTCGAGAATGGATGTTTTTTCAGCCAGCCTCTTCGAGTCGCTCCAGTCTCTCTCTTTTGCTCTGCCTGCTTCATGTCCCAAGAGATAACTTGCAACTGGAAGTGCCGAGGTTGTGGTCGTTGAGTGAAGCATCTCACTGAATGACCACTTCCCTCAATGAACTAAGATCTCATTCTCCATTGTGGTCATAAGTCAAAGATTTACCGGTACACCCAATGGCCTTCAAGGCTGCAAAAAAAAACCTGTTGCTTTTTTGTTGCATCCTCCCCTAGATCAGTGATGGCTAACCTTTTTGCCATCGTGTGCCAGGAGGCGGGGGGGGGATCACTCATGCGTGTGCCCACACCCATAATTCTATGCGTCCCACCCCCGTGCATGCGACCCCCCCACTCCTCCTCCCGCTCCTGACACACAATGGCCTGGTAGGCCCCTTTTTCTTTCTCACCTGGCTCCAGAGCCTCTCTATGAGTCTGGGGAGGGCGAAAACGGCCTTCCCCACTACCCCGGAGGCTGGAAACGGCCCATTTGCCAACTTCTGATTGGACAGGAGGTTTTTTGCTGTCTCCAGCCTCCAGACACTCCTAGACTCCTAAATTTCAGTTGAAATTTGATCAATGTCTATCCAGAGAAACATTGGGACGTAATGCAGAACTATGTGAAGAAACACATTTGTTTTTTTACTATTGTAAAATAGGGAACTATCTACGGTGATTTCTACATTAAACCAAACCATAGATTATGTATCATTATTTTAAGAAAATCACCAGAAAAATGAGGTTAGTTCATTCAATGGAAAGCTGTTTGGCTTCTGTTTCAACTTTTTCATTTGTGTAATAATTACTTCTGTTTTTTTAAATTAAAAAAAATCTTACAGAGTCATCCAGTCACTTTACAGAGAGATGGGTGGCATATAATTTCAAAAACTAAAGGTGTGTGTGTTAATTATAAACACACATATCCATCCATCTTTCAGTGATGCTCTCCTCGTTTTGTGGACAGAAAAGTAACTTGAATAAATACAGTAAAATAAAATAAAAAGATAATAAAAGATAATAAAATAAAATAAAATTATTGAGTCTGTCATTTGCACCTCTATAACTGTCTGGTTCGGTTCTGCAACCCAACAAGAAAGACACAGACTTCAGAGGATAATTAGAACTGCAGAAAAAATAATTGCTACCAACCTGCCTTCTATTGAGGACCTGTATACTGCACGAATCAAGAAGAGGGCCGTGAAAATATTTACAGATCCCTCACATCCTGGACATAAACTGTTTCAACTCCTACCCTCAAAACGACGCTATAGAGCACTGCACACCAGAACAACTAGACACAAGAACAGTTTTTTCCCGAAGGCCATCTCTCTGCTAAACAAATAATTCCCTCAACACTGTCAGACTATTTACTAAATCTGCACTACTATTAATCGTCTCATAGTTCCCATCACCAATCTCTTTCCACTTATGACTGTATGACTGTAACTTTGTTGCTGGCAATCCTTATGATTTATATTGATATATTGACCATCAATTGTGTTGTAAATGTTGTACCTTGATGAAGGTATCTTTTCTTTTATGTACACTGAGAGCATCTGCACCAAGACAAATTCCTTGTGTGTCCAATCACACTGGGCCAATAGAAAATTCTATTCTATTCTATTCTATTCTATTCTATTCTATTCTATTCTATTCTATTCTATTCTAAAATAAAATAAAATAAAATAAAATAAAATAAAATAAAATAAAATAAAATAAAATAAATACAGGCATCTTTTAGAAAATAATTTTTTTAAAAAAAAAATCACACCTCTATATCTTGTTTGTTAGCGAGAACCAACAAAGGGACACCTTCCAGAACTTCATTCGTTATCATCTTTTCTGTAAAGGAGCAAGAGAGAGAGAGAGAGAGAGAGAGAGAGAGAGATCAAAAATCCAGGCTAGATTTGTCAAAGTATGTTCTGAAAATAAGGTTTCAAGGCGGCGTGTGTATTTATTGATTCAATTTTGATCCCACCTTTAGCACTAGGTATGTTGAGTCAGAGGAGAGAACACACATAGTATTTCTTCTGTCACCTATTTTTCCCACAACAATCCTGCAAGGTGGACTGAACTGAGAGAATGGGACTGGCTTTCAGGGCTAAACCAGGACTAGAACTCATGTTCTCCTGGTGAGAGGCTGAAAGTCACCCAGCCAGCTTTCATGGCTAAGACGGGACTGGAACTCCTTGTCTCCTGATGATTGGCCCAAGGTCACCCAAATGGCTTTCATGCCTAAGGCGGGACTAGAACTCACCACCTCCTGGTGATAGGCTGAAAGTTACCCAGCCAGCTTTCATGCCTAAGGCAGGACTAGAACTCAGTCTCCTGGTGATTGGCCCAAAGTCACCCAGCTGGCTTTCATGCCTAAACTGGGATTACAACTCACTACCTCCAGTTGATTGGCCAAGGTCACCCAGCCAGCTTTCATGCCTAAGGCAGGACTAGAACTCACAAACTCCTGGTAATTGGCCCAAGGTCACCCAGCCGGCTTTCATGCCTAAGGCGGGACTAGAACTCACAAACTCCTGGTGATTGGCCCAAAGTCACCCAGCCGGCTTCCATGCCTAAACTGGGATTACAACTCACTAACTCCAGTTGATTGGCCAAGGTCACCCAGCCGGCTTTCATGCCTAAGGCGGGACTAGAACTCACAAACTCCTGGTGATTGGCCCAAAGTCACCCAGACAGCTTTCATGCCTAAGGTGGGACTAGAACTCACCATCTACTTGTTTTTAGGCCAACATCTTAACCACTACACCAGACTGGCGGTTGGCAATTTGTGCAACTGAATTCCCTTGCTGCAGGGAGGAAAACAGTAACCCCTGGAGACACGTCAAACCGCAAATGTCTGGGTTTCTTGCTTTCTCTCTCTAACACACAAACACATACTTACCAAAAGCTCGCTTGGATTCCGACAGCCTTTCCTCGTCGGTGGAATCGATAATGTAAATGACCCCATGGGATTCGGCATAATACTGAGGCCACATAAAAAAAGGCAAAGAAACTGCAGTCCATTAAGGGAGCTTAATAATAATAATAATAATAATAATAATAATAATAATAATAATAATAATAATAATAATAATAATAATAATAATAATAATAATAATAATAATAATAATATTTTAATTTGTATACCGCCCTTCTCCCGAAGGACTCAGGGCGGTGCACAGCCAGAATAAAAATACAAAGAGAAACAATACATATAATATTAAGAACACCCCTTAAAAAACTTATTCAATTGGCCAAAAATTTAAAATACAATAACACCCTATAAAAATTTACAAAAATTTAAAACCCATAAAAGTAAATTAAAAATTTTAAAATCAAGCCAGTCCAGCTAGACGGAATAAATAGGTTTTAAGTTCGCGGCGAAAGGTCCGAAGGTCGGATAGTTGTCGAAGTCCAGGGGGAAGCTCGTTCCACAGGGTATAGGAGCCCCCACAGAGAAGGCCCTCCCCCTGGGGGCCGCCAGTCGACGTTGTTTGGCTGACGGCACCCTGAGGAGTCCCTCTCTGTGAGAGCGCACCGGTCGCTGGGAGATAGAAGATGGCAGTAGACGGTCCCGTAAATATCCTGGTCCTAAGCCATGGAGCGCTTTAAAGGTAGTCACCAAAACCTTGAAGCGCACCCGGAAGACAACAGGCAGCCAGTGCAGTCTGCGCAGGATGGGTGTTACATGGGAGCTCCGAACCGCTCCCTCTATCACCCGTGCAGCTGCATAAGCTTTCACGCTTTTACATTATGACTCTTCCCACTTCTATGAAGTTCCTTTTGGACTTTGCCAGCGCTACCTGCTAAATGTTTCCATACGGTGCTGCTCTCTTCTTCAGGGCAAACCTACGTTAAAATATGTCTCATGGCAAATATAATATAAAACCCCAAAGCATTGAATGTTGAAAGTTAAATGTGCGCTGAATTCTGAGTGTATGGTTCTGGCTTATTCTTTTAATCTTATAGATCAGTGATGGCTAACCTTTTTGCCATCGCGTGCCAGGAAGGGGGGTGGGAAGGGTTGTGCGCGTGCCCACGCCTGTAATTCTATGTGCACGACCCCCTTGCTCCCCTTGCTCCTGGCATGCGATGGCCCAGTAGGCCTGTTTTTCTCTCTCACACACAAACACATACTTACCAAAAGCTCGCTTGGATTCCGACAGCCTTCCTCGTCGGTGGAATCGATAATGTAAATGACCCCATGGGATTCGCATAATACTGAGGCCACATAAAAAGGCAAAGAAACTGCAGTCCATTAAGGGAGCTTAATAATAATAATAATAATAATAATAATAATAATAATAATAATAATAATAATAATAATAATAATAATAATAATAATAATAATAATAATAATATTTTAATTTGTATACCGCCTTCTCCCGAAGGACTCAGGTGTGCACAGCCAGAATAAAAATACAAAAGAAACAATACATATAATATTAAGAACACCCTTAAAAACTTATTCAATTGGCCAAAAATTTTAAAATACAATAACACCCTATAAAAATTTACAAAATTTTAAAACCCTTAAAATAAATTAAAATTTTAAAATCAAGCCAGTCCAGCTAGACGGAATAAATAGGTTTTAAGTTCATGCGAAAGGTCCAAGGTCGGATAGTTGATGAAGTCCAGGGGAAGCTCGTTCCACAGGGTAGGAGCCCCCACAGAAGGCCCTCCTGGGGCCGCCAGTCGACGTTGTTTGGCTGACGGCACCCTGAGGAGTCCCTCTCTGTGAGAGCGCACCGGTCGCTGGGAGATAGAAGATGGCAGTAGACGGTCCCGTAAATATCCTGGTCCTAAGCCATGGAGCGCTTTAAAGGTAGTCACCAAAACCTTGAAGCGCACCCGGAAGACAACAGGCAGCCAGTGCAGTCTGCGCAGGATGGGTGTTACATGGGAGCTCCGAACCGCTCCCTCTATCACCCGTGCAGCTGCATAAGCTTTCACGCTTTTACATTATGACTCTTCCCACTTCTATGAAGTTCCTTTTGGACTTTGCCAGCGCTACCTGCTAAATGTTTCCATACGGTGCTGCTCTCTTCTTCAGGGCAAACCTACGTTAAAATATGTCTCATGGCAAATATAATATAAAACCCCAAAGCATTGAATGTTGAAAGTTAAATGTGCGCTGAATTCTGAATGTATGGTTCTTGCTTATTCTTTTAATCTTATAGATCAGTGATGGCTAACCTTTTTGCCATCGCGTGCCAGGAAGGGGGGTGGGAAGGGTTGTGCGCGTGCGTGCCCACGCCTGTAATTCTATGTGCACGACCCCCCCCTTGCTCCCCTTGCTCCTGGCATGCGATGGCCCAGTAGGCCTGTTTTTCTCTCTCACGTGGCTCCAGAGCCTTTCTAGGAGTCTGGGGAGGTGAAAACGGCCTTCCCTGCCCTCCCAGTGGTCCTCTGGATGCCGGAAACTTCTGGTGGGACCGGAAGTTGGCAAATAGGCCATTTTTGGCCTCCGGAGGACCTCCGGGGGGATGGAGAAGACCATTTTCACCCTCCCCAGACTCCTAGAGAGGCTCTGGAGCCAAGCGAGAGAGAAAAATGGGCCTTCCCCACCACCCCTAGAGACCCTCCAGAGACAGGAAACAGCCTGTTTCCCTACTTCTGGGGGGCCCAGAAGGCCGGAAAATTAGCTGGCAAGCACATGCGCGCCGGATCTGAGCTCATGTGCCCACTGATATGGCTATGTGTCATAGGTTCGCCATCACGGTTATAATGGTATTTTAATGGTATGAATATAAGCTGCCTAGAATCCATCTGGGCACCACAGACAGACAGATGGACAGACAGACAGAGGGAGAGGGAGAGAGGGAAGGGAAGGGAAGGGAAGGGAAGGGAAGGGAAGGGAAGAGAAGAGAAGAGAAGAGAAGAGAAGAGAAGAGAAGAGAAGAGAAGAGAAGAGAAGAGGAATCATAGAGTAGAGTGGAATGGAGTGGAGTGGAAGGGAAGGGAAGGGAAGGGAAGGGAAGGGAAGAGAAGAGAAGAGAAGAGAAGAGAAGAGAAGAGAAGAGAAGAGAAGAGAAGAGAAGAGAAGAGAAGAGAAGAGATGAGATTCAAGGAAAGAGTAGAGCCATCAACATTGAAGATACCTTAGAACAGGGGTGTCCAACCCTGACAACTTCAAGACTTAGGAACTTCAACTTCCAGAATTCCCCGTGCTACCCAAGGAATTCTGGGAGTTGAAGTCCACAGGTCTTAAAGTTGCCAAGATTGGATGCCCCTGCCTTAGAAGATATTCCCTACTTACAAGAACCACTAATACTAAAATATTGTTAGATCAGCACTCCAGACATTACCAATATGGAATAACCACTGAAATATGGCAAGAACAGAGTTGGAAGGGACCTTAGAGGTCTTCTAGTCCAACCTGCTGCTCAAACAGGGCATAGGGCCGGGTTACTTACGGGACCGTCTACTGCTACCGAATACCTCTCACCGGCCCGTGCGCTCTCAGAGAGAGGGACTCCTCAGGGTGCCGTCAGCTAGGCAGTGTCGTCTGGCGACGCCCAGGGGAAGGGCCTTCTCTGTGGGGGCTCCCACCCTCTGGAACGAACTCCCCCCAGGACTCCGTCAACTTCCAGACCTCCGAACCTTCCGTCGCGAGCTTAAAACACACCTATTTATCTGCGCAGGACTAGACTAGTTTTTAAATTTTATAGGGGTTTTAATTGGTTTTAATATTTATACTATTTTTAATAATTTGGCTTTTTGAATAAGTTTCTTAATGGTTTTCTTAATTTGTATATATATGTTTTTTATTTGCCTGTGAACCGCCCTGAGTCCTTCGGGAGATAGGGCGGTATACAAACACGAATAATAAATAAATAAATAAATAAATAAATAAACAGGAGACCCTATACCTCTTCAGACACCTAACTAATAACTAAGTTAGATTTATTAACTTAATGTACTTAATATTGAGTTAAGCTATGCCAACGTATCTGGAGAATATCACAATAGCTAACAGACTGGAAAAAGTAAATATTCCAACAGCCCCAAAGAAAACTCTATCCTTGACTTACAACCGGTTGTTTTGTGACGATCTGAAGTTCTGATGGACCAACCTGGATTTGGATTCAAAGTTCTAACAGTTCTGCCCCTCCCACCTTGGTCATGTGACTGAACTCAGACAACCGGATCAGTGTTACTATGCTTTGCAGTGTCCAAAATGTTTTATGATGTTTTTAACCCAAAATACCCACAACGGGTCAGTGCTGGAGTCAGGGGAAGGCCTGGAGGAGGGCTCTGTGTTGGAGGCAGAGATGGGGCCAGGGCCATCTGGGAGCGATGCACAGACTCCAGAGCCTCCAGAGGCAGACAGCAGAAGAGGCAGAGGAACAGGAGGAGCCTGTTCCTAGAGCACGAATGCACAGAACTGCCAGAAGGCAAAAGCAGCTAAAGCAAAAAGGACGACTCAGGAGTAAGGCCAGGAGATTATTGGTCCCTCCCATAAGGCTTAAAAGACCAGCAACAGCTCTTGGGCTCTTTGTAGGAAAGCAACGTTGCTAAATCTGTTTCTAGTCGGCGTTTATTGTTTCTGAACTTCATGGGGCTTTGCCAAAAAAGGCCTTTGGCAAGGTGGCAAAGAAGACAAAGGTTTGTGATAACGCCAAAGGACTTTTTCTGAAGGACTTTGTTTTGGACTTAATTTGGACTAAGCTAAGAATGAAGTAATTCTCAGCTGTCCTAATAAAATATGTTTCTTGAGGACTGATTGTGTCTGCTAATAACTACTTGGGCCTAGGTCATAACAGGTATTTACGTCCAGTTTCAGCAAAATTGCATCCGTAATGCACCATGGTTTGTTTAAGGACCGCGTAACTCTGGAGTCATATCTATCCACCCTACCTTGTCCCAAAGAGACTGAAGCTCGTCCTGTCCTCCTAGGTCCCAAAACATCAGCCGAGCTTTCCCAACGTCTATGGTGCCAACTAGGAGACACAAGCAGACAATTCAAAATGTGCAATTTTTTTCTGCGTTACGTCTATAGTGCTTGACTTACAACAGTCTGTTTAGGGACCGTTCAAAGTTACAACGGGACTGAAAAAAGGGACTTAAGACCGTTTTGTCAGAGTTACGACACTTATGGAAGCATCCCTACGATCATGTGATTAAAATTCAGATTATTGGCGATGGGTTCACACTTATGACGGTTGTCTCTGGCCTCAGTTGATCAAAATTCAGGTGCTTGGAAAAGAATGAAACTTTTGACTTCGGGTTTTACCGATTAGACGGATCAATCCTTATAGAAATGGCTGGTTCATCTTAATATAAAAAAGCAAAAAGATACGATTTGATGTTAATGCCTTATTTTTACTATAACAGAGAGAGTTGGAAGTCAATGTTAAATGTTAAATGTTAAAAGGGCCTCTGGTGGCTCGGGCTGGTAAGACAGTCTGTTATTAACAGCAGCTGCTTGCAATTACTGCAGGTTCAAGTCCCACCAGGCCCAAGGTTGACTCAGCCTTCCATCCTTTATAAGGTAGGTAAAATGAGGACCCAGATTGTTGGGGGCAATAAGTTGACTTTGTATATAATTTACAAATGGATGAAGACTATTGCTTGACATAGTGTAAGCTGCCCTGAGTCTTCGGAGAAGGGCGGGATATAAATGCAAAAAAAAAAATATGTTCTTTCTCTTTTTTTCTAAATCCTTCCTCACTCCTCTTCCTCCCCACCGCTTTCCTATTTACTTTCGTGGTTTTTATTTTATCCTATACCACATAACATAACATAACATAACAACAGAGTTGGAAGGGACCTTGGAGGCCTTCTAGTCCAACCCCCTGCCCAGGCAGGAAACCCTACACCATCTCAGTCAGATGGTTATCCAACATTTTCTTAAAAATTTCCAGTGTTGGAGCATTCACAACTTCTGGAGGCAAGTCGTTCCACTTATTAATTGTTCTAACTGTCAGGAAATTTCTCCTTAGTTCTAAGTTGCTTCTTTCTTTGATCAGTTTCCACCCATTGCTTCTTGTTCTACCCTCAGGTGCTTTGGAGAATAGCTTGACTCCCTCTTCTTTGGGGCAGCCCCTGAGATATTGGAAGACTGCTATCATGTCTCCCCCAGTCCTTCTTTTCATTCAACTAGACATACCCAGTTCCTGCAGCCGTTCTTTATATGTTTTAGCCTCCGGTCCCCTAATCATCTTTGTTGCTCTTCTCTGCACTCTTTCTAGAGTCTCAACATCAACCTCAATAAAAAGGTGATGTTAAAATTCAGACGCTTGGCGACCGGCTCGTTATTTATGACGGTTGCAGTGTGACGCGATCCCCTTTTGCGACGGTCTGACAAGCGAAGCCAATGAAGAAGCCAGATTTACTTAACAACTGTGTTTACTAACTTAATAGCTGTGGCGAGAAAGTTCATAAAATGGGAGTAAAACTCACTGAGCAACCGTCTCGCTTAGTGACAGACAATTAAGTCTCGCTAAGACTCGCTAAGACTCAATTGTGGTCATACGTCGAGGACTACCTGCATAGAAATGGCTTACCTTGTCAGCGTTGTTGGGACGACCGAGGAACTATCACATTCAGACAAACAACCAAACGAACAATAAATCATGACGTCGTCAAAGAACCATGAAGAACACTCCCAACAACACTGACAGGAAAAGCCACTTGTATATAAACAGAGAGCAAACCCTACTCCGTTCTAGCACTGATAGTATTACCTAGTTGGGCCGTGAAACGTCTACAGGAAAACAGCCAAGCTCAGAGAGTACCACAGCTGAGAGAGATTCCTCCTCTGAATGCAAATCGATGGGGTTACTTTTTTGTCTCCTCGGCATCTGTTGGGTGACCACCTAAGTTTTGGGTAACGCCAGTCCAAATGTCACCCGCTCATATTCTCCCGCTCTTCAGCTATCGAGGTCAACTTACTGTTCAAGCCGACAGTGGTTGTGATTTTGGATAAGCTCATTCCTTTGTAGGTCTTGTTGAATCTCGTTTTCGTCTGTTCAAGGAAGGTCTGGAGGAAGAAAAGAAAGGAAAGGAAACGTAAAGGAAAACCTGAGTTGTTTATATCCGTTGGCTGCGATGGAAACGAGACAAACATTAATGCAAATTCTGGACCTTGAGATTAAGTAAAAAGAATCTTGCTGCCTCAGAACAATTTGTTAACCATTTATTTTGAAACGACTGAAAAACCACTGGCCTTTGAGATGGATCTGTTAAAGCAAGCCCTTAAAATATGGCCCTTTCCCCAAATCTGTTTTAGAATGAGGGGTGGATCCCTTATAGGCAGAGGTGATCTGCTGCCGGTTCAGACCGGTTCGTCCGTACCGGTAGTTCCAACCACCGGGCCAATAATAATATTGCTTATAGTGTTATGCTTATATATATCTACCAAAATTGTTATTTTTATTTCAAGCTACCCCGATAAAACTAGGGAACTTTGTCACTTTTGAATGTACACTAATCGGCATACATGAAATTTCATTGCATACAGCTCTCAAAGGCTCACCACCTCCAATACACACTGCATAAACATGACAAAATCAATAAGTACAAAAATATGCATATATCCACAAACATTGTATGATACAGAGAAACAACGTAGTCTAGTTTGGATGTATACATGTACATGGCGAGAAAACACGAAGCTTGTGAATTTACCAGACGGATGGCCTAGGGAACAAAGCTGTTACAGAATCTGGTAATCCTGCTAGAAATACTTGGAAATCTCCTCCCAGAGGGGAGCAGCAGAAACACATCATGAAATGGTGTGTGGGGTCCCTAACAATGCTTCAAGTTCTAAGTGCATAGCACTTATAAGGAGCTGTAATCTTCTCCACTGTCCTTACCACTCTCTGTATGGACTTTCTATCTGCTGTCCTCACCACTCTCTGTATGGACCTTTTCTCTGAGGCACTGCTGCTACCAAACCAAACAGGGATGCAGTTCGTTAAAACGCTCTCAATTGTGCCTCTGTAAAAAGCGGTCAGGACAAAAGGAGAAAGATGTGCTCTCCTCATCCGACACAGGAAATGAAGACACTGTTTTTGCGCACACAATCTCATGAAATCTTGGCAATTTAAACGGTTTTTATTACTGTAAAATTTTCATTTGAGGAGGCCCTGAGTGTGACAGCCTCTTTACCTGCAGGTGACACCCCCTAATGAAATTAGAGATGAGTGAAATTTATCCCACCCAGGAGTTGGAAGTTTCTTCTTTGTGATTAGGAATAAATCAATAGAAGATGGAAATTTTCCTGTTTCTATGAACAAGCCTAGATACACACCGTTTTTCCAGCATTGTCCAATCCCAGGATTAAGATGCAGTATTCATCTCGTCGGAACATATACTTGTAAAGCCCGGAAAGCAGTGTGTACATTGTGCTCCTGTAAACAAAGACAACAACATTTAGTTGGCCAAAAGATCCTTGTTTTTCCCTGATACTGCTTCCCGGCCCAAATCCAGGCGGGAATTTCCCTCATAAATTAAAAGAAACAGAGATTTTTTTGAGGTTCGCCGATTGATACAATGGTTATTTTCTCAAGATTTTCTAAAATGATGAAACGGTGTGAGCATAGTATTATGCTACTTTTATATTTATTTACTTATTTGTGTGCCACCTTCATTATTTAACTCAAGGCAGCAAACATATGCAACACACATATTCCTCCTATTTTACTAACAATGACCCTGTGAGGTAGGGCTGAGAGAGCGAGTGAGTGGCTCAGAGTCAGCAGCTGGCTTTCATGCCTAAGGTGGAACTAGAACTCGCAGACTCCTGGTGATTGACCGAAAGTCACCCAGTTGGCTTTCATGTCTAAAGCAGAACTAGAACTCACAATCTCCTGGTGATTGGCCCAAACACACCCTGCTGGTTTTCATGTCTAAGGCAGAACTAGAACTCACAGTCTCCTGGTGATTGGCCCAAACACCCTGATGGCTTTCATGTCTAAGGCAGAAATAGAACTCACAGTCTCCTGGTGATTGACCTAAACACACCCTGCTGGTTTTCATGTCTAGGGCAGAACTAGAACTCACAATCTCCTGGTGATTGGCCCAAACACACCCTGCTGGTTTTCATGTCTAAGGCAGAACTAGAACTCACAATCTCCTGGTGATTGGCCCAAACACACCCTGCTGGTTTTCATGTCTAAGGCAGAAATAGAACTCACAGTCTCCTGGTGATTGGCCCAAACACACCCTGCTGGTTTTCATGTCTAGGGCAGAACTAGAACTCACAATCTCCTGGTGATTGGCCCAAACACACCCTGCTGGTTTTCATGTCTAAGGCAGAACTAGAACTCACAATCTCCTGGTGATTGGCCCAAACACACCCTGCTGGTTTTCATGTCTAAGGCAGAACTAGAACTCACAATCTCCTGGTGATTGGCCCAAACACACCCTGCTGGTTTTCATGTCTAAGGCAGAACTAGAACTCACAATCTCCTGGTGATTGGCCCAAGCACACCCTGCTGGTTTTCATGTCTAAGGCAGAACCAGAACTCACAGTCTCCTGGTGATTGGCCCAAACACCCTGATGGCTTTCATGTCTAAGGCAGAACTAGAACTCACAGTCTCCTGGTGATTGGCCCAAACACCCTGCTGGTTTTCATGTCTAAGGCAGAACCAGAACTCACAGTCTCCTGGTTGTATTGGCCCAAAGTCATCCAGCAGCTTTCATTCCTATAGCAGGACTAGAACTCAAAGTCTTCCACTTTCTGGTGCCTCAACCACTTGGTCTAGGCCAGGGGTGTCCAAACTACGGCCCGCGGGCCAACTGCGGCCCGCGGGTCAGTTTTTTTTGGCCCGCAGCAAATTCTGGAAGTATAATTTAAAATGGCCCTTTTCGCGCTGCGAGGCTCGCGGCTCCTCCCCATGGGCGGGGAATAATGAAGGGAGGGGGCAGAGGAGGCGGCGAGCGGGAAAGAGGCTGCTGGCCGTGCCTGCCCCCAGCAGTTCTACCCTCGCCTTCCTCGGGCCGCCATCGAGAAACAGGTGAGGAGGGGTTCTGTCCTCGCCTTCCTCGGGCAGGAATAACGAAGGGGGAGGCGGCGGCAAGCGAAGAGGCTGCTGGCCGTGCCCGCCCAGCAGCTCTGTCTCGCCTTCCTCGGGCAGGAATAACGGCGAGGGGGAGGCGGCGGCAGCGAAGAGGCTGCTGGCCGTGCCCGCCCAGCAGCTCTGTCTCGCCTTCCTCGGCAGGGAATAACGAAGGGAGGGGCAGAGGAGGCGGCGGCAAGCGCTGAAGAGGCTGCTGGCCGTGCCCGCCCAGCAGTTCTATCTCGCCTTCCTCGGCAGGGAATAACGAAGGGAGGGGAGGCGGCGGCAAGCGCGAAGAGGCTGCTGGCCGTGCCCGCCCAGCAGTTCTATCTCGCCTCGGGCCGCCTGGTGAGGCTCCTCGCGCCTCCACCCCTTGGGCAGGGAATAACGAAGGAGTTTCAAGTTCATACCAAATACAAAACAAAGCCAAGATCAGGGTGTCCAAACTTGGTCTCTTTAAGACTTGTGGACTTCAGTTCCCAGAGTTCCTCAGCCAGCTTTGCTGGCTGAGGCACTCTGGGAGTTGAAGTCCACAAGTCTTAAGGGACCAAGTTTGGACATCCCTGGCCAAGATGAATGAATATGAAACATTTTCCCCCCTTAAATGAAGATGATATCCACATATTGTTGCTTTTTAGTAGACTGACTGTATCCATCTGTATTGTAATGTCCCAGGTTTTCAGGCCGCATGCCTTTCTGAATAATTATATTTAAAAATATTACATTAAAAATCAACATAACACAAACACACACGTACACAAACATAGAGATACACATGCACATATATATAACTCACACACATATAGTATACTTAAGCCTAAACTGTGCATAGGGACTACCCAGACGGCTGAAAAAAGTGATTTCTGACAGGTTCTCACACTTTTGACTGGTCCTCACACGTACAACTATCTTTACATTTTGCACCCTATCTTGTAACCGTGGTGAAGAGAAGCAGTTGTGAAATGAGTGATATGGTTGTTAAAAATGCTGCAATGGGCATAAATGTGAGGATGGTCATAAGTGTGAGGACTGGTCAAAAATTACTTTTTTTAGCCCTCTGAGTAGTTTCTATGCCCATAGCCACATCCACTCAGTCACATGACCAGTTAGCCACGCCCACCAGTCACATGACCACCAAGCCACACCCCAAAATAAGCCACGCCCATTCCCCCCCCCCCCCCCCGGTGGCCCGGGCCTTTGCTTATTTTTCTGTATTTGGCCCTCACTCAAAAAAGTTTGGACACCCCTGGTCTAGGCACATATAATTATAAAGGTATTATAATTTAACAACTCCTAACTTAGAAAGATAGTAAAACTGGGTGCATCTCACTTAACAACTGCCTCCCTGTGCAGCGGAAATTCTGGTCCCAACTGCAGTCATAAATCAAGGACTACCTGTAATCTCGCCCTTAAGAGATCTACTTTTTTCTACACTAGAAAAATTCCACATTGAATTTTCAAGGAAACGGCATGGACACGTCCACTAAGTGTGCAATGCAACTTGAGGGAGGTGTTGTGGATATACAACCAGAGTGCAAGTACAACAGTGTGGCAGCAGCTGCCCTTTTTCAACTGCCGTGTCCTGGGATTGTTTGATTCACTTAACCACCACACGGCTAACTTAACAACTGAAGCGATTCACTTAACAACTGGGGCAAGAAAGGTTGTAAAATGGGGCAAAACTTACTTAATCAATGTCTCGCTTAGCAACAGAACACCACCCACCCACCCCTGCTCAACTATGATCGTAAGTTGAGGACTACCTGTACAATAGGAACAATATATATGTAGGTCTTTGGTTGTTCGGGTCAGGCTGGTGTTTACTGCTTCGTGCTTCTAGGAGCAATGTGTGATCGCAGCTGTTTCTTCCTGTTCCTTCTTCTCCCTGACACCCACCATGAAGATGTAGCATGACCACGGACGCGAAGCCAAACAACAGCAATACAGCTCACTCAGACTAACCTGAGCACAACCAAGCCCCCCCCAAACAGAACACCCCCCCATCCAATCAGAGCACAGCCAACCCCACCATCCAATCAGAGCACAGCCAAACCCCCAACCAATCAGAACATACCTCCACCCAATCAGAACACGGCCAAGCTCCCAACCAATCAGTTCAAACCCCCACTAGCAGTTAACAGGAAGAAACAGCTGCGATCACACATTCCTCCTAGAAGCAGGAAGCAGTAAACACCAGCCTGAAGATGACGCATGAGACTTCGTCGAAATGTAGCCAAGACACTTCCAATTTTACACGGGAGAAAACCCAAACCAAAGACCTACATACAAACACCCGTGAAAACCTCAGAAAACAAATATATATATATATATATATATATAGTTCCTATTGTACAGGTAGTCCTCGACTTACGACCACAGTTGAGCGGGGGTATATTATCCCAGCAAGGAATTTCCTGCCATTTGCTTTATTTTTCATGCAAATACATTGGCCTTTCAACGACCTCTGGGAAGTGTCAAGAGGGCCCCTGAGCATGCACAGAGTGATTTCTTTTCGCCCCTAGGCGCTTCTGGTTTCAGCCCACCTCACTGTCGAGATGGGGATTGTAGTCCCGCCTTCCCCGCTGGCGTATGGCCTTCGCCGTACCCGAGGCAGACGGGCGGCCCCGGAGGAGACTTACCGGGCACTTTACAAAGGGTGGGGGGGCGAATTCGGTTAACGGCTCCTGCTCGCCTTCCTTATGGACTTCTTCCTCGGTCTGCCCCGGTCGTGCGAGGCATCCTGGGAAATGGAGTCCCGTCCCCGCCGGCGACGGCGTCTCGCTGTTTGTAAAAGACCACAAGCCCCAGGAGTCTCTGCGCCTCCACGTCCCGCCCTCTCTCTCTCTCTCTCATCGCCGGCCACGAACCATAGACAAGGAAGGAAAGGAGTGGGAGGCGGAGCCGCTTCCGGTCGGCTTCGCCGGCCACCAACCACAGAGAGAGAGAAGGAACACAAGAAGGAGAAGGAACCATTTCCGGTCGGGTTCCCTCGGGCGCGAACCATAGAAGGAGAGGAAGGAAAGGAGAGGGAGGCGGAGCCACTTCCGGTCGGCTTCGCCGGCCACCAACCACAGAGAGAGAGAGAGAGGGAAAACAAGAAGGAGAAGGAACTATTTCCGGTCGGGTTCCCTCTGGCGCGAACCATAGACAAGGAAGGAAAGAAGGAGGGTGGAGAAGCCGCTTCCGGTCGGCTTGAAAGCCTCTGTAATGAGACCGGAAGCGAAGGCGGATCCTGAGAGCCATCATGGCGGTCGTTAGATACTGAGGGGAAAAAGCCGTCCGTCGTTGGGGCGGGGAGGTCGTCCTCGTGAATCGCTTTCCCCTCGCTTGGGTGGCGTGCGCGAGAGCTTTCGCCGGTCTCCAGTCGGACCCCGCCCAGAAGCCCAGGACTTACAACGCTAATCGCCCTCCCTCCTAGTGGACCCATAAGGCTGTGGATGATGGGAGATGCGTCCATTGTCTTGGGTGGGCTTTTTTTACGTCTGAGTTAACTGCAAGCGGAAGAAAAGTTTAGCTTGGAACGAGGCCTCTTCCTATCCGCTCGCAAATCCTTTTTTTTTTTTTTTGGGCTGGGGCTTTTCCTGTTGAATTTCTGCCTGCCTGCCAAGGCAAAAAGCTGCCAGCCCAGAAGAATAAAAGGAAGGAAAAAAAATCATTTTTTTTAATCTCTGCCTGCCCAGAGACTAGCTGGAGTCTTTTCTGCTCCTGTGCCGTTAAATATCAAACTGGAGAAATTAATTGAATAAGAAATATCAACCGCAGAAAATTTTAATCCCTTCATATCAGGAATTATTTCATTGGCTTGTTTCGTAAAAGGCACACCGGTGGCAGCAGAAGGGGGTGGGGGTGAGGGAAACTATAACTTGTTTGCAGTTTTTATCTACAGTACGTGGATTTTCTAACTTGGTTTCCTGACAAAAATGATTTTTTTTTCATTCCAGTGACTTGGTTTTCCTTTGAAATTTTGATCTGTTTTTCCTGCAAAGGCACTCGTTTCCGGAGTCATAAGACGGGGGCACATTTTACTGCAAATTCTGTGCCACTCTAGAAGATAGAATAAATAACTTGGTGCTTTTTTAGATGCTGTCTGCATGATTTTCCAATACAGATAGTCCTCGGTTTACAATCATTCGTTTAGTGGCCGTTCTGAGTTACAGCAGCACTGAAAAAGATGACTTGTGAACAGTTTTCACACTTATGACCGTTGCAGCATCCCCGTGGTCACGTGGGCGCTTGGCAACTGGCGTGTACTTATGACAGTTGCACTGTCCTGGGTCACATGACCCACCCCCACCCACCCCCTTTGTAACCTTCCCATCTGGCTTCTGACGAGCAAAATCAATGGGGGAAGCCAGAGTTGCTTGAACAACCACAGGATTCGTTTAGTAAATGTGGCAAAAGAGGTAAAAATGAGGGCACCTCATTTAGCAACTGCCTTGCTCTGCAGCAGAAATGTTGAGCTTAACTGTGATCGTAAGTTGAGGACTACCTGTAATATTGCTTGGTAACCTACTCAGGTGCCATATTGTATTGAATTGTGAAGGCTTTTCCTGAAAAGTAATATAAACCTACTGACAAACTATCTGCGTTTCTTGCAGTGAGATGAGTAAAAAAAACAGACGCAACCATGAACTGAAGTGCGCGGTCCTTATTGTTGGAGGAATATCGTATTTCTCTGTTGCCGGTTAAATGTGCTGAATTCTCAAAAGAAAAGGAGAGCGGCCACCATGGACGAGGGAAGCTTGGAAACAGCGATTCAGACTTACAGTGCTCAGTTGCAGCAGGTGGACCTGGCTTTGGGAGCTGGGCTGGACCCCACGCAACAGGCCGATCTCATCCAGCTGCAGGCTGATTTAAGGCAGCTGATAGAACTGACCGAAGCCAGCCTCCTGTCTGTGAAAAAAAGCAAACTTTGTTCAATTTTGGGCCCCGAGGCGCTTTCCACCCCTTCATCTACCCATCCTCAACCGAGCGGTGGAGAAGCCGGCCTCCCGAACGCCGATGACGAATATGCTGCTTTTAAAGAAGCCATTGAACAAATAGAGGGAGAGGATGGTCCGTTAAGGACTCAGGAGGACAGAGATGGGATGGGTGATGAAGAGGAAGAGGACGAGGAAGAAGAAGAAGAAGAAATAGCCAGTGGGATGAAAGTGAAAGCTCCTTACTACAGTTCCTGGGGAACCCTGGAGTATCACAATGCTATGATTGTAGGTAGTGATTGTTTGGAAGATGGAGGGCCCGGAGTTAGGGTGCTCTACCTCTACCCAACTCACAAGTCTTTGAAGCCATGTCCCTTTTTCCTGGATGACAAATGTCGATTTAAGGAAAATTGTCGGTAAGTAGATCGACTGGTGAGGGGGCGGGAGGGGGAATACCCTGATAGGTCCAAAAATTACTTCTTTCATTATGCAGGATGTCCTGTGGGCAGAATCTACCTGGTAAGATTGCTCTTTTCCTGCTTGGGGAATCTCTGTATAGGTAGTCCTTGATGAATAGAATAGAATAGAATAGAATAGAATAGAATAGAATAGAATAGAATAGAATAGAATAGAATAGAATAGAATAGAATAGAATAGAATAGAATAGAATAGAATAGAAAATATGGAATAGAGTAGAATAGAATAGAAAATATGGAATAGAGTAGAATAGAAAATATGGAATAGAATAGAATAGAATAGAAAAGAAAATATGGAGTAGAGTAGAATAGAAAATATGGAATAGAGTAGAATAGAATAGAAAATATGGAATAGAGTAGAATAGAAAATATGGAATAGAGCAGAATAGAATAGAATAGAAAATGTGGAATAGAATAGAATAGAATAGAATAGAAGAATAGAATAGAATAGAAAAGAAAAGAAAATATGGAGTAGAGTAGAATAGAAAATATGGAATAGAGTAGAATAGAATAGAAAATATGGAATAGAGTAGAATAGAAAATATGGAATAGAGCAGA
Organism: Ahaetulla prasina; assembly: GCF_028640845.1. Classification (NCBI taxonomy): domain Eukaryota; kingdom Metazoa; phylum Chordata; class Lepidosauria; order Squamata; family Colubridae; genus Ahaetulla; species Ahaetulla prasina. Next base: position 225,617,270 of record NC_080541.1, on the reverse strand, counting down.
ATAGAATAGAATAGAATATACGGAATAGATTAGATTAGAATAAAGTAGAATAGAATAGAAAATATGGAATAGAGTAGAATAGAATAGAATAGAATAGAATAGAAAATGTGGAATAGAATAGAATAGAATAGAACAGAACAGAATAGAATAGAATAGAATAGAATTTTTTATTGGCCAAGTGTGATTGGACACACAAGGAATTTGTCTTGTTGCAGATGCTCTCAGTGTACATAAAAGACTTATGACCACAGTGGAGCCCCAAATTTCTTTTGCCAAGCAAAAAAGGGTTGCTAGGTGAATTCTGCTCCATTTTACGTCCTTTCTTGCCACAACTGTTAAGTGAAATCACTGCAGTTGTTAAGTTAGTCACCCGGTTGTTAAGTGAGTCTGGCTTCCCCCATTGATTTTGCTTGTCAGAAGGTCGTAAAAAGTGGTCATATGACTTGGGACGCTACGACCGTCATTATTACGAGTCAATTGCCAAGGGTCCGAATTTTGATTATGGTGCGGGACGCTGCCAATGGCCGTAAGTGCAGCCCAATTGCCCGAGGAAGCGGGGAGTGGACATCCATCAGTTCTTCAAATCTGGGTCAGGTGTGCCGCCAGGGAGGTCCGTCGTAACCTGCCACGGTTGCTACAGAGTCTGGTCGTAGGTCTGAGGACTTCCTGTATAAAGCTACGCCGTTTTGAAACCAAGGCACTTACAATGGACTCTTCCCCTCGTGGTCTTCATGGCAGGTTTTCCCACGGGCAGGTGGTACCCATCGAGGAACTGCGCCCCTTCGAAGAGCCTGACCTCAGTTGTCTAGCTGTGGGGTCAGCCTGTCTGGCGAGGCATCAGGATGGGATCTGGTACGCTGCTAAGATCACAGGTGAGGTCGATTTTCGGCACGCCCCATGGGTTTTTATTTATTTATTTATTTATTTATTTTTATTTATTTGTCACAACAATATATGTAGGTATCATACAAAAGATTATATAGTATATAAACACATACCGTATATACTCGAATATAAGCCGATCTGAGTATAAGCCGAGGTCCCCAATTTTACCCCAAAAAACTGGGGTAAACTGGGGACTCGAGTATAAGCCGAGGGTGGGAAATGAGGCAGCTACCGGTCGGGGAAACCCTCCCTCCCTCAGCCGAGAAGGCTGGCGGCTCCCCCACCCCGCCTTCTCACTGCACCGGCAGGGCTTCCCCGCGCTAATGCAAAAGCCCGCCAAGTTTGCGCCATCCGGTATAATGTGAAAAAAAGAAGAAAAAAAAAAACTCGAGTATAAGCCGTATATACTCGAGTATAAGCCGAGGGGACGTTTTTCAGCACAAAAAACGTGCTGAAAAACTCGGCTTATACTCGAGTATATACGGTATATGAGTAAATATAAGGAGGTATAAGCATATATATATAGGAAGAAGAAAAGAAAAAAAACAATAGGACAGGAACGGTAGGCACGTTTGTGCGCTTATGCACGCCCCTTATGGTCCTCTTAGGAATGGGGTGAGGTCAATAGTAGAAAGTTTTTGGTTAAAGCTTTTAGGATTATGGGAAGAGACCACAGAGTCAGGTAAAGTGTTCCAAGCACTGATGATTCTGTTACAGAAGTCATATTTTCTGCAATCTAGATTAAAGCGGTTGACATTAAGTTTAAATCTATTAGTTGCTCTAGTATTATTGCAATTAAAGCTGAAGTAGTCTTTAACAGGAAGGACATTACAATAGATGATTCTGTGAGTTAAGCTTAGGTCTTGTCGAAGGCGACGGAGTTCCAAGTTTTCTAAGCCTAGGATTTCAAGTCTGGTGGGATAAGGTATTTTGTTGTTTTCAGAGGAATGGAGAACTCTTCTTGTAAAATATTTCTGGACACGTTCAATTGTATTGATGTCAGAGATGTGGTGAGGGTTCCAAACAGGCGAGCTGTATTCTAGAATTGGTCTAGCAAATGTTTTATATGCTCTGGTTGGTAGTGTGGTGTTTTTGGAAAAGAAGCTACACAAGATTAGGTTTACAACTCTTAGAGCCTTTTTTGCTATGTAGTTGCAGTGGGCTTTGGCACTTAGATCATTTGACATGATTTCATGTCATGGGTTCATTGTATGAAGTGTCTTACGTCGTGGCCTGCCAGCTGCCAGTGGAGCTGGTGGGAGACTCGGACGATGAGGAGGTTGGGGAGGAACCTGGGCCAGCTCTGGAGTCTGGGGAAGGCTCTGATGGATGCTCTGCGTCAGACGCAGAGATACAGCCAGGGCCCTCTGACATTTCCCAGCCGCCGGAGAGGCAGCTGCCTTTGGAGGCTGAGAGGAGTGAGGAGGAAGAACAGCTGGGGCCTGTTCCAGATGCATGTATGCGCAGAACAGTTAGGAGAGGAGAACAACGGAGGACAAGGAATCGACTCGGGAAGCAAAGCCCACGTGGACGCTGAATGGCCCCTCCCTGGCTGGGGAATAAATAGAAGGAAAGTGGGAGACAACAGTTTGTATTTCTGAAGATTTTGCTCATTGTGTTTCATGCCACAAAGAAGTTAATTTGCAGCCTTTCGGCTGGGAGCTCAAGGCCTTGAAATTATCTCAAGGAACTGATAAGGTCTGTTACTGCAGTTAGCTCCTCGAAGGACTCTTGCCTGGATTTTTCAGTGGGTGAATGGCATTAATTCCCAGGAGATAAATAAAGAGGGGGTTTTCATGACAAGGAGACTGTTTCTTGCTTCTGCTAAGGCTGGGTCAGAACAACAAAGCTGGCTGAGGAACTCTGGGAGTTGAAGTCCACAAGTCTTAAAGGGACCAAGGTTGGAGACCCCTGCTCTAACCAATGGTAAAAATGTCCCCATATCTTAAAATATTCCTATTCCTCTCTTTCTTTAATTATCAAGGTCAATCTATTCATTTCTGCCCAATCCAATATTTTCTTAATTACTTCCCCCTCTGAAGGGATTTTCTCTGCTTTCCATCTTTGTGCAAATACTCTCCTCACTGCAGTCATTACATGTATCATCAAATATGTGTTTCCTTTCCTAATTTTCTCTGGTAGGATACCCAATAGGAACAGCTCAGATTTCAAATCTATCTGTTGTTATAGCATTTCTTCTAACCATGTCTTAATTTTAATCCAGTAGTTTCTCGCTTCTGAGCATGTCCACCACATATGATAATACGAGCCTGGTGTCTGATGGCATTTCCATCGTTTGGCTGATATATTTTTTTTAATTTCATTTTGTCACAACAGTATACACAAACATCAACATAAGAAAATCAACAAATTATAAAAGAAAAAAAATGTATAAGCAAAAGTATGCAACAACCATGTTAATTTGATATAACGAAAGGGAGCAATAGGACAGGAACGGGAGGCACATTTGTGCTCTTATGCACACCCCTTATTGTCCTCTTAGGAATGGGGTGAGGTCAATAGTGGACAGTTTTTGGTTGACGATTTTGGGATTATGAGTAGAGAGAAAGGTTTATCTCTAAACATTTTGGCCAGTTTTTCAGGTGGCATATAAACATTTTTTATTGGTCCTCCTTATATGCTGTGGAGATTGTTAATTTATAATTCCTTTCCCATAGCTGTTGCTCTATTCTACATTCTGTTCTATCCTATCCTATCCTATCCTATCCTATCCTATCCTATCCTATCCTATCCTATCCTATCCTTCCATTCCATCCCACCCTACCCTACCCTATCATTCTATGCTATGCTATGCTGTGCTATGCTGTGCCATGCCATCTCTTCTGTTTTGTTCTAATTTGAGGACCACCTGTATATATGCCACCTGGGTTATTGATAGAAATAATTAAGACGGAATGTAAGTAATGCGAATAATCTCCTTTCTCAGACATTGACAGCGGTTACTACACAGTGAAGTTTGACTCGCTGCTCCTGAAGGAAGCGGTGGTGGAAGGGGATGGCATAATTCCTCCGCTCCGTAGCGAAGAGACCTCTTCCTCCTCTTCTGAATCCGAAGGCGATGAACTGGATAGCTCTGCGTACGCTAAAGGTAAAAGATTATGGGGCTCCATCTCTGCTTTTCTGACTTTCCCCGCTACCCTGTAGTTACTGCATTTATTTTACTCCTTATCGGCTGCTGGCGTCCTCCAAATCCCCCTTTGGCCACCGTGCAGCTGTTCCTCAATTTACGGCCACGATGGAGTCCAAAATTTCTATCGCTAAGCAAGACATTTGTTCAGCGAGTTTTGCCCCCAGTTGTTATGGGAATCAGAAATAGAGCTGGAAGGGACCTTGGAGGTCTTCTAGTCCAGCCCGCTGCTCCAGCAGTTGTCGTTAAGTTAGCAACACGGTTGTTAAATAAATCTGCCTTCCCCGTGGACTTCGCTTGTCTGGAGGTCACAAAAGGGGATCATGTGAGCCCAAGACACTGCAACCGTCATAAGTACGAGCCACTTGCCAAGCGTCTGAATATTTGGTCAGGTGACCCTGGGGATGCTGCAAGGGCCGTAAGCACGAGAAATGGACATAAGTCACTTTTTTCCAGTGCTGTTGTAGCTTTGAAGGGTCACTAAGCAAATGCTTGTGAATCTTGTACTACTTGTACCTTTCCCATTTTAAGACGGGAAATGAGAAAGTGGCCGAAATCCTAAAATTGCCAAATGAAAGAACCGCGCTAACAAGATGGACTGGTGGATGAATTGTGTCATGTCCCACTCCTCCTCTGACGGCCGGGTCTGGGAAGCTGTATCAAGCGTGGCCACGAAGCCTCTGCAGCTTTGCCAAAGTCCTTTCAGATTTCTCAGGGCAGACAGGAATCCAAGGTTTGACTTCAGCAACCAGATGAGACTTTGCTTGACTCAAGGAATGCCAAAAAGCAGATCCTTTATATAGGCTGTGGGGTGTGGCTCCATGACTCAGCACTTATCCAGGCCTGCCCCTCTCTTCCTTTTGCTGACGTCGCCTCTCCATTCTCCGGAAGTGGGGATCTGTCCACTGTATCTTTTCATCCTCTTGCTCAGCTGCCGGCAATTCTAGCACGTGGCTGGCTTCGTGCTCACACGCTGTAGGGAGGTTTGTTTGCTCAGTCTGTCCGGGCATGGTGCCAGGGCTGGGGGCTGGAGGCATGCCAGGCCATTCTTCTTCACTATCAGTCTCTGGCTCAGATAGCAGGAGATGGGAGGGGCCCGGCTGAGGAGGGCGGGCGAGGCACAACAAATTGTTTGTACAGACCAGGGGTCTCCAACCTTGGCAACTTTAAGCCTGGAGGACTTCAACTCACAGAATTCTGGGATTCTGGGAGAATTCTGGGAGTTGAAGTCCTCCAGGCTTAAAGTTGCCAAGGTTGGAGACCCCTGGTACAGACCGTCCTTGACTTTAGGCTTCAGAGTTAGAATAGCATTACTACTACGGACTACTTTCGTTTCCACACGGAGGCCACTTCTAAACGTCGTGCTTGAAGTGGAAAAGACAGAAACTTTGATTTTGGGTTTTACCTATTAGATCGATACTAATAGCAATAGCACTTAGATTTGTATGCTGCTTTACAGTGCTTTTACAGCCCTCTCTAAGCAGTTTACAGAGCCAGTCTCTTGCCCCCAACAATCTGGGTCCTCATTTTACCCACCTCAGAAAGGCTGGAGAGCTGAGTCCACCTTGAGCCGGTCAGGATCGAACTCCTGGCAGTGGGCAGGGTTAGCCTGCAATACTGCATTTAAATAGATAAATTGTTGTGACTCCAGCCCCTGAACCTGGCCCCATGTCCGAAAGTGACTCAGAGAGTGAGGGGGAAGAACCGGTATGGCTGACCTCGGGAGCACCGATTCCTGTGGCTCGGCTCCAGGAGCCAGAACCAGACCAGTCGGAGGACTTAATGAAACCTTCATCCCCTGATTCCTCCCTTCCCCAGGCTACGCCTTCAGACCCAGCTGATAATAATAATAATCAAGCTTGGCTTGACCCGCGCTTCAGAAGATTAGAGAGGCGGCATCATCAAAAGGAAGGGTGGGGCAGGAGCCCCACCCCACAGGATATATAAGGAGCTTTGGGACTGCTCTCACTCCACGGGAAGCAAAGTTTAGCTGATCCGTTTCAAAAAGAGCTGAAAGTCTTGCCACGTGAGTCATTTGTTTGAACTTTGGCAGGCAGCTGTGATTTCTCTGCCAGGATTGACAAGAGTTGTGAATCCACTGGCTGAAAGCCAACTCGTGGGTCTGAAGTGGGGAAAGAGTCAGAAAATATACTGTAGATAGATTAGAGGGAGGGAGGGAGGGAGGGAGGGAGAGAGAGAGAGAGAGGGAACGAACACAATAGCAATAGCATTGAGACTTATATCCTGCTTCACAGTGCTTTACAGCCTTCTCTAAGCAGTTTACAGCAGGGCGGATAAAACCCAGGGTTTTGATTTTTTTAAAAAAACAATTTTAAAAAAGGGATTTTTTTTATTTAAATCAGATTTTTTTTTGATTTTTATCAAATTTATTTTAATAAAATGCTTTTGGAGTAAAATCTAGCTAACGATAGTTTTCTATTTAAGATACATTAATAATTGAGTTTATTACATGAATAAGTGTAACTTGTATAAATAAATACAGGTAGCCCTCAATTTTACAGTCATTCGTTTAGTGACCTTTTTGAAGTTACGCCGACACTGGAAAAAGTTGAGTTATGACTGTTTTTCACACACCCGTCATGGAATCGCCATGGTCATGTGATCAGAATTGGGCCGCCTGGCAACGCATGTGTTTATGATAGTCGCACTGCGGAAGCTTAATGACCACATTTCACTTGAAAACTGCTTAACAACCGTGACCAAAAAAGGTCATACAATTGGGCATGACTCACTTAACAATAGAAATTCTGGTGTCAACTGTGGTCAGATCCAATTGTTTTTCGCAACCTTTAAGATGGCTGGACTTCAACTCCCAGAATTCCCCAGCCAGCTTTGCTTTAAGATGGATGGACTTCAACTCCCAGAATTCCCCAGCTAGCTTTGCTTTAAGATGGATGGACTTCAGCTCCCAGAATTCCCCAGCCAGCTTTGCTTTCAGATGGGTGGACTTCAACTCCCAGAATTCCCCAGCCAGCTTTGCTTTAAGATGGATGGACTTCAGCTCCCAGAATTCCCCAGCCAGCTTTGCTTTCATTTGGGTGGACTTCAACTCCCAGAATTCCCCAGCTAGCTTTGCTTTAAGATGGATGGACTTCAGCTCCCAGAATTCCCCAGCTAGCTTTGCTTTAAGATGGATGGACTTCAGCTCCCAGAATTCCCCAGCCAGCTTTGCTTTAAGATAGATGGACTTCAGCTCCCAGAATTCCCCAGCCAGCTTTGCTTTCAGATGGGTGGACTTCAACTCCCAGAATTCTGCTTTCTTCCTCTAATCTCTCTCCCTCCTGTCTCCAGTCATTGACGGCAGCATTCCGGAGAACGGGGAAGGGACATCTACCGGTCTTTCGTCCTTCGGCAGCTGGGAAGCCCATACCCGTGGCATAGGCTCTAAACTTATGGCCCAGATGGGTTACGAGCTCGGTAAAGGTAAGTGTGGGTCCAGTGGGGGGAGGGAATGAGGTGTTCACCCCCAAGGAGGCCCTGCTGTCCTCCAATGGATGCCCCAACTGGGAGTCTTCTTGTACACAATGCACACCTGTCTGCCTCTTTCCCTTGCAGGCCTGGGCAAAAATTCAGAGGGTCGGATCGAGCCAATATTAGCCGTCGTGCTCCCCAAGGGGAAATCACTGGACCAGTGCGCGGAGATCTTGCAGAAGAAGAGGGAGGGGAAGCTGGATCCATCCAAGCCCAGGAAACGGAGGGCGAAAGGCAAGAACGCGGCCCGCGTCCGGCAGCCGACGCCGAAACGCCGAAACGTGTTTGATTTTCTGAACGAGAAGCTGCAGAGCCAGGATTCTGGGGGGCAGCCGGGAGGGGCGCTCCCCCCACTGGAGAGGAGCAGCAAAGAGATCTACCATGCCAGCAAGACCACCAAGAAGGCCCTGAACGTCCGCCTCTTCCAGACCGTGGAAAAAATCGAGCAGACTCAGAGGGACATCCGAGGGATCCGCGAGGCCTTGGCACGCAACGTCGGGCGGTAAGGAGAGCGCCTGGTCGGCGGGAGAGGGATTGTTCGGATGATCTTCTCCGCTGATCCTGGCGGGGTGGTAGAAATTAATACCCATCTCTCAGGTCTTCCCGCGTAGGTTAGGCAAGCGTGCAGGGACCTGCTCTCGGTAGGACAGCTGGCGGTAGTTGCCATGGATGTCCTTGCCTTTAAGAAAAAGGCCTTTATAGCCAGGTCAGACCAAGTGTTGTGACTGAGGCCCAAGTACTGATTACCAGACACAATTCAGTCCTGAACAAACTTATTTTATTAGAACAGCTGAGAATGAATGAATTCTTAGTCCAAATTAAATCCAAAACAAATTCTTTATAAACAGTCCTTTGGCCTTATCACCAACCTTTGTTGTCTTTGGCAATCTGCCAAAGGCTTTTCTTGTCAAAAAAAAACCCTAAAGTTCAAGTGACTCTTTTCTGTTTCCCCCTCCCACCACTCCCCACAAAAAGTCAGTCAAAGGCCTTTTCCCAATTTATTTACATTTGGCTGAATTCCTTCTGGCACAGAGATGTCTCCCCACACACCTGCCAAAATCCCTGGAGATAACCAGAAAATTATAGATAAAGCACGATTCACTCACAAACAGATTCTTCTATCCATGACACAGTTTGCCCGTGCAAATTCATTGCTTTGTCCAAGACAAAAAGCCAGGAAGTTCCACCTCCTGCTTTATAGCCCCTGTGGGTGTCACTCCATGCCTCATCATTCTTTGACTTTGTCCCAACGCCTCCTCTGCTGCGCGCGCCGGTCACGTCTGCGCAGTCTTGCATCAAGCCAAGTTTGTTCTTGGGGCGTTGCCAAATCAGAAGAAGGCCCTGGGGAATCAGGCCTTGCCAGACCCTCCTTCTCCTCCTGGGTGGGTGCCAGGGAGGGAGAAGGCCCAGGGGAAGCAGGTCTTGCCAGTTCCTCTTCCTCACTTTCTGAATCCTCCTCCTCCAGGAGTCCGAGTCCGAGAACCTGGGTCACAACAGACTCTGACAAGAAGCAATGGAATCAATGTTGCTTTTCTACAAAGAACCCAATGGCTCATTGCTGGTCTTTTAAGCCTTATGGGAGGGGCCAATCATCTCCTGGCCTTACTCCCGAGTCGTCCTTTTTGCTTGAGCTGCTCTTGCCTTCTGACAGCTCTGCACATGTGTGCACTAGGCTCCTCCTGTTCCTCTACCTCTCTGCTGTCCGCCTCTGAAGGCTCCGGAGTCCGCACATCGCTCCCAGATGGCCCTGGCCCCAGCTGTGCCGCCGACGCAGAGCCCTCTTCCGGGCCTTCCCCTGACTCCAGCACTGACCCATTGTCCTCCCCAGCCTCCTCACTATCCGACTCCGCTGCCAGCTCCGTAGGCTGCTGGCGGACCACAACCCCAAGGTCCAGAGGTTGGGTTTCCCCAACCTGCAGGCTCTGGTTGTGGCTCACTCAGATGAAGGTTTTATGTCAGTCAGCCAGTTGTGGAGCTCCAGCTCTATTGGATTCGTTCGTGATTTGGTATATTGTGCAAGCTGAATTTGGACAGTAGGCAGTGGTGGGATTCAAATAATTTAACAACCGGTTCTCTGCCCTATTGACCGGCTGGATGGGTGTGGCCATGGTAGGCGTGGCCAAGGGGTGTGTGACAGGCAGCACTCAGCCTCCTGCAAACCCCTGAGAGGAAAAACAGGTTGCCGGGGGAGGACGCGCCACCCCCGTGCCCCATTTCAGGCCTATGAGGCCTCCCTGCACTTATCTGGAAGCCAAAATAGGGAGGATGGGGAGGGGCTGGAAGGGGAGGGGCCAGCCAGCAATTTAACTACCGGTTCATCCGAACCGGCTGGATCCCACCACTGTCAATAGGTTGTGTGAAATGAAGGGAGGGAGGAAGAAGTTTGATGAAGGAAGAGAGGATAATAAGAGGAGGGAAGGAAGAGAGGAAGAAAGGATTGGGCGGGAGGGTGGAAGGAAAGGGAAGGAATACAGGAAGAAAGGAGGGTTGGGAGGGAGGAAGGAAAGAAATGATGGGGATTGCAGCCAAGAAATTAAAAGACGCTTGCTCCTGGGGAAGAAAGCTATGGCAAATCTAGACAGCGTACTAAAAAGCAGAGACATCACCCTGCAACAAAAGTGCGTATAGTCAAAGCTATGGTTTTCCCAGTTGCAATATATGGCTGTGAAGGCTGGACCATAAGAAAGGCTGAACGCCAAAGAATCGAGGCCTTTGAACTCTGGTGCTGGAGAAGACTCCTGCGAGTCCCTTGGACTGCAAGGCAAACAAACAAGTCAGTCCTAGAGGAAATCAACCCTGACTGCTCTTTAGATGGCCAGATCCTGAAGGAAAACTGAAATACTTTGGCTACCTAATGAGAAGGAAGGACTCACTGGAGAAGAGCCTAATGCTGGGAAAGATGGAGGGCAAAAGAAGAAGGGGACGACAGAGAACGAGGTGGCTGGATGGAGTCACTGAAGCTGTAGGCATGAGTTTAAATGGACTCCAGAGGATGGTAGAGGACAGGAAAGCCTGGAGGAATGTTGTCCAAGGGGTCGGGATGGGTCGGACACGACTTCGCAACTAACAACAACAACAAAGGAAAGGAAAGGAAAGAGGAAGGGAAGGGCAAAAGAACATGGGGGATTTTCCCAATTTTGTGGGGACCATAACCAGCATTTGCTCCTTTGTGGGTATCAATTCAGGGCCACCAATTCAGGCTTGCCAGCTCATGGCTACACAGCTGTGGGTCTGACCACACACTGATGGCAGAAAGAGTCAGAAAAAAGGCAGCTCCCCTTTTTTGCGGGGAGCGAGGGGGGCTTGCCTGTTCTTGACTTTCCCCTAGTTGAGGTTGCTCCTCAGAGAAGATTCGTACCCCTCTGAATTTGTTCTTCGCCTTCCCCAACGCATTGTTAAGCGAATAAAGCGGTCATTAAGGGAATCCGTGCCATTTTGCCCGAACCTGTAAATTAAGTTCCAGTTTTGGGGCATAACCATCGTAAAACGTGACCAGGTGACCATAGGATGCTGCAAAACCCCATAAATGCAGCTGTATTGCCAGGCAGCCGAAGTTCGGTCAGAACTTTGAAGCCAAGTTGTAAGTCCTCTTTTCTTCGGTCAGTCCTACGTTGGAACAATTGCAAAGCGGCCGGTCGTAACTCGAGGGCTACCTGTCCCGCTCCTGATCTCTCTCTCTCTCTCCCTCTCTCTCTCTTGACGATTTGTAGGCACACCGTCGCCACCGCGAAGCTGGAAGAGAAGCTCGCGGGAGCCCACCAGAAACTGGGCGAGCTGCGGGCTTTGGAGGCGAGTCTTCAACAGGAGCAGAAGAAAGCCGACACGCACAAAAAAATGACCGAGTTCTAGGTTTTCCCCCCGTGTTGAAAAAAAAAAAGGATATTTCAATTTCAGGATGGGCTGCAGAGGAGCGTCGTTCTCTCCCGTTGGACAAGTGGGCTGGATTTGAACTGGTAGCTTCAGAGAAAACCTCCCCCCCAAATATCCACAGCAGATTCAGGACTGATCTGATTAAGGAAGGTTTTCTGTGGCGACAGCTGTACGACCTGTGGACTTCAACTCCCAGAATTCATGAACCAGCGGAATGCTGGGAGTTGAAGATCCACAGGCCCAGTCCTGTGTTATGTCCTGCCCATCTCTTTGGTACTTGGTTCCTCCAGGACATCTCTATGGTTCCTTGGGGACTTATGGTCTTTTTTCTCCCCCTCTTAGCAGACAGGAGCACTACTATGGTGAACGGAGAAAAATAAAATGAGAAAAACTCTTTATTATTAATTTTTTTGTACTAGCATTAATCTGTTTGACCAGCAGGAGGCGCAACAATATCCTTGCACAAAGCAGTCCTTGGGTTTCATGGCTTTTCAGGCTGGCAGAACGCAAAATGCCCACCCTTTTCACAGGGGCCATGCCTCTTCCGGTTCTTTTATTTATTTGTTTACATCCTGCCTTTATTGTTTTTTACAAATAAGGCAGCAAAAAGTATCCAACGCACGCCTTTCTCTTCCTTTTCCCCCACAACGATCCTGTGCGGTAGGTTGGGCTGAGAGAAATGAGTGGCCCACAGTCACCCAACCGGCTTTCATTGTGAAGACGGGACTAGAACTCACTGTCTCCTGGTGATTGGCCCAAAGTCACCTAACTGGCTTTCATGTCTAAGGCGGGACTAGAACTCACTGTCTCCTGGTGATTGGCCAAAGTCACCCAGCCGGCTTTCATGTCTAAGGCGGGACTAGAACTCACCGTCTCCTGGTGATTGGCCCAAAGTCACCCAGCCGGCTTTCATGTCTAAGGCGGGACTAGAACTTTTTTATTATTATTATTATTATTATTATTTATTAGATTTCTATACCGCCCTTCTCCCGAAGGACTCAGGGCGGTGTACAGCCAAAGTAAAAGCAAATAATACAATATACAATTAAAACGAAATTAAAAAACTTATTACACAATTGGCCGAAAACTTTAAAACATTCTGTCTCCTGGTGATTGGCCAAAGTCACCCAGTCAGCTTTCATGTCTAAGGCGGAACTAGAACTCACCGTCTCCTGGTGATTGGTCCAAAGTCACCCAACCGGCTTTCATTGTGAAGGCGGGACTAGAATTCAATGTCTCCTGGTGATTGGCCCAAAGTCACCCAGCCGACTTTCCTTGCGAAGGCGACTAGAACTCACTGTCTCCTGGTGATTGGCCCAAAGTCACCCAGCCGGCTTTCATGCCTAAGGAGGGACTAGAACTCACCGTCTCCTGGTGATTGGTCCAAAGTCATCCAGCTGGCTTTCATGCCTAAAGCGGGATTAGAACTCACCATCTGTTCCTTTCTAGCCTGGTTCTAGACCAAACTAACTCCACCAATTCTTCTATGTCTAGTCCTGGCCATTCGAAAGCTGTTCATTCCAGCTACAGGCAATCCTTGGCATATGACCTTAATAAAGCCTACCCCTTTTGGTCATAAGTTGGGACATTTGTAAAACGAGTAAGCCACATGACCCAGCCAGTCGTTAAGCAAAGGCCATGATGAGAAAGTGACCACTGCAGTCATTAAATAAAAGCTACGGTCGTAAAGCAAACCTCTTATTTACTATGGGCCAGGTTTGCAGAAAGCCAGAAATAAATCCCGTTTTTTTCATAAATATGCCATCAAACATGGTTCCATGTGGGTTGGTTGTAACATTGTGTGATTCTGAGGGTTTTTTTGGAACTGGGGCGTCTGACATAATTTCAAACCGTTGCTAAGCAACTGGTCATAAATTGACTTATCTGTAGTCCGAAAAATCTCAGAGACAGAAGTGAGTAACTGGAATGGCAAAAAACATCTTCGGACACTTTAAACCAGGAAGGAGAGTCCAACCTTGGCTACTTTAAGACCTGTGAACATCAGCTCCCAGAATTCCCCAGCCAGCCACCCAGGGAATTCTGGGAGTTGGAGGTCCCCGGTTGGACACCCTTGCCCTTAAAACCATCTCTCTAACCTAAAAAAAAAATAATCAAATTCAGCCTTGCTAAAAATTCAAATATTAACCTTCTTGGGTTGATTTAACGATCAGTGGCTCAGACTGATAAGACAGTCTGTTATTAACAGCAGCTGCTTGCAATTACTGCAGGTTCAAGTCCCACCAGGCCCAAGGTTGACTCAGCCTTCCATCCTTTATAAGGTAGGTAAAATGAGGACCTAGATTGTTGGGGGCAATAAGTTGACTCTGTATATACAAATAGGATGAAGACTATTGCTAACATAGTGTAAGCCGCCCTGAGTCTTCGGAGAAGGGCAGGATATAAATGCAAATAAAAAAAAAAATCATTGAGAGGCTGGGATTTTTAAATTCCACACGACCACTAAGGATCCGTGGCTTGTGTGCTTTGCCCAGTCTAAAATTGCCGGAGGAGAGTTGCCAGCAGCTTGGCAACTGGAATTGACTGGGCATGGAAAAGAAACGACCGAATCTACGGAGATTCTCAGTCATCCAGGTTATGGTTATCCCAAAGGTGCTCTTTGAAGTGAAATGGAAGACATTTCACTTCTCATCCAAGAAGCTTCTTCGGTTCTGACTGAACGGTGGAGGATGGAAAGATTTATATGCCTTGTAGTCATCTGGCCGTTAGTACTCTTTCTAAGAATCATTGTTGAGACCACTTGGAGGTTGCAGGATTTGAGTTTGGCTAGTCTAGAGAAAAGAAGGGCTAGAGGTGACATTAGATTTTCAACTGTTAAGATTAACAGTTGGAAGGGACCTTGTAGGTCATCTAGTCCAACCCCCCTCCACCCAAGCAGGAGACCCTATACCATTTCTGACAGATGGCAGTCCAATCTCTTCTTGAAAGCCTCCAGTGATGAAGCTCCCACAACTTCCGAAGGTAACTTCTGTTCCATGGGTGGATTGCTCTCTCTGTCAGAAAATTTCTCCTTATTTCCAGGTTGAATCTCTCTCCTTGTTCAGTTTCCATCCATTCATCCTTATCTGGCCTTCAGGTGCTTTGGAAAATAGCTGGACCCACTCCTCTCTGTGGCAGCCCTTCAAATATTGGAAGACGGCTATCCTGTCTCCCCTGGTCCTTCTCTTCACTAGACCAGCCATGCCCAGTTCCTGCAACCGTTCATCATATGTTCTAGCCTCCAGTCCCCTCATCATCCTGGTTGCTCTCCTCTGCACTTTTTCTAGAGTCTCAACATCTTTTTATTTTTTATTTTTATTGAAAGAGTTTTAAAAAACAAAAACATTTTTCCCCCTTTTTCCCCCCTCCCTCCCAAAAAACCCCCTTCCCCCCTCCCTCTCCCCCCCCCGGCTTCCCGGGTCAATCACAAGGTATTGTTATACATAAACCAAACATAGAATAAAATTTTCCCTTCCAATCCAAATAACCACATCCAAAGCTTTTCATCTCCCAACCCCCTCCCCATTACATAAAATAACTTTCTAATTATTCAAAGGCAATCTGATATTTCTTAATCTGATATCTGTTTTGTAGATAATCAATCCATTTTTTCCATTCAATTAAATATCTTTCCTGCGTATTGTCTTTTAAAAAAGCTGAGATTTTAGCCATCTCAGCCAAATTAATAACTTTCAGTATCCATTCTTCTATTGTAGGTACCTCTTCTTTCTTCCAGTATTGTCCAATCAACAGTCTTGCTGCTGTTATTAAATTCAGAATCAATTTAGTCTCAATCCCTGTACAATCCGTTATAATTCCCAAAAGGAAAAATTGTGGCAGGAACTTTATCTTCTTCTTCAGTACATTTTGAATAATCCACCAAATTCTTATCCAAAAGGCCTTAATTTTCTTGCAAGTCCACCAAATATGAAAATATGTAGCGTCATGACAGTCACACCTCCAACATTTCGCTTGGATATTAGGATACATACATGATAATTTTTTGGGATCTAAGTGCCATCTATAAAACATATTATAAAAATTTTCCCTTAAATTCTGTGCTTGTTAGTCTCAACATCTTTTTGATAGTGTGTTCACCAGTGTTTGAGAGGTGGTCACACAGAAGAGGGAGTGGACCTATTATCCAACGCACCAGAGGGCAGGACAAGAAACGATGGATAGAAACTAATTAAAGAGAGAAGCAACTTGGAACTGAGGAGAAAAAATTCCTAGCAGGACAATTAACCAGTGGAACAGCTTGCCACCAGAAGTTGTGGGTGCTTCGTTACTGGAAGTTTTTAAAAAGAGATTGGACCGTCGCTTGTCAGAAATGGTATAGGGTCTCTTGCTTGAGCCGGGGGCTGGACTAGAAGACCTCCAAGGTCCCTTCCAACTCTGTTCTATTCTGTTATAGAGTGCAAATGGATGTGAGACCTTCTTGGAACTGCTGAAAGGACTGTTTGACCCCTCATTCAAACCAGCAGTCCTCTCTGTCCACCATGACGTCAAACAGGCCATTTACATTAAGATTTAACAGCCCTCTCTCAACAGAATAGAATGGAAGAGAAGAGAAGAGAAGAGAAGAGAAGAGAAGAGAAGAGAAGAGAAGAGAATAAGTGGAACGACTTGCCTGCAGAAGTTGTGAATGCTCCAACACTGGAAATTTTTAAGAAAATGTTGGATAACCATCTGTCTGAGATGGTGTAGGGTTTCCTGCCTGGGCAGGGGGTTGGACTAGAAGGCCTCCAAGGTCCCTTCCAACTCTGTTGTTATTAGAATAGAATAGAATAGAATAGAATAGAATAGAATAGAATAGAATAGAATAGAATAGAATAGAATAGAATAGAATAGAAAATATGGAATAGAATAGAATAGAATAGAATAGAAAATATGGAATAGAATAGAATAGAATAGAATAGGAAAAATAGAATAGAATAGAATAGAATAGAAAATATGTAGAATGAATAGAATAGAATAGAATGGAATGGAATGGAATAGAATAGAAAATATAAGAATAGAATAGAATAGAATAGAATAGAATAGAATAGAATAGAATAGAATAGAATAGAATAGGAGTGGAGTAGAATAGAATAGAATAGAATAGAATAGAATAGAAAATATGGAATAGAATAGAATAGAATAGAATAGAATAGAATAGAATAGAATAGAATAGAAGGGTATAGTGGAGTGGAGTGGAATGGAATGGAATGGAATGGAATGGAATGGAATGGAATGGAATGGAATGGAATGGAACGGAACGGAACGGAACAGAACAGAACAGAACAACAGAACAGAACAGAATAGAAAATATGGAATAAAATAAATAGACTAGACTAGACTAGACTAGACTAGACTAGAATAGAATAGAATAGAATAGAATAGAATAGAATAGAATAGAATAGAATAGAATAGAAAATATGGAATAGAATAGAAAATAGAACAGAACAGTGTTGAAAGGGTCCTTGGAGGCCTTCTAGTCCAACCCCCTGCTCAGGCAGGAAACCCTACACCATTTCAGACAAATGGTTATCCAATCTCAACTCCCAGTGTTAGAGAATTCACCAACTGCTGGAGGCAAGTTGTTCCAGTGATTATTTGAAAAAGGGATGGGGGAAATAGGACACCACTTCTCCCCTGTCTACAACACCGTTCTTTTGGCAGTTGCAAGAAGATTCAGGTGATCGGGGGCCCAGATAAACCAAGTGGCCTCAATGACTCTCAGAGAGAGAACTAATGACCAGAAGACTGTAAAGAATATAGAGTAAATCCTTCCATCCTCCACCATTCAGTCAGAACGGAAGAAGCTTCTTGGAGGGGAAGCGCAATGTCTTCTAGCAAAACAAAGTCCGGTTGCCTTTCGAAAAAAAGCAAAAATAGCACCTTTTGAGAAAACAACCCTTGTTTTTTCCTTAAGACTCAGCCAGGGGCAATGACTGCAAGTAAACAAGCTGCTAGACCTCAGCGAGAGAATCTGCAGCCTGTTCCCGGCGAGCACACCAAGAGCAGTGCTGAAGTCATGGGACCACAATAACTCCGTTTATCGCTGCCGTTTCCTGTGCACATTTTCTCGCGCATCCCCCGAAGTGGAAAAAAAATGAGCTCGCTATGGTTTCCCTTCCCTTCCCCCCACCTTTAATCTTTGTAAGCGGTTTTTGCAAATTCATTTGCAAAATTAGAAGACAGCTTTTCTTCTTGTAAAATGCAGTTTTTCTTCGCTATTCTAATCCCCCAAATTGGGAAGTTTCTCGTTTCGGATCTTAATAATGCCCCCTTTATATCTGCAAACCTTTCCATTGCCCTCCTTTTATTATATATACATTGGCAATATAGAAAGTACAAGACCCATCAACGATCAGATGCTGAGGGAAGTAGCTGGGAACACAGCTAAGTCCTCGACTTACGACTGTTCGTTTAGTGACCAAAGTTACAACGGCACTGACAAAAAGTGAATTATCACAGTTTTCCACATTTAGGACCGTTGCCGCATCCCCGTGGACACACGATCAAAATTCAGACGCTTGGCAACTGGCTCGTACTTATGAGTACTTACTTTTAGGCAAGGAAAACAAAATGCACAGGTATGATAAATGTAGTACCTTGCTCAATAGTAGTAACTGTGAGAGGGATTTTGGAGTCCTAGTGGACAACCATTTAGATATGAGCCAGCAGTGTGCAGTAGCTGCCAAAAAAGCCAACACAGTTCTGGGCTGCATAAACAGAGGGATAGAATCAAGATCACGTGAAGGGTTAATACCACTTTCTAATGCCTTGGTAAGGCCACACTTGGAATCCTGCATTCAGTTTTGGTCACCACGATGTAAAAAAGATGTGGAGACTCTAGAAAGAGTGCAGAGAAGAGCAACAAAGATGATTAGGGGACTGGAGGCTAAAACATATGAAAAAGAGTTGCAGGAACTGGGTATGTCTGATTTAATGAAAAGAAGGGGAGACATGACAGCAGTCTTCCAATATCTCAGGGGTTGCCACAAGGAAGAGGGAGTCGGGCTGTTCTCCAGAGCACCTGAGGGTAGAACAAGAAGCAATGGGTGGAAACTGATCAAAGAAAGAAGCAACTTAGAACTAAGGAGGAATTTCCTGACAGTTGGAACAATTAATAAGCGGAACGACTTGCCTGCAGAAGTTGTGAATGCTCCAACACTGGAAATTTTTAAGAAAATGTTGGATAACCATCTGACTGAGATGGTGTAGGGTTTCCTGCCTGAGCAGGGGTTGAACTAGAAGACCTCCAAGGTCCCTTCTAACTTTGCTTAACTATTAATGATCATTGTTGCTGTGTCCTTGGGGTCACGCGATCCCCTTTTGCGACCTTCTGACGAGCCAAGTCAATGGGGAAGCAAGATTCACTTAACAACCAGGTAACTAATTTTAACAATTGCAGCGATTCATTTAACAAACGTGGTGAGAAAAAGTCACCACAAAATGGGCCAAAACGTAAACTGTCTCGCTTAGCAGTGGAAATTTCAGGCTCAATCGCGGTCGTAAGTCGAGGACTACCCGTGATTGGCTCTTAAGGATGTTTTGCTAAATGACTTTTCTGTTTACAAATTGGGTTTCTTACAAGAGTTGTAGTCCTCGACTTACGACCACAGCTGGCATGGGTCCCACCTGGCTTGGGTTTCACTGGGCAGGATGAGAATCCATCCATAGTCAGGAACATCCATTCCTTTCTCCCAGTCTTTCTCTCTGCCCTTCATTTTTTTTTTTTATTTGCATTTATATCCCGCCCTTCTCCGAAGACTCAGGGCGGCTTACATTGTGTTAAGCAATAGTCTTCCTCCATTTGTATATTTATATACAAAGTCAACTTATTGCCCCCAACAATCTGGGTCCTCATTTTACCTACCTTATAAAGGATGGAAGGCTGAGTCAATGGGGGCTTGAACCTGCGAGTAATTGCAAGCAGCTGCTGATAATAACAGACTGTCTTAGTCTGTTGAGCCACAGAGGCCCATGAACTAGTGCCCCAAGCAAGCCAATCAGCTTTGCTGGCTGAGGGATTCTGAAAGTTGAAGTCCACAAGTCTTAAAGTTTGCCAAGGTTGGAGACCCCTGCCCCAAGGTACAGGTAGTCCTCGACTTATAACAGTTCACTTAGTGACCGTTGAAAGTTACAACGTCACTTTTGGGGAGGGGAATTGGGGGGGGTTGAGGGTAGAGGATGGAGTGATGGTTTAATGTACAGGGATTATTGAAGATGTATAAATATAATTAATGTAGGGTCGGGTCTGCCCAGTTACCATTTTAGAACGGTGGGGAGGGAGAAAAGAGGAGAGAGTAGGAGGTAGGAAAGAGGAGAAGAGGGGTAGAAGAGGGAGAAGAGGAAGGAAGAGGGGTAGAAGAGGGAGAAGGAAGGTGTAGGGTGGAGGGAGGAGAGGATGTAGATAAGAGAAGGGGAGGAAGGTCTGGAAAGTAGAAGAAGGTAGAAGAGGGAAGAGAGTTAAAAGGAGGGGGTGGTGACTGGGCAAGCCCAACTAATTGTATATGACTGTATGTTGGATGAGTTGTTGGATATGAATGTAAAAATGAAACTTTTTTATAAAAAAAAAAAAAAGTTACGACGTCACTGATAAAAGTGATTTCATAACATAACATATAACATATATATTTCTTATGACCATTTTCCATCCTTAAGACTGTCGCAGCCTCCTCATACTCACACGATCAAAATTTGGACGCTTGGCAACTGACTCGTAGTTACGACGGTTGCGGTGCCCAAGGGTCACGTCGTGATCGCGACCAAGTCCACAGGGAATGCAAATTCACTCAACAAGCGTGGACGAACTTAACCAACTGTGTTGATCTTTCGCAGCTCTGGCGAGAAAGCCCTCAAACTCTCTATTCCAGCAATGTTTCACTTAGCAACAGAAATGCCGGCCTCAGCTGTGGTCGTAAGTCGAGGACTACCTGTAGCCGATTCACTCCCCACCTACCTGCCAGAACTGCCTGCTTTTCAGTTGTTTAGTTTCAAACAGCCGCTTTGTCGTTGGGTCGCGTGGGCAGGAAACCAAAGCGTTATCTTTGACTGCACGACTGTTTGGCTGGTTTTCTCCACACCTTCTGGTGAAAACGGCTGCGCGGCAGAGAGCTGGGGGTGCTTCCAGCAGCAGAAAAGGGCATCCAAGCAGGAGTTGGGCAGTGGGGGAGTTCCGGCTTGAAGGACGCCTACAAGAAGGTCCATCGGTGAGAAGATCCATCGGTGAGAAACGGGCCTGCCTTAATGGGAAAGAGCGTAAGGATGACCTTGGCTTCCTGCTGTTCCTGAACGAGTGAAGTAAGTTGCTGCTTTGAACACTACAACTTCTCTTCTCTTCTCTTCTCTTCTCTTCTCTTCTCTTCTCTTCTCTTCTCTTCTCTTCTCTTCTCTTCTCTTCTCTTCTCTTCTCTTCTCTTCTCCTCTCCTCTCCTCTCTCTCTTCCTCTCCTCTCTCTCTCTTCCTTCCTTCCCTTCTCTCTTCTCTTGTTATTCTTATTATTCTCTCTCTCTTCCCTTCCTTTTCTTCTCTTCTCTTCTCTTCTCTCCTCTCTCTTCCTCTTCCCTTCCCTTCTCTCTTCTCTTGTTATTCCTATTATTCTCTTCTCTTCTCTTCTCTTCCTTCCTTCCTTCCTCTTCTCTTGTTATTCCTATTCTTCTCTTCTCTCTCTCTCTCTCTTCTCTTCCTCTTCTCTCTTCTCTTCTTCTTCTCTTCTCTTCTCTCTCTTCTCTCTCTTCTCTTCTCCTCTCCTCTCTCCTCTTCCTTCCTTCCTTCCTCTTCTCTTGTTATTCCTATTATTCTCTTCTCTTCTTCTTCTCTTCTCTTCTCTTCTCTTCTCTCTTCTCTTCTCTTCTCTTCTCTCCTCTCCTTCCTTCCTCTTGTTATTCCTATTATTCTCTTCTCTTCTCTTCTCTTCCTTCCTTCCTTCCTCTTCTCTTGTTATTCCTATTCTTCTCTTCTCTCTCTCTCTCTCTTCTCTTCCTCTTCTCTCTTCTCTTCTTCTTCTCTTCTCTTCTCTCTCTTCTCTCTCTTCTCTTCTCCTCTCCTCTCTCCTCTTCCTTCCTTCCTTCCTCTTCTCTTGTTATTCCTATTATTCTCTTCTCTTCTTCTTCTCTTCTCTTCTCTTCTCTTCTCTCTTCTCTTCTCTTCTCTTCTCTCCTCTCCTTCCTTCCTCTTGTTATTCCTATTATTCTCTTCTCTTCTCTTCCTTCCTTTTCTTCTCTTCTTCTCTTCTCTTCCTCTCTCTTCTCTCCTTCCTTCCTCTCTCTTCTCTCTTCTTGTTATTCTCTTCTTCTCTTCTTCTTCTCTCTCTCTCTCTTCCCTTCCCTTCCTTCCTCTTCTCTTGTTATTCCTATTCTTCTCTTCTTCTCTTCTTTTCTTCTCTTCTCTTCTCTTCTCTTCTCTTCCTCTTCTCTCCTCTCCTTCCTTCCTTCCCTTCCTCTTCTCTTGTTATTCCTATTATTCTCTTCTCTTCCTTCCTCTTCTCTTCTCTTCTCTTCTCTTCTCCTCCTCTTCCTCTTCCTCTTCTCTTGTTATTCCTATTCTTCTCTTCTCTTCTCTTCTCTTCTCTTCTCTTCTCTTCTCTTCCCTTCTCTCTTCTCTTGTTATTCCTATTATTCTCTTCTCTTCTTTTCTCTCCTCTCCTCTTCCCTTCCCTCTTCTCTTGTTATTCCTATTATTTTCTTCTCTTCCCTTCCCTTCCCTTCTGTCTTCTCTTGTTATTCCTATTATTCTCTTCTCTTCTCTTCTCTTCTCTTCTCTTCTCTTCTCTTCTCTTCTCTTCTCTTCTCTTTCTTCCCTTCCCTTCCCTTCCCTTCCCTTCTCTCTTCTCTTGTTATTCCTATTCTTCTCTTCTCTGAAGCCCCCTTGGTCCGTTTCTAGGCCAACATGGTGGGGTTTGCGATCTGGGGAGTCCTCGTGGACAATCGCTTTAACTAGGAGCCCACGTTGTGCTGCAGCTGCCAAAAAAGCCAATGCAATCCTAGGCTGCATTAATAGAGGGACGGAATCAAAGATCCCGAGAAATTTCCTGACAGTGAGAACAATTAACCAGTGGAACAGAAGTTGCCTCCAGAAGTTGTAAATGCTCCAAGGCTGGAAGTTTTTAAGAAGAGACTAGACAGCCACTTGTCTGAAATGGTGTAGGGTTTCCTGTCTGAACAGGGGGTTGGACTAGAAGACCTCCGAGGTCCCTTCCAACTCTGTTATTCTGTGGAACCTGGAGCTCAGATGTAGTGCCTGAAAGGAGATAGATTTTGAAAGAGGGCTTCGTTAGATGTAGGGAAGGAGAGAAGATCTGACATGGTGAAGACTAACGGATCAAGGTGTAGGGATGTTATAGAACAGGGATCTCCAACCTTGGCAACTTTAAGCCTGGCGGACTTCAACTCCCAGAATCCCCCAGCCAGCTTTGCTGGCTGGGGAATTCTGGGAGTTGAAGTCCGCCAGGCTTAAAGTTGCCAAGGTTGGAGACCCCTGTTATAGAAGATAATGGACCCATCCATTATCCATCCATTATCCATTGAGGACTTGTATACTGCACGAATCAAGAAGAGGGCCGTGAAAATATTTACAGACTCCTCGCATCCAGGACATAAACTGTTTCAACTCCTACCCTCAAAACGACGCTATAGAGCACTGCACACCAGAACAACTAGACACAAGGACAGTTTTTTCCTGAAGGCCATCACTCTGCTAAACAAATAATTCCATCAACACTGTCAAACTATTTACTGAATCTGCACTACTATTAATCTTCTCATCGTTCCCATCGCCAATCTCTTTCCATTTATGACTGTATGATTATAACTTGTTGCTGGCAATCCTTATGATTTATATTGATATATTGACCATCAATTGTATTGTAAATGTTGTACCTTGATGAACGTATCTTTTTTTTTTTTATGTACACTGAGAGCCTATGCACCAAGACAAATTCCTTGTGTGTCCAATCACACCTGGCCAATAAAAATTCTATTCTATTCTATTCTATTCTATGTTGGGTCTCTGGCGAGGGATGTTATCGACCAGCAAGGAGATGAAGAAGCTTACAAACCTAAAAATTAACATTTTAGGCCTCATTTGCCATGTCCCATAATGAATATGTCTTAATCGTGCTGAATGACAATTTATGGCCCCAACTGAGCCCTGAATATCTATTGTGAAGCGAGACAGTTGTTAAGTGAATTGTGCCCCGTTTTGCGACCTATCTAGCCAGAGCTGTTAAGTGAATCCCTGAAGTTGCTAAGTTAGTAACGCAGTTGTTAAGTGAACCTGGTTTCTTCGTTGACTTTGCTCGTCAAGAGGTCGCAAAAGGGGTTCACGTGGCCCCAGGGCAGCGCTACCGTCATAAATACATGCCAGATGCCAAGCATCCAAATCCACACGGCCATGGGGGTGTTTCAACAAGTCGGAAGTGTGACGAATGGTCGCAAGCCCCTTTTTTTTTCCAGGGCTGTTGTAACTTCGAACGGTCGCTAAACGAATGGTCATGAGTCAAGGACTATCTGTAATTCTCTCTGCTGGCTATGTTGAGTTCCATCTTGTGCAAACGCCATCAGGGAGGGTCTGAAAGATTGTGGAAAAACACACCGATTTTCCAGGGAAGGAAACACAGGGATAAGGACAAAGCACCTTCAACTCAGTGGATCTTTTTTGTTGTTAGTTGCAAAGTTGTGTCCGACCCATCGTGACCCCATGGACAACATTCCTCCAGGCCTTCCTGTCCTCCACCATCCTCCGGAGTCCATTTAAGCTCAAGTCTACAGCTTCATCCAGCCACCTTGTTCTCTGCCATCCCATTCTTCTTTTGCCCTCCATCTTTCCCAGCATTAGGCTCTTCTCCAGTGAGTCCTTCTTTCTCATTAGGTGGCCAAAGTATTTGAGCTTCATCTTCAGGATCTGACCTTCTAAAGAGCAGTCCGGGTTGATCTCCTCTAGGACTGATCGCCTTGCAGCCCAAGGGACTTGCATGAATCTTCTCCAGTACCAGTGTTGCGTCTTCAGCCCCTGAGCCTGGCCTCCTGGCAGAGAGTGACTCAGAGAGTGAGGGGGAAGAGCCGACAGGGCTTCCCTCTGCAGGACCTTCCCAGAGGCAGGCCAGGTGGAGGAGATGACGAGGCCTCTTTCTCCCGCACCTTCCCCCTCCCAGGCAATGCCTCAAGACCCAGCTGCTGACAATCAGTCCTGGTTAAATCCCAGGCATCGCAGAAAGGAGAGGCGGGAACAACAAAAGAAGGGGTGGGGCAGGCCTAGAGAGTGCTGAGTCACGGAGCCACACCCCACAGGGTATAAAAGCAGGAGGAGCTGCTCTATAGCTTCTTCTGACGGACAAAAACTGATTCTTGGAAACTTTGGCTGCAATATTTTGAGATTAAGACTTTGGCTTCTGATTATTTCTGAACTGCAATTACGCTGGTCTGAGGAGGTAAGAGAACTTGGCAGGCAATCGCAGGTCCCTTCTAACTTTGCTTAACTATTAATGATCATTGTTGCTGTGTCCTTGGGGTCACGATCCTTTATGACCTTCTGACGAGCCAAGTCAATGGGGAAGCCAGATTCACAACAACGGGGTTAAACTGAACAACTGCAATGCCTTCCTATGACGGAAAGGTCGTGAAATAAGGCGAAATTCACTTAACAACCAGGTAACTAATTTTAACAATTGCAGCGATTCATTTAACAAACGTGGTGAGAAAAAGTCACCACAAAATGGGCCAAAATGTAAACTGTCTCGCTTAGCAGTGGAAATTTCAGGCTCGGTTGCGGTCGTAAGTCGAGGACTACCCGTGATTGGCTCTCAAGGATGTTTTGCTAAATGACTTTTCTGTTTACAAATTGGGTTTCTTACAAGAGCTGTAGTCCTCGACTTACGACCACAGCTGGCATGGGTCCCACCTGGCTTGGGTTTCACTGGGCAGGATGAGAATCCATCCATAGTCAGGAACATCCATTCCTTTCTCCCAGTCTTTCTCTCTGCCCTTCATTTTTTTTTTTTTATTTGCATTTATATCCCGCCCTTCTCCGAAGACTCAGGGCGGCTTACACTATGTCAAGCAATAGTCTTCCTCCATTTGTATATTTATATACAAAGTCAACTTTATTGCCCCCAACAATCTGGGTCCTCATTTTACCTACCTTATAAAGGATGGAAGGCTGAGTCAACCTTGGGCTGGTGGGGCTTGAACCTGCGAGTAATTGCAAGCAGCTGCTGATAATAACAGACTGTCTTAGTCTGTTGAGCCACAGAGGCCCATGAACTAGTGCCCCAAGCCAATCAGCTTTGCTGGCTGAGGGATTCTGAAAGTTGAAGTCCACAAGTCTTAAAGTTTGCCAAGGTTGGAGACCCCTGCTCCAAGGTACAGGTAGTCCTCGACTTATAACAGTTCACTTAGTGACCGTTGAAAATTATAACGTCACTTTCGGGAGGGGAATTGGGGGGGGTTGAGGGTAGAGGATGGAGTGATGGTTTAATGTACAGGGATTATTGAAGATGTATAAATATAATTAATGTAGGGTCGGGTCTGCCCAGTTACCATTTTAGAACGGTGGGGAGGGAGAAAGGAGGAGAGAGTAGGAGGTAGGAAAGAGGAGAAGAGGGATAGAAGAGGGAGAAGAGGAAGGTGTAGAAGAGGGAGAAGGAAGGTGTAGGGGGGAGAGAGGAGAGGATGTAGATAAGAGAAGGGGAGGAAGGTCTGGAAAATAGAAGAAGGTAGAAGAGGGAAGAGAGTTAAAAGGAGGGGGTGGTGACTGGGCAAGCCCGACTAATTGTATATGACTGTATGTTGGATGAGTTGTTGGATATGAATGTAAAAATGAAACTTTTTTATAAAAAAAAAAAAAGTTACGACGTCACTGATAAAAGTGATTTCATAACATAACATATAACATATATATTTCTTATGACCATTTTCCATCCTTAAGACTGTCGCAGCCTCCTCATACTCACACGATCAAAATTTGGACGCTTGGCAACTGACTCGTAGTTACGACGGTTGCGGTGCCCAAGGGTCACGTCGTGATCGCGACCAAGTCCACAGGGAATGCAAATTCACTCAACAAGCGTGGGACGAACTTAACCAACTGTGTTGAATCCCTTTCGCAGCTCTGGCGAGGAAAGCCCTCAAAACTCTCTATTCCAGCAATGTTTCACTTAGCAACAGAAATGCCGGCCTCAGCTGTGGTCGTAAGTCGAGGACTACCTGTAGCCGATTCACTCCCCACCTACCTGCCAGAACTGCCTGCTTTTCAGTTGTTTAGTTTCAAACAGCCGCTTCGTCGTTGGGTCGCGTGGGCAGGAAACCAAAGCGTTATCTTTGACTGCACGACTGTTTGGCTGGTTTTCTCCACACCGTCTGGTGAAAACGGCTGCGCGGCAGAGAGCTGGGGGTGCCTCCAGCAGCAGAAAAGGGCATCCAAGCAGGAGTTGGGCAGTGGGGGAGTTCTGGCTTGAAGGACGCCTACAAGAAGGTCCATCGGTGAGAAGATCCATCGGTGAGAAACGGGCCTGCCTTAATGGGAAAGAGCGTAAGGATGACCTTGGCTTCCTGCTGTTCCTGAAGGAGTGAAGTAAGTTGCTGCTTTGAACACTACAACTTCTCTTCTCTTCTCTTCTCTTCTCTTCTCCTCTCCTCTCCTCTCCTCTCCTCTCCTCTCCTCTCCTCTCCTCTCTCCTCTCCTCCCTCCTCTCCTCCTCCCTCCTTCCTTCTCTCTCTCTCTTGTTATTCTATTATTCTCTCTTCTCTTCTTCTTCTCTCTCTCTCTCCTCCCTCCTCTTCCTTCCCTTCTCTCTTCTTGTTATTCCTATTATTCTCTTCTCTCTCTCTTCCTTCCTTCCTTCCTCTTCTTGTTATCTATTCTTCTTCTTCTCTTCTCTCTCTCTCTTCTCTTCTTCCTCTCTCTTTATTCCTATTCTCCTTCTCTCTCTTCTCTCTTCTCCTTCTCCTCTTCCTTCCCTTCCTTCCTCTTCTCTTGTTATTCCTATTATTCTCTCTCTCTCTCTTCTCTCTTCTTCTTCTCTCTTCTTCTCTCTCTCTCTCTCTCTCTCCTTTTCTTCTCTTGTTATTCCTATTATTCTCTTCTTCTCTTCTCTTCTCTCTCTCTCTTCCTCTCTCTTTATTCCTATTATTCTCTCTTCTTCTCTCCTCTTCCTTCCCTTCTTGTTATTCCTATTATTTTCTTCTCTCTCTTTTCCTTCCCTCTCTTCTGTCTTCTTGTTATTCCTATTCTCTCTCTTCTCTCTCTTCTCTCTCTCTCTCTCTCTCTTCTCTTCTTTCTCTCTCCTTCCTTCCTTCCCTTCTCTTCTGTTATTCTATTATTCTCTCTTCTCTTCTTCCTTCCTTCCCTTCCTTCTTCTCTTCTTTTGTTATTCATTATTCTCTTCTTCTCTTCCTTCTTCCTTCCTCTTGTTATTCTATTATTCTCTCTTCTCTTCTCTCTTCTCTTCCTCTTCCTTCTTCTTGTTATTCTATTATTCTCTTCTCTTCCTTCCTTCTCTTCTTCTTCTCTTCTCTTCCTTCCCTTCCTTCCTTCCTTCCCTTCCTTCCTTCCTCTTGTTATTCCTATTATTCTTCTTCTCTTCCTTCTCTCTCTTCTTCTTCTTCCTTCCTTCCCTTCCTCTCTTCTTGTTATCTATTATTCTCTTCTCTCTTCTTCTTCTCTTCCTTCCTCTTCCTCCTTCCTTCCATCTTCTCTTGTTATTCTATTATTCTCTTCTCTCTTCCCTTCCTTCCTCTTCCTTCCTCTTCTCTTGTTATTCCTATTATTCTCTCTTCTCTTCTCTCTCTTCCTTCCCTTCCTTCTCTTCTCTTCTCTTCTCTTCTCTCTCTTCCTTCCTTCCCTTCCTTCTTCCCTTCCTTCCTTCCTCTTCTTGTTATTCCTATTATTCTCTTCTCTTCTCTTCTCTTCTCTCTCTTCTCTTCTCTTCTCTTCTCTTCCTCTTCCTTCCTTCCCTTCCTTCCTCTTCTTGTTATTCCTATTATTCTCTTCTTCTTCTTCTTCTCTTCTCTTCCTTCCTTCCTTCCTTCCTTCCCTTCCATCTTCTCTTGTTATTCCTATTATTCTCTTCTCTTCCTTCCTTCCCTTCCTTCCTCTTCTCTTCTTGTTATTCTATTATTCTTCCTCCTTCCTTCCTCTCTCTCTTGTTATTCTATTATTCTCTTCTCTTCTTCTCTTCCTTCCTTCCTTCCTCTTCTCTTGTTATTCCTATTATTCTCTTCTCTTCTCTTCTCTTCTCTCTCTCTTCTCTTGTTATTCCTATTATTTTCTTCTTCTCTCTCTCCTCTTCCTTCCTCTTCTCTCTTGTTATTCCTATTATTCTTCTTCTCTTCTCTTCCTCTTCCTTCTCTTCCTCTTCTCTTGTTATTCCTATTATTCTTCTTCTCTTCCTTCCTTCTTCTCTTCTCTGTTATTCTATTATTCTCTCTCTCTCTTCTTCTCTTCTCTTCTCTCTCTCTTCTTCCTTCCTTCCCTTCCTTCCTTCTCTCTCTCTCTTGTTATTCCTATTCTTCTCTTCTCTGAAGCCCCTTGGTCCGTTTCTAGGCCAACATGGTGGGGTTTGCGATCTGGGGAGTCCTCGTGGACAATCGCTTTAACTAGGAGCCCACGTTGTGCTGCAGCTGCCAAAAAAAGCCAATGCAATCCTAGGCTGCATTAATAGAGGGACGGAATCAAAGATCCCGAGAAATTTCCTGACAGTGAGAACAATTAACCAGTGGAACAGAAGTTGCCTCCAGAAGTTGTAAATGCTCCAAGGCTGGAAGTTTTTAAGAAGAGACTAGACAGCCACTTGTCTGAAATGGTGTAGGGTTTCCTGTCTGAACAGGGGGTTTATTTATTTATTTATTTATTTATTTTGTCACAACATCATACAAAAAGATTATATAGTATATACACATATAAACATATATAGGAAGAAGAAAAGAAAAACAATAGGACAGGAACGGTAGGCACGTTTGTGCGCTTATGCACGCTCCTTATGGTCCTCTTAGGAATGGGGTGAGGTCAATAGTAGAAAGTTTTTGGTTAAAGCTATTAGGATTATGGGAAGAGACCACAGAGTCAGGTAAAGTATTCCAAGCACTGATGATTCTGTTGCAGAAGTCATATTTTCTGCAATCTAGATTAAAGCGGTTTACATTAAGTTTAAATCTATTGGTTGGACTAGAAGACCTCCAAGGTCCCTTCCAACTCTGTTATTCTGTGGAACCTGGAGCTCAGATGTAGTGCCTGAAAGGAGATAGATTTTGAAAGAGGGCTTCGTTAGATGTAGGGAAGGAGAGAAGATCTGACATGGTGAAGACTAACGGATCAAAGTGTAGGGATGTTATAGAACAGGGATCTCCAACCTTGGCAACTTTAAGCCTGGCGGATTTCAACTCCCAGAATCCCCAGCCAGCTTTGCTGGCTGAATTCTGGGAGTTGAAGTCCGCCAGGCTTAAAGTTGCCAAGGTTGGAGACCCCTGTTATAGAAGATAATGGACCCATCGGCTATGTTGGGTCTCTGGCGAGGGATGTTATCGACCAGCAAGGAGATGAAGAAGCTTACAAAACCTAAAAATTAACATTTTAGGCCTCATTTGCCATGTCCCATTATGAATATGTCTTAATCGTGCTGAATGACAATTTATGGCCCCAACTGAGCCCTGAATTTCTGTTGTGAAGCGAGACAGTTAAGTGAATTGTGCCCCGTTTTGCGACCTATCTAGCCAGAGCTGTTAAGTGAATCCTTGAAGTTGCTAAGTTAGTAACGCAGTTGTTAAGTGAACCTGGTTTCCTCGTTGACTTTGCTCGTCAAGAGGTCGCAAAAGGGGTTCATGTGGCCCCTGTCGTGTCCCACTCCTCCGCTGACGGCCGGGTCAGGGAAATCCGAATCAGGTGTGCCTCTGCAGCTCTGCCAAAGTCCTAGCAAAGTCCTCAAGGCAGGCAGGAGACCAGAAAGTGACTTCAGCAAGATATGTTTAGACTTTGCCTGACTCAGAGAATGCCAGAAAGCAGGTCCTTTATATAGGCCATGGGGTGTGGCTCCATGACTCAGCACTTATCCAGGCCTGCCCCTCCCTTCCTTCTGTTGACGCCGCTTATCAATTCTCCTGAAGCGAGGGTCACTCCAGTCAGCAGCTGTTGGTAATTGACCTCCCTCAGGCTCACATGCTGTGGGGGAGGGGGAGGGGTCTAGTTGCTCCGTTTGCCTGGGCATGGAGCCAGAGCTGGGGGCTGGAGGCGCTTCTTCTTCCTCAGCCTGTCTGGGCATGGAGCCAGGGCTGGGGCCGGGAGGCATGCTGGGACATTCCTCAGCGTTCGGAAGCAGATAAGAAGGCCCCGGCTGTGGGGAAAGCGGACGAGGCACAACAGCCCCAGGGCAGCGCTACCATCATAAATACATGCCAGATGCCAAGCATCCAAATCCACATGGCCATGGGGGTCCTTCAACAAGTCGGAAGTGTGACGAATGGTTGCAAGCCCCTTTTTTTCAGGGCTGTTGTAACTTCGAACGGTCGCTAAACGAATGGTCATGAGTCAAGGAGTTCCATCTTGTGCAAACGCCATCAGGGAGGGTCTGAAAGATTGTGGAAAAACACACCGATTTTCCAGGGAAGGAAACACAGGGATAAGGACAAAGCACCTTCAACTCAGTGGATCTTTTTTGTTGTTAGTTGCAAAGTTGTGTCCGACCCATCGTGACCCCATGGACAACATTCCTCCAGGCCTTCCTGTCCTCCACCATTCTCCGGAGTCCATTTAAGCTCAAGCCTACAGCTTCAGTGACTCCATCCAGCCACCTCGTTCTCTGCCATCCCATTCTTCTTTTGCCCTCCATCTTTCCCAGCATTAGGCTCTTCTCCAGTGAGTCCTTCTTTCTCATTAGGTGGCCAAAGTATTTGAGCTTCATCTTCAGGATCTGACCTTCTAAAGAGCAGTCCGGGTTGATCTCCTCTAGGACTGATCGCCTTGCAGCCCAAGGGACTTGCATGAATCTTCTCCAGTACCAGTGTTGCGTCTTCAGCCCCTGAGCCTGGCCTCCTGGCAGAGAGTGACTCAGAGAGTGAGGGGGAAGAGCCGACAGGGCTTCCCTCTGCAGGACCTTCCCAGAGGCAGGCCAGGTGGAGGAGATGACGAGGCCTCTTTCTCCCGCACCTTCCCCCTTCCAGGCAACGCCTCAAGACCCAGCTGCTAACAATCAGTCCTGGTTAAATCCCAGGCATCGCAGAAAGGAGAGGTGGGAACAACACAAGAAGGGGTGGGGCAGGCCTAGAGAGTGCTGAGTCACGGAGCCACACCCCACAGGGTATAAAAGCAGGAGGAGCTGCTCTATAGCTTCTTCTGACGGACAAAAACTGATTCTTGGAAACTTTGGCTGCAATATTTTGAGACTAAGACTTTGGCTTCTGTTTATTTCTGAACTGCGATTACGCTGGTCTGAGGAGATAAGAGAACTTGG